>NC_138292.1:30342500-30647500 GCF_965601325.2 Salmo salar
TTAATCTGTCCATATGTCAGGGGCGGAAATCCTGGGGGGGGACGGGGGGGACACGACCCCCCCATCCTGGGAAAAATAAGATTTGTCCCCCCCAATATATCACTGAAACATAACTATGTAATTTAAATAATATTAATAATACGCAATGAAAGCAATTGTGCTGATTATAGACACTTAATAGCGCGTTTTTAAGTTTCAAAATATTGCGACCCCCCCACCCTTTGCCTCACAATGGTTTGATCCACTGCCAGTTCCTTAGTTGGCAAGGTAACAGAGGGGTCGTATCTACTGTCTGAAAGGCACTCAATGAACGTAACTGACGTGAGGTTAATCCAGTCAATCGCGCACACACACTAGCTGAATATGCAGAGCTAGCGTGCAAATATTAACTATTAACCTTTATGGGCTAGGTGGGACGCTAGCGTGCCACCCGTGGTGCACTCCATCAACAGCAGGTGCATTTCAAGAGCGGCAAATTTGAATCCAAATAAATGTCAAAATTCACATTTTTCAAAAATACAACTATTTTACACCATTTGAAAGATAAACATCTCCTTAATCTAACCACGTTTTACGATTTCAAAAAGGTTTTACGGCGAAAGCATAAATTTAGAGTATGTTAGGACAGTACATTTACAAGAGTTGTGTGTAATGTTTTGTCAAGTCAAAGACAGGGTCACCAAAACCATAAAACCAGCTAAAATGATGCACTAACCTTTTACAATCTCCATCAGATGACACTCCTAGGACATTATGTTAGACAATGCATGCATTTTTAGTTCTATCAAGTTCATATTTATATCCAAAAACAGCGTTTTACTATGGCATTGATGTTGAGGAAATCGTTTCCCTCCAATAACCGGCAGTCAAGTCAGCGTCACAAATTAAATAATTAAAATTAGAAAACATTGGTAAAATATTATATTGTCATTTAAAGAATTATAGATTTACATCTCTTGAACGCAATCAACTTGCCAGATTTAAAAATAACCTTACTGGGAAATCACACTTTGCAATAATCTGAGCACTGCGCCCAGAAAAATACGCGTTGCGATACAGACTAGACGTCATGTTGGGGAGATCTAAAATCGAAAATACTATGTAAATAATCCATTACCTTTGATTCTCTTCATCAGATGTCACTTCCAGGTATCACAGGTCCATAACGAATGTAGTTTTGTTCAAAAAAGCTCATCATTTATGTCCAAAAATCTCCGTCTTGTTAGCACATGATCTAAGCCAGCCGGACTTCTCGTCATGAACGAGGGGAAAAAATATATTTATGTTCGTTCAAACATGTCAAACGTTGTATAGCATAAATCATTAGGGCCTTTTTTAACCAGAACATGAATAATATTCAAGGTGGACGAATGCATACTCTTTTATAACGTATTGGAACGAGGGTACCCAACATGAACTCGCGCGCCAGGTGTCTAATGGGACATCATCGTTCCATGGCTCTTGTTCGGTCAGATCTCCCTCCAGAAGACTCAAAACACTTTGTAAAGGCTGGTGACATCTAGTGGAAGCAATAGGAAGTGCCAAAATATTCCTCAGCCCCTGTGTTTTTCAATGGGATAGGTTTAAAGTCAATACAACACATCAGGTATCCACTTCCTGTCAGAAAATGTCTCAGGGTTTTGCCTGCCAAATGAGTTCTGTTATACTCACAGACACCATTCAAACAGTTTTAGAAACTTTAGAGTGTTTTCTATCCATATATAATAAGTATATGCATATTCTAGTTACTGGGTAGGATTAGTAACCAGATTAAATCGGGTACATTTTTTTATCCAGACGTGCAAATGCTGCCCCCTAGCCCTAACAGGTTAAGCTAGCTAGTACCTATTCCATTTATGTGGCCTCGTCAAAGATGGAATCTTTGCTATCGTCAATTTATTCCAAGATCAGCATGCAGATGATGTAAGTTAGTGCTTCAAAGTCCCTGTGATAAGGTTAGCGATAAACTGGAGTCCAAGCTGAACAGAACTACACTCTCTTCTACCATTGTCTTAAATATATTTAATGGTCTCGTTGCAAAAGCTAAATTGTCGCAAGGGAACTTGTATTTATTTTATTTCACCTTTATTTAACCCGGGTAGCAAAGATTATAGCAAACACCACTGAAACAGAATTGGTGCTCGCTAGCTTTGCAAATTCAGCTATTGTTGGAAGCCAGCCAATATGAAACAAACTATTAAAATTACAAAAGGTTGCAGCATATGTTGTGTAAATGGTGAACTCATACAGCTGTCAACTCTTGTCATTTTAATCCATTTCACATTTGCTAGCTACCTTTTAGATTGAAGCCCAAATAGAATGATAAAAGATAAGATGATAGAAGCCCATCTCCTACTGTAAATAACCTACACACTGTGTGTGTGTGTAGCCAGCCAGCCAGGTAGAAAAATGGCAGAAAAATAAAAGACGGACATCAGAGTATTTTTCAGTACACCAAAACGCAAAGAAATAACCCTAGTAGCCTAATATCTCAAAGACTAGTTGATAAAATGTTCATAAGAATGAAATGAAATTCTAATGGAAATGTTTCACAATGATGTCATTAGGCAGAGCAGGCAACAGATGGCACACAGACAGCAGAGTTGGGGACAGATATGCAGGGACAGACTGGCAGAGACAGGGAGTCTCAGGTAAGTTTGTTGAGTCTTTGTTTGGCAACATTATGAAAGGTTCTCAATTTTTTTACTTGTAAAATAGGAACACATTTTGGAAAATGCAATGGATACCCCCACTCTCAACTTAAACTGGTGACTGAACTAAGATTTGTTAAAGGCAATGGTATTGCTGTTGTGATTAGTTGTGTAGTTTTGGGTACAGGTAGTTAGGAGTACGGCAAACACCTTATTTCTTTGGTTCCTCAATATACATTTACCCTATTACAATGTAGGCTATGTGTTACAGCACTACTTTTGGTGTCCCCCTCAGGAATTGCTCTTGAGAAAATTTCATGTAATTGTCCCCTCCAAAGTTGATATCAGATTTTCGCCCCTGCCATATGTATGTGGTGTCTCTGAGAGACTGAGGGACAGAGAGACTCCGGTAATAGTGTACCTGCCTGTCTGTCTGAGATGGCAAGGTCACCCACTGAGCGCAGAGGAGGAAGCGAAGAGAAGAGATTAAATCCAGCGACTAGTGTCTGGCCGCCCAACAACCTGCCCACTTGACCCCATCCCCTCCTCCCTTCTCCAGACCATCTCTAGAGACCTTCTCTCATTCCTCACTTCCCTCATCAACTCATCCCTGACCCCATCTCCTCCTCCCTTCTCCAGACCATCTCTAGAGACCTTCTCTCATTCCTCACTTCCCTCATCAACTCATCCCTGACCCCATCCCCTCCTCCCTTCTCCAGACCATCTCTAGAGACCTTCTCTCATTCCCGATCACTTCCCTCATCAACTCATCCCTGACCACTGGTTGTGTCACCTTTGACTTCAAGATGGCCAGAGTCGCTCCCCTCCTCAAGAAACCAACACTCAAAACCATCACTCACCCCTCTGATGTCAAAAACTTAAAATGTGTTGCTTTTTAGCCATTTTCATGTTGACTTGATTGTGTGTTTTGGATCATTGTCTTGCTGCACGACCCAGCTGTACTTCAGTTTCAGCACATAGATGGATGGCCTGATATTCACCTGTAGAATTATTTGATACAGAGCAGAAATCATGGTTCCTTCTATTAAGGCAAGTTGTACAGGTCCTGAGGCAGCAAAGCATCCCGAAACCATCACACTACCACCACCATGCTTGACCATTGGTATGAGGTTCTTAACGTGGAATGCAGTGATTAGGACCCATGTCATTGGATGTTGCATAACTTTGTTTATTAAATAAATATGTAATTTTTGTGTTATTTGTTCCCTTTAACTAATATTAGGTTTTGGTTGAAGATCTGATAACATTCATTATCAAAGATATGCAAAAATAGAGAAAATCAGAAAGGGGGCATATACACTGCTAAAAAAAATAAAGGGAACACTTAAACAACACATCCTAAATCTGAATGAAAGAAATAATCTTATTAAATACTTTTTTCTTTACATAGTTGAATGTGCTGACAACAAAATCACACAAAAATAATCAATGGAAATCCAATTTATCAACCCATGGAGGTCTGGATTTGGAGTCACACTCAAAATTAAAGTGGAAAACCACACTACAGGCTGATCCAACTTTGATGTAATGTTCTTAAAACAAGTCAAAATGAGGCTCAGTAGTGTGTGTGGCCTCCACGTGCCTGTATGACCTCCCTACAATGCCTGGGCATGCTCCTGATGAGGTGGTGGATGGTCTCCTGAGGCATCTCCTCCCAGACCTGGACTAAAGCATCCGCCAACTCCTGGACAGTCTGTGGTGCAACGTGGCGTTGGTGGATGGAGCGAGACATGATGTCCCAGATGTGCTCAATTGGATTCAGGTCTGGGGAACAGGCGGGCCAGTCCATAGCATCAATGCCTTCCTCTTGCAGGAACTGCTGACACACTCCAGCCACATGAGGTCTATCATTGTCTTGCATTAGGAGGAACCCAGGGCCAACCGCACCAGCATATGGTCTCACAAGGGGTCTGAGGATCTCATCTCGGTACCTAATGGCAGTCAGGCTACCTCTGGTGAGCACATGGAGGGCTGTGCGGCCCCCCAAAGAAATGCCACCCCACACCATGACTGACTCACCGCCAAACCGGTCATGCTGGAGGATGTTGCAGGCAGCAGAACGTTCTCCACGGCGTCTCCAGACTCTGTCACGTCTGTCACGTGCTCAGTGTGAACCTGCTTTCATCTGTGAAGAGCACAGGGCGCCAGTGGCGAATTTGCCAATCTTGGTGTTCTCTGGCAAATGCCAAACGTCCTGCACGGTGTTGGGCTGTAAGCACAACCCACACCTGTGGACGTCGGGCCCTCATACCACCCTCATGGAGTCTGTTTCTGACCATTTGAGCAGACACATGCACATGTGTGGCCTGCTGGAGATCATTTTGCAGGGCTCTGGCAGTGCTCCTCCTGCTCCTCCTTGCACAAAGGCGGAGGTAGCGGTCCTGCTGCTGGGTTGTTGCCCTCCTACGGCCTCCTCCACGTCTCCTGGTGTACTGGCCTGTCTCCTGGTAGCGCCTCCATGCTCTGGACACTACGCTGACAGACACAGCAAACCTTCTTGCCACAGCTCGCATTGATGTGCCATCCTGGATGAGCTGCACTACCTGAGCCACTTGTGTGGGTTGTAGACTCTGTCTCATGCTACCACTAGAGTGAAAGCACCGCCAGCATTCAAAAGTGACCAAAACATCAGCCAGGGAGCATAGGAACTGAGAAGTGGTCTGATTTCTCCACCTGCAGAACCACTCCTTTATTGGGGGTGTCTTGCTTATTGCCTATAATTTCCACCTGTTGTCTAATCCATTTGCACAACAGCATGTGAAATTTATTGTCAATCAGTGTTGCTTCCTAAGTGGACAGTTTGATTTCACAGAAGTGTGATTGACTTGGAGTTACATTGTGTTGTTTAAGTGTTCCCTTTATTTTTTTGAGCAGTATACATTTCACATCACTGTAAATGCAACATTCCACCAGTTATGATGGATTCCCAAACCCAGACAAATGAGCCTAGACTCATGGACTTAATTTTCAATAGAGAATCTCATTTAAAAGTGCTTTAGTCTAGGAGTAAAGCTTAATAACCTGGGTCTGGAAAACCCTCCATTAGTGTACAACAACTAAACTAATGGCAACACTCCCTTTTACAGCAGACAATGTGGAGATATTTTAAGAAGGAAATCTCATGCTGTTGCCAAGTGACCCAGGTGTCAGAAGTCAGAGGGTTCTCTTCTGAGTTACAGAGATTCTTCTCTATTATATTACATGAGTTATAGAGATCTGTTCTCTCCTCTATGGCTGAGAGAGACGGATAGAGCAGATAGGGGGACTTTTTGTGTCTGAAGGAGCCCAAAGGGATTTGTGGGTAATCAGATAGGCATAAAGGAAATTAAAACCCACTTCCTGCCATTTTGTGGCTCCATGGGTCGTCCCCACGTTAGACGTTATAGCCCGGAGGGAGTTAACAAACCGGGAACGGGAATCACCCCACCCGGTGTGTGTTTGTGTGTGTGCGTGCATGCATGCATGCCTGCGTGTGTGTGTTTATGTGCATGTGTGTGTGTCTTACCGCCCCGGTGGGAGTGTAATTAACTTTGGTTAGCGCCCAGCTATATTCCAAACCGTGACCTGACATGGCCCACCCCTGGCGAGTGGCATGTTAGCGCAACATTAGCCTTTATGAGGTTTTATTTGGTCCAGGCTAATGTCTGTCTGCAGTGGGATTGGGAGGGGGGGCAGTGGCCAGGGGCTGGGCTCCTATCTCCGGGAGAGAGCTGTGAGTTAGACCCCCAAGATGAGGAGGGGAGGGGGGAGGGGGGGAAGGAATGCAAATGAATAATGGAAAGTAGATTGGAGAGGGGATCCATTGGTGGGGGGGGGGGTGTTGAATGTTCAGTGTGTCTGGGTGTGTGTTTGCAAGTGATATAACTTGCTTAGTGTTTTTCTCAGCAACTATCCTGGAGGACTATTATGTGTGGTTACAGTATATTATAGTTGGTTACCCTATAGTATAGTTGGTTACTGTATATTATAGTTGGTTACATTATATTATAGTTGGTTACTGTATATTATAGTTGGTTACTGTATATTATAGTTGGTTACTGTATAGTATAGTTGGTTACAGTATATTATAGTTGGTTACATTTACATTTACATTTAAGTCATTTAGCAGACGCTCTTATCCAGAGCGACTTACAAATTGGTGGATTCACCTTATGATATCCAGTGGAACAACCACTTTACAATAGTGCATCTAAATCTTTTAAGGGGGGGGGGGGGGGGGGGGGGTTTAGAAGGATTACTTTATCCTATCCTAGGTATTCCTTAAAGAGGTGGGGTTTCAGGTGTCTCCGGAAGGTGGTGATTGACTCCGCTGTCCTGGCGTCGTGAGGGAGCTTGTTCCACCATTGGGGTGCCAGAGCAGCGAACAGTTTTGACTGGGCTGAGCGGGAACTGTGCTTCCTCAGAGGTAGGGAGGCGAGCAGGCCAGAGGTGGATGAGCGCAGTGCCCTTGTTTGGGTGTAGGGCCTGATCAGTCGGTTATAGTATATTACAGTTGGTTACAGTATGGGAGAAGAGCGCAAGACAGACTGAGAAGGATTTTAGAGGAAGTTAGCTTCTGTGGATGGGAAAAGAAGGTGATAAAGAAAGAGTAAAGAAAGAGAGCAGAAGGGAGACAGAGTGTTGTGGGGAGACAGAGAAGGGGGACAGAGCAGAGAGAGCAGGAAGACAGAGTGTTGTGGGGAGACAGAGAAGGGGGACAGAGCAGAGAGAGCAGAAGGGAGACAGAGTGTTGTGGGGAGACAGAGATTGGGGACAGAGCAGAGAGAGCGGGTGGGAGACAGAGTGTTGTGGGGAGACAGAGCAGGGGGACAGGGCAGAGAGAGCGAGTGGGAGACAGAAGGGAGAGAGTAAGAGAGGGTGAGGAAAAGCAGGGTGAGGTGTGAGTGTGTGAACAGTGTGATTAAGACCCCGGTCGTCAGAGGTGATGAGGGGAGCAGGCCCAGGAATCCTGCCTCAGGGCTGTGCTCCTGGCTACCTGCTGAGAGTTACAGAAAGACCCTCTCCACACCATCAAGCTGGAATCCTCTAACCCGCCAGCCTCGACCGCCCCCCCAATGGTCCCCAGCCGCCTTGCCGCCCCAGGCCTTCATTACTTTCTGGTGCTGCTGCTGGGGAGAGGAGGGGGCACACAGGTCTTAGCCTCCCCTTCATCCTGAGCCCCTGGGTGGGGCTGGAATTTACACCTATGGCCTGACAGAGAGAGGAGGGAGAACCACACTTCTTGGTTCTTTTCTCACACATCCCCTCATTGTTAATGGGGGAGGAGGGAGGAGGGAGGAGGGGAGAAGGGGAGCAGGGGTCCACCCAGACTCTATGGAACACACAGAGAGTTTGATGAAACTGGTTTCCCATGTCTCTGGGGTTTATTCCATGGGCTTTAGGAGGCTCCACTCAGGGGTCTAACTGACTGGAGAGACGGAGCACAGCACGCTGATGGGAAACTCATTTCTCATTTCCCATATCTCTCTCTCTCTCTCTCTCTCTCTCTCTCTCTCTCTCTCTCTCCTCTCTCTCTCTCTCTCTCTCTCTCTAATTTCAATTTCAATTTAAGGGCTTTATTGGCATGGGAAACGTATGTTTACATTGCCAAAGCAAGTAAAATAGATAATAAAGAAAAGTGAAATAAACAATAGAAAGATTACAATACACATTACACTCACAAAAGTTCCAAAATAATAAAGACATTTAAAATGTCATATTATGTGCAAATAGTTAAAGTACAAAAGGGAAAATAAATAGACATAAATATGGGTTGTATTTACAATGGTTTGTTCTTCACTGGTTGCCCTTTTCTTGTGGTGTCACGTCCTGACCCTAGTAAGATGTCATTTTCTAGAGTAGTGTAGGGCAGGGGGTGTTTTTGGTTTATCTATGTTTTCTATTTCTATGTTTCGGTTCTAGTTTGTCTATTTCTATGTTGGGATTGTTTGGGGTTGATCTCTAATTGGAGGTAGCTGATCCTCATTGCCTCTGATTAGAGATCATATTTAAGTAGGGGTTTTTCTCATTGTGGTTTGTGGGTTATTGTCTTTTGAGTAGTGTGTTGTCCTCTCTGCATTACGGTTTGTTGGTTTCCAATTTTCAAGTTATTTGTGTATTGCATTCAGTTTCACTTTTAATAAATATGTGGAACTACGAAAACGCTACATCTTGGTCCGCTCCTTCGAACAGCCGTGACATGTGGCAACAGATCACAAATCTTGCTGCTGTGATGACATACTGTGTTATTTCACCCAATAGATATGGGAGTTTATCAAAATTGGGTTTGTTTTCGAGTTCTTTGTGCATCTGTATAATCTGAGGGAAATATGTGTCTCTATGGTACTACATTTGTCAGGAGGTTAGGAAGTGCAGCTCAGTTTCCACCTCATTTTGTGGGCAGTGTGCACATAGGCTTCTAGTGCTCTGTTTTTTGTTAATTCTTTCCAATCTGTCAAGTAATTATCTTTTTGTTTTGTCATGATATGGTTGGGTCTAATTGTGTTGTGGTCCTGGGCCTCTGTGGGGTGTGTTTGTGAACAGAGCCCCAGTACCAGCTTGCTTAGGACCAGGACCAACTCTTGTCGAGGTTCAGCTCTCTGTAGGTGATGGCTTTGTTATGGAAGGTTTGGGAATCGCTTCCTTTAAGGTGGTTGTAGAATTTAACATATCTTTTTTGGATTTTGATAATTAGCAGGTATCGGCCTAATTCTGCTCTACATCCATTATTTGGTGTTTTACGTTGTACACGGAGGATATTTTTGCAGAATTCTTCATGCACTATCAATTTGGGGGGATATAGGTAGCACACAGGAGGATATTTTTTTTCTTTTGAGAGAATTTCCTTTTGAATTTCTAGCCAAATATTTAATGTTCCTGTTTTGATTAATTTAATAGAGTGAGTTAGGTTTACCCTATACCTTCCCTGTTTCACACCTGGTAGTATGGTGGATGGGACTACCAGCTCTCTGTAACCTAGAGGGAAGTCCATCTCCTCTATACCATGTTTCCTATAGGATGACAATCTCTGTATTTCTGATTTATTTTGTGATGTACAGGTTCCTGATCTTTAGGCCAAAGGCAGATGACCTCATACCTTGATATATTCTAGGATGAGATAGTGATGATGAAGGCTTTGTGTTCAATCAAGTGTCCAATGTTGTTAATCATGTGGTTTGGCATCTCTCTCTCTCTGTCTCTATCTTTCTCTAGTTATCCAAGGGCACTCTTAGCATTTGTTCCTGTGCAGGTTTTCAGAGTGTGTATACGTGCCTGTGTGTGTGCGTACATCTTTACGTAAGGAGTGCCTTAACAGGTTGATTCCCACTCAGCCTGTTGTGGCTGATGTAGAAGCATGGTGACAGTGTGCAGCCATGTATTGGAAACACACTACTCACTGTGTGCATGAGGCTGGTTGCTTCCACATCCCCAGAGTATTCCTTTGAATTGCAGAGAGAGTCTCAGTCCCAAATTGCACCCTATTCCCTATATAGTGCATTACATTTGACCAGAGAATAGGGTGCCCTTTGGGATTAACCCAGAGGGAGTATGTCTGGGATTAACCCAGAGGGAGTATGTCGGGACGTTACATGGACAAAAGTCAAACTTTCCATAGGTGAGCTCTAACTCAATTCGCTGTAGGTAACAAGAGCATTAGTTCCAGCTTGAATTCCCATCTCCTCAACCCCACAGGGTGTGTGTACACTTGTTTTCCTACATTATTATGACCCCAATATCCTACCATTTCACCTTAATGTCCTGAAAAAGTCAGAAAACTAACTTTTTTGAAACGCCAGGACTTTTCAGGTCCTGAATTTGTTCAAATGTTATTTTAAGGGTTAGGTTTGGGGTTAGGTTTGGGATTTTGGGGTTAGGTTTGGGGTTTTGGGGTTAGGTTTTGGGGGTTAGGCACCACCAGAGGGCCCCATAAAAAAGCACTTCCCCTCTAATTGAGGACGCTATCATTCACTCTGGTAAAAACAAGCAGAGCAGGGAGAGGGAGGGGGCACTAATATCTCTCTGTCTTTTTCTCCCCCTTTGTCTTTCTCACTCCTACTCCCATCTATCCTCCCCTCTCTTTCTCTCTCTCTCTACCTCTCTCCCTCCCTCCTTCCACCGGAGGTAGGTCTGTGTGTGCTTGCTGCCCTGCTAACCAGGGTTAAAACACAGTAAATGGTTCTGACTGTAAAAGCTGTGCCTGGCTTCCTGTTCTCACGAGGAGGATGTAACTGAATCCTGAACTGTAGGCTATGTGACTGCAGCCCTAGTGTTTAGAACAGTTAGGGTTGAAGTTAGAGTAGTGGACCAACTACAAGCATACTGTACCTATCCTTTTCAGATGGCATGGAATCAGGATCAGAAAAGGGTTTACAACTTGTCTTGGGAGGTATATCAACCGACACCTGGGTTTAATTCTGTTTACCTGAGAGCGTCCATCCAGGTCTATTCAATGCTTTATAAACTTGACTCATTGCACCATGTTTATATCAATATGAAGTACAGGGGCCCTTCACCCTGCAACTGAAACCCAAAGACGGCTGTTAGAGTAGGGCCCATTAGCCTAATGGCTGTCTAACATTTCACTCAGGACCTATTACTGTTATGGCTGAGAGCTTTGAATTGCCCTTTTTATGGGTCCTTCGGATCCACAACACCTAGGAATAGGGAGGAGGAGAAAGAAAGAAAAACAATACAAACTGAGACTAAGGCAACCCAGTGACTGACTGACGGGACCAGGCTATACTCTTAGCTGTGGCGAGGAGAGTGAGGCTGCTTGGCTGACCCATTACACTTTGCTGCAGAGGTCAGAGAGTCTAAGTGGCTATCCTGATCTGGCCATCGTCTGCCCTGACCCCGTCTTGTGAAGTTCACCTTTAACCGTTGACCTATCGAGCTGGTAAATTATTAAAAGTGTGCATCCCAAATGGCCCCCTATTACCTATAGAGTCCTGTGGGCCCTGGCCAAAAGCAGTGCACTATAAAGGGAATAGGATGTCATTTCAGATGCACCCTAAGAGAACAGGATAGTTGAGCTCGGCCAGCCAATCAAGTCCAATGCAAGACTCTGTAAGGTCATCCTCATCATATAACTGAGGAATCCCACCCTTGTGTTTGGGTTTAGTCACCACAGAAATCAAACAACTTAGCTTCTGCTATTCACTAGCATTCCTTTCTTTTGAATCTTGCAGAGCAGATATAGGTCAGTCTGGATGAGATAAGGGCATCTGGTTGGCACTGAGGGCATGTGGTTGGTGTGACTAAGATAATACTCAGGAAGAGGATGTTTTAACAGAGAAGACCACTTGAAATGTGATCATAGTTACGTAATGACTCACCCTCTGGAATGTTAGTCATTTGTTTTTGTTATTACACAGTAGCTACCGATCTGATTTGTGTTTCTGTCTGACGGGTTTGACCTCTCACAAATTCACCCCTGAAGCTCCCTGCTCGCCCTAAATGACTCTCCCTAAACAATGTGCAAGATGATCTGCTTATGAGTCATTAACTTTCCCGCACGAGAGAAGGATCATTGTTTATGAGAGATGACCAGTGAGAGTAATCTTAAGCAATACAATCAAGTTAAGCTTAAACATCATTTTGGGTTTGAACAAGAACAGATCCTAATAGAAACATACACCTCCAAAGTATTGGGACTGTTGAGACGTGGCCAACTGAAGACATTTCTAGTTGGACTCCTTAGTCCTATCTCGACCGTTCACTCTGTTGGGGGACAATAAAGATTGACCCGTTTTGAAGTGTATTCCAGGCCCATCTTGTGAAAGCCGATATGTTAATGCTTGGTTTTAGCTTGGTCGTTGTTTCACTCCTTTTTACTGAGACATCCACACTGAGAGTTAGGCTGTCCTGAAATGGACACCGTACACAGGTAATACTGGAGAAAGAGTTAGCCTACTGTTCTGTACAACAGCTACTCACTGGAGGAAGAGTCTCCAGGCACGCAAGTAATTCATGCCAACCAACACAAAGACTATAAACCATAACCCACCACCCATAGTATACATATACACTGAGTATACCAAACATTAAGTACACCTTCCTAATATTGAGTTGCCCTCAGAACAGCCTCAATTTGTCAGGGCATGGACTCTACAAGGTGTAGAAAGTGTTCCACAGGGATGCTGGCCCATGTTGACTCCAATGCTTCCCACAGTTGTGTCAAGTTGGCTGGATGTCTTTTGGGTGGTGGACCATTGTTAATACACACAGGAAACTGTTGAGTGTGAAAAACCCTGCAGTGTTGCAGTTCTTGACACAAACCGGTGCGCCTGGCTCCTACCACCATACCCCGTCCAAAGGCACTTAAATATTTTGTCTTTCCCATTCACCCTCTGAATGGCACACATATACAATCCATGTCTCAATTGTCTCAAGGCTTAAAAAGGAATCATAGCTTTCAACTGGATGCACCTTATCAGGCTATGTCATGGAAAGAGCAGATGTTCTTAATATTTTGTAAACTCAGTGTACATGTCTGTCTGACCATGTATGTCCTGTGATGTATGTTGTATATAAGTGAAGGGTTGTGATGTATAGAAAAAATAAAGTATTCGTTAATTCATCTCCGGGTGGGCAGACCAAGGGGGTGCATCTCCCTCTGAACCCAGCCTGGGCCTCTCTCCTTCTGGCTTGGGTCGGGTCAGCACCCCAGCGTCTGGCCTGGTGCTGGAGGCAGATGAAGGTCCAAACACTTGATACTCCACTATGGGAAGTCAATAGTGGTTACTGATTAGCTCTCTCTCTCTCTCTCTCTCTCTCTCTCTCTCTCTCTGGTTTTCATTTCAACACTGGTCTTTGTCTGAAGTAGGTTACATTTTTTACTAAACTTAAGATTCGAGGCCTGAATTCAACACAAATGCAATTCGTTATACTGTAAGCCTAACTGACTCTTGGTTGGTGAGAGAGAGAGATAGAGAGAGGGGGAGAAAGTGAGCCCCAGACAGTGTTCTTGGATACAGTAAATAAACTCAGCATGTTTCCTGACAGAATGGATGAGTGTACGTGGGAGATACAGTGCAGAATAACATTTAGGCAGATTATGATACATTTTTTCCAATGCTATGATCAGGAATGTGACTCATTGTCAAAATAAAAAGTATGATGTTCTGTTCTGTCAGTACATGATGATGCAATCAAATTCATTTCACATTCTTAGGACATACCATTTTTGGTCTGTTCTGTTATTCTGTTCTGTTATTCTGTTCTGTTATTCACTTTTCTCTCTATGCGTATTCTGACCTTGAACTTAAGCATGAGAATAGCAAGCTATTCAAACGCTAATCGTTTGGGGTGGAGATCTAAGAAATGAAGGCGTGGCGGAGGTGTGTCTACAGATACATGTATATGCCAGGCTTTTCTCAGTTTTATTTTACAATTTGTATCATTTTAAATATTACCCGCTATCGGTGAGCCACCATCAGTAATACCCACATACATTTAGAACTGTCACTTTTCCATTCCGTTGACCTTTCTTTCCTCAGTCACGTCTGTGTAGTTGTTCCTGAGGGTGTCTAGCATTAGTGGATCATATTAAGTTAACATTGTGCAAGAATTTGGGACAAGTTGCCTATTTGAATCATTATGGAACTCAGGCCACAAGTAGCAGGTTAAACCTGGAGCCTGGCGCACGGTTCACAAGACTGGACAATTTCCATCCAGCTCCATGATTAGTGAGGAATAGAGTAGATTTATAGGACTGTTGTTCAACCCTTATTGTACACTTTTTTCCACCTTCCAATATTTCATGGTTTGAACTTGAATATGACAACTTTCAGGATGAATCAAACCACTGTATTTTTGATTCCTCAATATATTTTTGGCGTAAAGGCTCCCCAAACCAGATAATTTTTACATCTACCAGTTGGTGTCATGACTTCCGCCGAAGTCGATCCCTCTCCTTGTTCGGGCGACGTTCGGCGGTCGAAGTCACCGGCCTTCTAGCCACCGCCGATCCCCTTTTCATTTTGCATTTGTTTTGTCTTTGTTTTACACACCTGATTTCAATCCCACAATTACTTGTTCATTATTTAACCCTCTGTTCCCCTATGGTTTTTTGTGAGTGATTGTTATTTGTATTTTCGGTCTGTTAACCTCTCTGGGGTCGGTGGGACGAAATCGTCCCACCTACGTAACAGCCAGTGGAATCCTGTGGCGCGTTATTCAAATACCTTAGAAATGCTATTACTTCAATTTCTCAAACATATTACTATTTTACACCATTTTAAAGACAAGACTCTCGTTAATCTAACCACACTGTCCGATTTCAAAAAGGCTTTACAACGAAAGCAAAACATTAGATTATGTCAGCAGAGTACCCCGCCAGAAATAATCAGACACCCATTTTTCAAGCTAGCATATAATGTCACATAAACCCAAACCACAGCTAAATGCAGCACTAACCTTTGATGATCTTCATCAGATGACACTTCTAGGACATTATGTTATACAATACATGCATGTTTTGTTCAATCAAGTTCATATTTATATCAAAAACCAGCTTTTTACATTAGCATGTGACGTTCAGAACTAGCATACCCCCCCGCAAACTTCCGGTGAATTTACTAAATTACTCACGATAAACGTTCACAAAAAACATAACAATTATTTTAAGAATTATAGATACAGAACTCCTCTATGCACTCGCTATGTCCGATTTTAAAATAGCTTTTCGGTGAAAGCACATGTGCCAACCAGAAGTGCCTTAAAATGGTGTCATAGTTGCTGTTTCGAAGGGTTAAAAAGGTCAGATCTTTTCAAAACTTCATATGTGTGACTAGGCAACCCTCATGAACTGTAAATCAGTAATTTCTCCCAACAGATGTCAAAGAAAAGCTCTCTCTCACACACACACACACAGCAAGGATGGAGTGACACAGTGCGGTGCTTAAACAGAAGGCACTGTGAATTATGGGCCTGCTCTGAAATATGTGATAGTTGGCTTATAATCGAGTTGGAAAAAGTGGGTCTGGTGTCAGTTTGTATCAGTTTGGTGTCAGAATGATATCTAATTGACTGATGGACAGTGACTTTCTGGCTGACTTTTGTCAATTTGCAATATGTTTAAACAGTGATAGACCATCACCAAAATGACATTCTGAAATCAACAGCAAAGAGCGATGGAGTGGAACCACAGTCACTGCCCGGCCATCCCGAGTTCATCGGGCCAGTCAATTTCGCATTCCTGCAGTATTTTTGAGCATGTGAAATTCGTGATGGTAAATGCCCATTGAAACATATTGCAAATGGACAGTACATTTGCAATATGATTCAACAGTGAAAAAACATCAACAAATGGACATGATGAAATCAACACAATGAGCGATGGAGAGGAACCACAGTCAGTGCCTGGCCATCCTGAGTTCATCGGGCCAGTCAATTATGCATTTCTGCAGTATTTTTGAGCATGTCAAATTCGTGATGGTAAATGCCCATTGAAACATATTGCAACTGGACAGTATATTTGCAATATGATTCAACAGTGAAAAAACATCACCAAATGGACATGATGAAATCAACATAACGAGCGATGGAGAGGAACCACTATCACTGCCCGGCCATCCCGAGTTCATCGAGCCAGTCAATTTTGCATTTCTGCATTATTTTTGAGCATGTCAAATTCATGATGGTAAATGCCCATTGAAACATATTGCAAATAGACAGCCGTGCACCTGGTGATTGGAATGGGTTATCAGAAGCACATTTTTAAAATGTTTTTTAATGCCTTTGGGGGAGCAAGGGATCTACGGTTAGGTAGGGAGCATCCACCACCCGTGCCCATCCCGCGCCCCTGGTCATTTTGGACGTTTTTCCAAAAATCGTTAACAAACAACAGAGTCCCACTTTTCCCTCATCATACATGACAAATTTACCATCTAGGTTGATTCATGGCTTAACATAGGGCTATATATAATTTGGGCAGTATAATTGCCATTTGGACATGGTTCACTGACTTTTGGGTTTGGAAACCGACTTCCTATGATTGTACATGGCAAATGGACAAAACATCCTGATTTGGCACATTCAATACTTTCATATTGCATTTGGACATTTCTTATGGCATTTGGCAAAAAAAAGAAAAAAAAAGTGACTTTTGACTTCCTATGAAATCATATTGCAAATGGACAAAACATATGCCTTATGGACAAGTAAAAAAAATATGACAATAAAATATGACAAAAGTATGTTCATACAGTTCTTATACATGTATAATTGACCAAAGAAATCGAAAGAATTTCAAAAAATGGTCCAGAAAGCACTTTTTTAAGGGGGTGATACATTTTTTTAAAAAATGTCATATTTTCAAAATTTTACTCTTGGGTCTTGACTTGTGTTACATTTGCAATAACAGAATTCATGGTGGAGCGCACTCGCCATCTATTGGATTTTTACTGTGTGACACTTGGCATTTGCCATATGACATTTGCAATATGTTTTGAATGAAACGGCGTCCAAATGAGTGGTATTGTGTTTCGAGTGGTATTGTGTTTTATATTTTTCGTACGGTGCCAATATGTTCCCATTCATTTTTGTCCATTTCAGGGGGGTCTTCCCCTACTGAATAGGATACTTAGGTCATCCTTAAACTGGCACTCATTGGAGTCTGGAATAACCCTCAGGAATAACTTGTATGCTCGCTCCGAGGCAAGTAACACTGAAACATGCATGAGAGCATCAGCTGTTCCGGGCGACTATGTGATCACGTTCTCTGCAGCCGATGTGAGTAAGACCTTTAAACAGGTCAACATTCACAAGGCCGCAGGGCCACACGGATTACCAGGATGTGTACTCCGAGCATGCGCTGACCAACTTACAAGTGTCTACACCAACATGTTTCAAGCATAGTCCCTGTGCCCAAGAACACTAAGGTAACCTGCCTAAATGACTAACGACCCATAGCACTCACATCTGTAGCCATTAAATGCTTTGAGAGGCTGGTCATGGCTCACATCAACACCATTATCCCAGAAACCCTAGACCCAGTCCAATTTGCATACCGCCCCAACAGATCCACAGATGATGCAATCTCTATTGCACTCCACACTGCCCTTTCCCACCTGGACAAAAGGAACACCTATGTGAGAATGCTATTCATAGGACTACAGCTCAGCATTCAACACCATAGTGCCCTCAAAACTCATCACTAAGCTAAGGACCCTGGGACTAAACACCTCCCTCTGCAACTGGATCCTGGACTTCCTGACGGGCCGCACCAGGTGGTAAGGGTAGGTAACAGCACATCCACCATGCTGATCCTCAACACGGGGGCCCTCAGGGGTGCGTGCTCAGTCCCCTCCTGTACTCCCTGTTCACTCATGACTGCACAGCCAGGCACAACTCTAACACCATCATTAAGTTTGCTGATGACACAACAGTGGTAGGCCTGATCACCGACAATGATGAGACAGCCTATAGGGAGGAGGTCAGAGACCTGACCGTGTGGTGCAAGGACAACAACCTCTCCCTCAACGTGATCAAGACAAAGGAGATGATTGTGGACTACAGGAAAAGGAGGACCGAGCACGCCCCCGTTCTCATCGACAGGGCTGCAGTGGAGCAGGTTGAGAGCTTCAAGTTCCTTGGCGTCCTTATCACCAACAAACGAACATGGTCCAAGCACACCAAGACAGTCGTGAAGAGGGCACGACAAAACCTATTCCCCATCAGGAGACTGAAAAGGTTTGGCATGGGTCCTCATATCCTCAAAAGGTTCTACAGCTACACCATTGAGAGCATCCTGACGGGTTGCATCACTGCCTGGTATGGCAACTGCTCGGCCTCCGACCGCAAGGCGCTACAGAGGGTAGTGCGTATGACCCAGTACATCACCGGGACCAAGCTTCCTGCCATCCAGGACCTCTATACCAGGTGGTGTCAGAGGAAGGCCCTAAAACTTGTAAAAGACTCCAGCCACCCTAGACATAGACTGTTCTCTCTGCTACCGCACGGCAAGCGGTAGTGGAGCGCCAAGTCTAGGTCCAAGAGGCTTCTAAACAGCTTCTACCCCCAAGCCCTAAGACTCCTGAACATCTAATCAAATGGCTATCCAGACTATTTGCATTGCCCCCCCCCCCCCCCCTCTACACTGCTGCTACTCCCTGTTATTGTCTATGCATAGTCACTTTAATAACTCTACCTTCATGTACATATTAGCTCAATTACCTCGACACTGGTACCCCGCACATTGACTCTGTACCGGTACCCCCTGTATATTTCACCGCTGTTATTATTTACAGCTGCTCTTTAATAATTTGTTGGCGCATGTGACGAATACAATTTGATTTAATTTGATTTGATTGTTTTAAACAAATGCTAATGTTGAATCAGGTGGGAAATAGTGCTGCTTTCTGACTGAGAAGTCCTCCAAAACTAAACACACTGTCACGTCCTGACCAGTAGAGAGTGTAGTTGGGTCAGGACGTGGCAGAAGGGACTGAGTGTTTTATTGTTTCATTTGATTTTGGCCGTGTGACTTCCAATCAGGCACAGCTGTAGAGGGTTGTGGTTGATTGGGAGTCACACATAAGTTGCCTACGTTTCCTTTGTGTGGTGTGGGTAATTGTGCTTGTCAATGTGGTTGCACCTGACAGGACTGTGTTGGCTGTCAGTTTTTGTTGTTTTTGTAAATTGCGTAGTGTTCGTGTATTAAATATGACGAACCCTAACTCCGCCGCATTTTGGTCTACTTCTTCCATAGACAGCCGTTACAGAATTACCCACCAAACCAGGACCAAGCGGCGGAAGAGGAAGGAGCAGCAGGAGTACAGCGTTATGGACCAATGGACTTGGGAACAGATCCTGGACGGAGAGGGACCATGGACTCAGGCTGGGGATTATCGCCTCCCGCAGTGGGAGATTGAAGCGGCGAGAGCGGAGAGGCGCTATTACGAGGAGAGAGAGCGCAACGAGCGCGAGAGGCAGCCCCAAGATTTTTTTTGGGGGGGGCACACGGGACAGTCGGTGGAGCTGAGGTCGGAACCAGAGCCAGTCGGGATGACATTGAAGGTGAGCGAGGGAGATGAGACAGAGACTGTGACGGGGTTAATGGGGAAATTAGGAGAGAGAGAGATGAGAGAGCTGCTAGTATGGTGCATTAAGTACGGTATTCGCCCTAATGAGAGTGTCGTGGGAATGATGTCACCTGAGGCAGCTCTCCATACTCGTCCTGAGGTGCGTGCTGGTTGTCTGGTAAAGACTGTGCCTGCGCCCAGAAACAGGCCTCCTGCATGTCTTCCCAGCCCTGCACGTCCTGTGCCTACGCCCAGAACCAAGCCTCCTGCATGTCTTCCTATCCTGGTCAAGCCCGTGTCTCCTCCACGGACCAGTCCTCCAGTGGGTCTCCCTATCCTGGTCAAGCCCGTGTCTCCTCCACGGACCAGTACTCCAGTGGGTCTCCCTATCCTGGTCAAGCCCGTGTCTCCTCCACGGACCAGTCCTCCAGTGGGTCTCCCTATCCTGGTCAAGCCCGTGTCTCCTCCACGGACCAGTACTCCAGTGGGTCTCCCTATCCTGGTCAAGCCTGTGTCTCCTCCACGGACCAGTCCTCCAGTGGGTCTCTCCACCCTGGTCTCTCCTGTGCCACCTCCTCAAACCAGGCATCCAGCGGGTCTTCCCAGACTGGTGAGTCCAGGGCCTGCGCCCAGAGCCAGGTCTCCGTTATGTCTCCCCAGCCTGGTGAATCCTGAGCCGGAACCACCAGAGCTGCCCGCCAGTCAACAGTCACCAGAGCTGCCCGCCAGTCAACAGTCGTCAGAGCTGCCCGCCAGTCAACAGTCGTCAGAGCTGCCCGCCAGTCAACAGTCGTCAGAGCTGCCCGCCAGTCAACAGTCGTCAGAGCTGCCCGCCAGTCAACAGTCGCCAGAGCTGCCCGCCAGTCAACAGTCGCCAGAGCGGCCGGACTGCCCCGAGCTGCCGGAGCGGCCGGACTGCCCCGAGCTGCCGGAGCGGCCGGACTGCCCCGAGCTGCCGGAGCGGCCGGACTGCCCCGAGCTGCCGGAGCGGCCGGACTGCCCCGAGCTGCCGGAGCTGCCGGACTGCCCCGAGCTGCCGGACTGCCCCGAGCTG
The DNA here is from genome assembly GCF_965601325.2 of Salmo salar. Classification (NCBI taxonomy): domain Eukaryota; kingdom Metazoa; phylum Chordata; class Actinopteri; order Salmoniformes; family Salmonidae; genus Salmo; species Salmo salar. Next base: position 30,363,230 of record NC_138292.1, read on the forward strand.
CCGGACTGCCCCGAGCTGCCGGACTGCCCCGAGCTGCCGGACTGCCCCGAGCTGCCAGACTGCCCCGAGCTGCCAGAATGGCCCGAGTGGCCCGACTGCCCGGAACGGCCTGCACCTGAGCCACCTCCAGGATAGGTGGGTTGGGGAGGGAGGGTGTAGCACAGTGCCGTCGGTGACGGAAGCCACCCTCCCTTCCCTCCCTTATTGTTTAGGTGTTCCTTTTTGTTGGGGATTTTCTTGTGTTTTCCTTTTTTAGGTGCATCCCGGGGTCTGCACCTTGAGGGGGGGGTACTGTCACGTCCTGACCAGTAGAGGGTGTAGTTGGGTCAGGACGTGGCAGAAGGGACTGAGTGTTTTATTGTTTCATTTGATTTTGGCCGTGTGACTTCCAATCAGGCACAGCTGTAGAGGGTTGTGGTTGATTGGGAGTCACACATAAGTTGCCTACGTTTCCTTTGTGTGGTGTGGGTAATTGTGCTTGTCAATGTGGTTGCACCTGACAGGACTGTGTTGGCTGTCAGTTTTTGTTGTTTTTGTAAATTGCGTAGTGTTCGTGTATTAAATATGACGAACCCTAACTCCGCCGCATTTTGGTCTACTTCTTCCATAGACAGCCGTTACACACACATTTTAAAAGGTAATTCCTTTTTGGCAATTACTGTTTTTAGATTTGTGACTATCTTTATCTTATTATCCAAATATTCATTGGAAAATCCATTATTAACTTGGATTGTGTGACTTGTTATTTAGGCAAATTATTTATTTGTTCACTACATTTGACCATACAGTCAGTGTAAGGTTTTGACAACCAGATGTGTGATAAAATGTAATTAAATTGGGACGGTGGACCCTATCCCCAAATTCCTCTGTGTTCTCTCCTTTACATCATTTGTGTGTTATTGTTATTTACTGTATCCAGAAAGATCACCGTTGGCCTTACAATGTTGGCTTCAGTGCTCTGTACCCGTGTATGTGTCAGTTTCTACCCTTCAAGCTCTAGGTAGAAGGATACAGTATGAAATATCAATTATTTTGGGGGGTGTTTGGATAAACCTCCTGACCTACTTTATTGACCTGCTTCACACTGAAGACCTGCTGAATCCAGATAACAGTATAATCACTAAGTATGCTTCTCACTGAGTAAAGCATATAGACTAAACCAGTCTACAAGATATGGAGAGAGAAAGAAAGAGAGGGGCATGGAAAGAGAGGATCGAAAGGTAGAAGGAGATGGGAAAGATGAGGAAAAAAGGGGGACCACTTATCTCCCCTCCAACCCCGTTGGGCCACTTCACTAAAGCTGCCCTCTCGTTGGGCTATTTCCAGTTGGCAGAAGTCAAGAGGACGCTGAGTGAAAAGGAGATGTATAGTTTCCTTTTCTCCCAGCCAGCCAGCTCGCCTGCTAGGCAGACCTCATGAAACCTCTACCCTAGCTGCCTCGCTCTCCCTCCCTCCCCCCTCCCTCCCTCCCTCCCTCCCTCTTTCCCTTCCTCCATCCCTCACAGGCCTCCAGATGGATACAATGACACCTCACAGGGAATCTTTAGTAATCTCTTGACCTGCCACCCCTGACTTGCCCTGCCGCCTCGCCTGCTGGCTTCATCCATCCTTCCGTTGGCTCTGCTCTGCATGCGTGTTGGGGAGAGGAGGTGGTTGCTGTACAACTTTTCGCCCCAAATGGCACCCTATTCCATAGAGAATAGTGTGCCATTTGGGATGCAACCCATGTGTGTTGGGGAGGGGAGGTGTTAGCTGTGCATGTGGTTTGGGGAGAGGTGTGCAATGTGAATATGTGTTGGGCAGGGCTCTAAATTAAAGAATTTGATTGGTAGCACTGGTGCTCCCAATTTCTGAACGTTAAGAGCACAACATAAAACTGGACATTCTGCCAAATTCTATAAAATGACGTTGGAGGCAGCTTATGTAGAGAAATTAACATTCAATTCTCTGGCAACAGCTCTGGTGGACATTCCTGCAGTCAGCATGCCAATTGCACGCTCCCTTAAAACTGTGGCATTGTGTTGTTTGACAAAACTGCACATTTTAGAGTGGCCTTTTATTGTCCCCATCACAAGGTGCACCTGTGTAATGATCATGCTGTTTAATCAGCTTCTTAATATGCCACACCTGTCAGGTGGATGACTTATCTTGGCAAAGGATAAATGCTCACTAACAGGGATGTAATCTCATTTGTACACAAAATTTGAGGGAAATAAGCTTTTTGTGCATATGGGAAATATCTGGGATCTTTTATTTCAGCTAATGAAACATAGGACCAACACTTCACACTTCACATTTATATTTTTGTTCAGTATACAAAGCCATTTGTGGAATATGATTGTTGATTTTTATTCAGATCTCCATTAGCTGTTAAAGAAGCAGCAGTTATTCTTCCTGGGGTTTGCACAAAATATAAAACGTGACAAAAAATAGAACACTAATGGACAAGAACAGCAACACAAATTTAAACAAAGAATATTAGGTTTGTACATTGTGTAACAGGACTATTTTCCTATTGAAACGCATTACATTGAAAATTGTACTCTGTCTCTTTAAGAACATCTTGTGAGCGATGACATGCGCCGGTTTTCTTAAAACAACACTAACTGGCGATTACATGAACTTGTGTGCTAAAATAAACTTGAGTGCAACGAAAAATCCACAAGAATAAAGCAGTGATTTAGCTGCTTATATAGCTCAATCACCATTTACTGGATTTAGTAACACATTTGAAAATATTTTACCCCTGGTCTTGATTAAAAAGAAATAACCGTACCAGACAATTTTATTTTAAAGACCGTTGTATTTAATGGATTACATACACTGGAAACAAATACAATAATAACAGTAGGGTACAATATTAGTTTTCCATTCATACAACGTGTCAGGTAAATTGCCAATAATGGTTGCAATTGAGATCAGCTGTGCAGGTGAATTTGACTCGTATTGATAGTTTAACGAGAGATCAGATGGCGATAATCTGGTGGCCGTTGATGGTTGCAGTAAACCCACCAGGTTTTTAGCTAGCTAATAAGGTAACATGGCTGAACAAGGTGTAAACAAATGGCCTGCGAGTAGTGTTTTAGAACAGTTTATGAATGTGAAATGTGGCCCGCCAATCTGCCATAGTAAGAAAGAAAAACTCTGCGCTGGTAATATGGGTCATATCTTCTGAACTGTTGAGGCTAGAAAAAAGCTGTTTTTTGTAGTAATGGTACAACCATGATGCTTGCGAATATGTGCTAGATGTTCTTCCTCTAGGGCACTTGGAAACAAGGGTACAGCGAAGCCTAATCATTACTACCACTGACTTTGCTGATAGCTTCTGTATTGAAGAAAAATGTACTCACTACGACTGTGATATGTGGTTGTCTCACCTAGCTATCTTAAGATAATGCACTAACTGTAAGTCGCTTTCGATAAAAGAGTCTGCTAAATGACTAAAATGTAAATTATAGCAATTATTATTTGGGAGATTATTTTTTCTAGGTGTACTGGTGCTCCTAATTAAAATACCAGAGCCCTGGTGTTAGGGAGGGAAGTGGGGTTGCTGTGTGTTGGGTCGGAGAGGAGGTTGGTGTTTTTGGGGTAGGGGAGGAGGTTGGTGTTTTTGGGGTAGGGAAGGAGGTTGATGTGTGTTGGTTGGGTAGGGAAGGAGGTTGGGTGTGTGGTTGGGTAGGGAAGGAGGTTGGTGTGTGTTGGGGTAGGGGAGGAGGTTGGTGTTTTTGGGGTAGGGAAGGAGGTTGATGTGTGTTGGTTAGGGGAGGAGGTTGGGTAGGGAAGGAGGGGGGGTTGGTGTGTGTTGGGGAGGAGGTTGGTGATTAGTGTTATGTTAGCTAGCTAGCTACAAAGTTGCTTTGTATCATGACAAGGTGTAGTACTGAAACTATCGAGGTTACCTAGCCAGCTACACGTTCAAAGTCAACAACGCAGCCACTGCTAGCTAGCCTACTCCACCAGCCAGCAGTACTGTATCATTTTAGTCAATAAGATTTTTGCAACGTAAGCTTAACTTTCTGAACATTCGAGACGTGTAGTCCACTTGTCATTCCAATCTCCTTTGCATTAGCGTAGCCTCTTCTGTAGCTTGTCTACTATGTGTCTGTCTATCCCTGTTCTCTCCCCTCTGCACAGGCCATACAAACGCTCCACACCGCGTGGCCGCTGCCACTCTAACCTGGTGGTCCCAGCGCACACGACCCACGTGGAGTTCCAGGTCTCCGGCAGCCTCTGGAACTGCCGGTCTGCGGCCAACAAGGCTGAGTTCATCTCAGCCTATGCTACCCTCCAGTCCCTAGACTTCCTGGCGCTGACGGAAACATGGATTACCACAGATAACACTGCTACTCCTACTGCTCTCTCCTCGTCTGACTACGTGTTCTCGCATACCCCTAGAGCATCGAGCCAGCGGGGTGGTGGCACTGGAATCCTCATCTCTCCCAAGTGGACATTCTCTCTTTCTCCCCTGACCCATCTGTCTATCTCCTCATTTGAATTCCATGCTGTCACAGTTACCAGCTGTCACAGTTACCAGCCCTCTTAACATCCTTATCATTTATCGCCCTCCAGGTTCCCTTGGAGAGTTCATCAATGAGCTTGACGCCTTGATAAGTTCCTTTCCTGAGGATGGCTCACCTCCCACAGCTCTGGGTGACTTTAACCTCCCCACGTCTACCTTTGACTCATTCCTCTCTGCCTCCTTCTTTCCACTCCTCTCCTCTTTCGACCTCACCCTCTCACCTTCCCCCCCTACTCACAAGGCAGGCAATACGCTTGACCTCATCTTTACTAGATGCTGTTCTTCCACTAATCTCATTGCAACTCCCCTCCAAGTCTCCGACCACTACCTTGTATCCTTTTCCCTCTCGCTCTCATCCAACACTTCTCACTCTGCCCCTACTCGGATGGTATTGCGCCGTCCCAACCTTCGCTCTCTCTCTCCCGCTACTCTCTCCTCTTCCATCCTATCATCTCTTCCCTCTGCTCAAACCTTCTCCAACCTATCTCCTGATTCTGCCTCCTCAACCCTCCTCTCCTCCCTCTCTGCATCCTTTGATTTCCTCTGTCCCCTATCCTCCAGGCCGGCTCGGTCCTCCCCTCCTGCTCCGTGGCTCGACGACTCACTGCGAGCTCACAGAACAGGGCTCCGGGCAGCCGAGCGGAAATGGAGGAAAACTCGCCTCCCTGCGGACCTGGCATCCTTTCACTCCCTCCTCTCTACATTTTCCTCTTCTGTCTCTGCTGCTAAAACCACTTTCTACCACTCTAAACTCCAAGCATCTGCCTCTAACCCTAGGAAGCTCTTTGCTACCTTCTCCTCACTCCTGAATCCTCCTCCCCCTCCTCCCTCTCTGTGGATGACTTCGTCAACCATTTTGAAAAGAAGGTTGACGACATCCGATCCTCGTTTGCTAAGTCAAACGACACCGCTGGTCCTGCTCACACTGCCCTACCCTGTGCTTTGACCTCTTTCTCCCCTCTCTCTCGAGATGAAATCTCGCGTCTTGTGACAGCCGGCCGCCCAACAACCTGCCCACTTGACCCTATCCCCTCTCTTCTCCAGACCATTTCCGGAGACCTTCTCCCCTACCTCACCTCGCTCATCAACTCATCCTTGACCGCTGGCTACGTCCCTTCCGTCTTCAAGAGAGCGAGAGTTGCACCCCTTCTGAAAAAACCTACACTCGATCCCTCCGATGTCAACAACTACAGACCAGTATCCCTTCTCTCCTTTCTCTCCAAAACTCTTGAACGTGCCGTCCTTGGCCAGCTCTCTTGCTATCTCTCTCAGAATGACCTTCTTGATCCTAATCAGTCAGGTTTCAAGACTGGGCATTCAACTGAGACTGCTCTTCTCTGTGTCACGGAGGCTCTCCGCACTGCTAAAGCTAACTCTCTCTCCTCTGCTCTCATCCTTCTAGACCTATCTGCTGCCTTTGATACCGTGAACCATCAGATCCTCCTCTCCACCCTCTCCGAGCTGGGCATCTCCGGCGCGGCCCACGCTTGGATTGCGTCCTACCTGACAGGTCGCTCCTACCAGGTGGCGTGGCGAGAATCTGTCTCCGCACCACGTGCTCTCACCACTGGTGTCCCCCAGGGCTCTGTTCTAGGCCCACTCATATTCTCGCTATACACCAAGTCACTTGGCTCTGTCATATCCTCACATGGTCTCTCATATCATTGCTATGCAGATGACACACAATTAATCTTCTCCTTTCCCCCTTCTGACAACCAGGTGGCGAATTGCATGTCTGGCAGACATATCAGTGTGGATGACGGATCACCACCTCAAGCTGAACCTCAGCAAGACGGAGCTGCTCTTCCTCCCGGGGAAGGACTGCCCGTTCCATGATCTCGCCATCACGGTTGACAACTCCCTTGTGTCCTCCTCCCAGAGTGCTAAGAGCCTCGGCGTGACCCTGGACAACACCCTGTCGTTCTCCACTAACATCAAGGCGGTGACCCGATCCTGTAGGTTCATGCTCTACAACATTCGCAGAGTACGACCCTGCCTCACACAGGAAGCGGCGCAGGTCCTAATCCAGGCACTTGTCATCTCCCGTCTGGATTACTGCAACTCGTTGTTGGCTGGGCTCCCTGCCTGTGCCATTAAACCCCTACAACTCATCCAGAACGCCGCAGCCCGTCTGGTGTTCAACCTTCCCAAGTTCTCTCACGTCACCCCGCTCCTCCGCTCTCTCCACTGGCTTCCAGTTGAAGCTCGCATCCGCTACAAGACCATGGTGCTTGCCTACGGAGCTGTGAGGGGAACGGCACCTCCGTACCTTCAGGCTCTGATCAGGCCCTACACCCAAACAAGGGCACTGCGTTCATCCACCTCTGGCCTGCTCGCCTCCCTACCTCTGAGGAAGCACAGTTCCCGCTCAGCCCAGTCAAAACTGTTCGCTGCTCTGGCACCCCAATGGTGGAACAAGCTCCCTCACGACGCCAGGACAGCGGAGTCAATCACCACCTTCCGGAGACACCTGAAACCCCACCTCTTTAAGGAATACCTGGGATAGGATAAAGTAATCCTTCTAACCCCCCCTTAAAAGATTTAGATGCACTATTGTAAAGTGGTTGTTCCACTGGATATTATAAGGTGAATGCACCAATTTGTAAGTCGCTCTGGATAAGAGCGTCTGCTAAATGACTTAAATGTAAAATGTGTGTGTTGGGTAGGGGAGGAGGTTGGTGTGTGTTGGGTAGGGGAGGAGGTTGGTGTGTGTTGGGGAGGGGAGGAGGTTGGGTAGGGGAGGAGGTTGGTGTGTGTTGGGGAGGAGGTTGGGTAGGGGAGGAGGTTGGTGTGTGTTGGGTAGGGGAGGAGGTTGGGTAGGGGAGGAGGTTGGTGTGTGTTGGGTAGGGGAGGAGGTTGGGTAGGGGAGGAGGTTGGTGTGTGTTGGGGGGGAGGGGGTTGCTGTGCATGTATGTTGGGGAGGAGGTGTTTATTTTGTTGTGGTTGTTGTGCTCACGTGCCTGGATGTTTTCTGACCCCCACAGAGGTCACTGAGCACTTGGACATCTCAGCCTTTCTCCCTCTCAACCCAGCCTTTCTACCCTCAGCCCAACCTTTCTCCCTCTCAACCCAGCCTTTCTACCCTCAGCCCAACCTTTCTCCCTCTCAACCCAGCCTTTCTCCCTCTCAACCCAGCCTTTCTACCCTCAGCCCAACCTTTCTCCCTCTCAACCCAGCCTTTCTACCCTCAGCCCAACCTTTCTCCCTCTCAACCCAGCCTTTCTACCCTCAGCCCAACCTTCCTCCTTCTCAACCCAGCCTTTCTCCCTCACAGCTCAGGCTCAGCACTTCTCCCTCCCTACTTCTTCTGAAGGGGTGCCAGAAAGAAGAATAGATGGGAGGGTTTGAGAACATTCAGACATCCCAGCCTTCCTCCCTACTGTTAACAAAGATGTCTCTCATTTAATAAGAGCAAAACTACAGCAAGTCAAAGTGCAGTGTTCTTCATGTAGTAAATAAAAAAAGATAAAGCTCAGTTGTTGAGTAGCATATGTTTAGATTCCTCCTTGCCAATGGGATAGAGATAGATGGAGCACTTGAGAGGGAGGGAGAGAAATTAGGAGAGAGTAGAGCGAGAATGTTAGAGGTCCTGCCATGTCTTGATTTACGACCTGAGTGTAAATTCTATCCCCCCAGCTTACTTTTACACTTTGTCACCAGTGATAAACGAGCAGGTCACTCTAACTCTAAATGAGCTACAATTCCCCTCGTCTCCCTCATTACCCATAACCTCCCTGCCCTGCAAGCTTCGGCTGGCCGCCTCACCCGTGACAGGCCCTCACCCCGACTTCTCTCCAACACGTCCCTAAGGTCAAAAGTCATATCAGCCGTGTGAAGGTGGTGGTAGTGTGTGCGTGGTGATGTGTGTGTCTGTGTGACCAACATTGTTAATAAAAATACTTGGGATAATGATGTTATTTGGAAGGGACTGTCCAGGCTCAGCGGAGAGAGGAGAGGTCCGCATGGCAGCTGTTGACAGGAAGCTAATAGGAAGAGGATAGGAGCTGAGACATTAACAGATGGAATTGATGATTCTCAGTGTCTCTCTACATCGCAGCTGCTGACTAGGACAAGACGTGCAGGATTGATGGAAAGTATTGACATGTTCTCTGCATATTGCATGACGCAGCGTTGAATACTTGAACAAGTTTAAATCACTACGATATGACACATTCATCCTTGGTGAAGGAATGACAATGAATGCCATTCTCTTAAAGGTTTAGAGGTTTTCTAGTCATGAATCTTTTATAACTTGGAAAGATGTTCCTACTGGCTCCTTTGTCTTACCCAGACCACCCAGGAGCTGAAGGAACAGGACTGAAGGAGAAATGGTTTACGTTTGGGTAACCGCTTATCTTCGGAGTCATCACCTTTAGACTGAGATACTGTCATGTCATTAGGAGAATATTAATGTTTTACAGAAATGCTAAATATTTTAAACAATTTGCAAATAATACATTCAGGCTTGGAACATGCCTGTGGGGTTCACTTTATATCCAGAACTACATAATTGGAAAAATCATGTTATCATTACATTAGCATTATGTACTGTATAAACATACAATTCAATGTAACACATATAAGTTGCAGTTCATAGTTTCTGTACTGATCAAAATGGGACCATTGCACTTTCCCAGAAGCTTGGCTAATGCATAAAACCCGTGAATTCAGACAAACAAAAGGTGTAATGGGTCCGCACTCAAAAATATGTACGCTATCCCTGATGCAGATTTTTGTACGCTTTCCCTGATCCAGTGAAAATAATAGAAGAAAAAAATAAAGTGAGCTTTATGCAACATCTTTTTGAGTGTTGACCCATTACACCTTTTGTTTGTCTAGTTTCTGAGCTGCCCATGTAATGGTATGGTGTGCAGGGCAGGACCTGTTCACCAATCTGTTTACTATTTACTTCCAAGGAGTAGCTAGGCATGGTTTCAGGTAAGTAGATAGGTCTCTGACCTGACCTGGTCCAATAGTTACAGGACACAAATCTGCACATATGGGAAGCAGCTAGGAGAGGGTAGAGGGAGGTGGGAGAAGGAGGGAGGGGAAGAGAAATGTGGGGGAGGGGAAGAGAAGGGTGACAAAGGGGGGGTAGAGAGAGAGAGAGCGAAAGAGGATGGGTGCCTCAGATGTGCTGGTGAAAAAGTTCTCACACTTTACTGTGTGAAAGTGTATTTACAGTAAAAACTGTCTGGAGCATGTGGCTGCGATTATCCCCGCCGTCCCCCGCGGTCACTGCTAAGGACCAAGCCCGTGTGTGGGCCGGCCGTGTGCGAGCGAGCCGTGTGTGAGCCGTGTGCAGCGGGACTTCATGTCTAAGACACGTGGTTGGATGTATTGGGCCTGAGGTGTACTCCTCGCCTCCACTGTATCCAGATAACTTATTGGTTAAGCACTCTGGCCAGACATGGATCTTAATCACATGGATTTATACGTTGGGTGAGCAGGCCGGGGAAAGGCTGTCATAGCAACAATTTTCCTTTTTTTGTGGATATCTATTTTGGTTGCCCTAGGCTGTCAGAAAACTTTGACATAATGGAAATGTTTTGATGGTTGGTTGGTTTTCCGTCAGTCAGCTATACATCATCTGACAGTGTACTTTTTCTCTACCGACTACAGTGGTTGTATCCCAAATGGCACCTTTTTCCCTTAATGGTGCACTACTTTGGACTAGGGCCCATAGGGCTAGTTAGGGTATGGGCCCATAGGGCTCTAGCCAAACGTAGTACAGAGAACAGAGTGCCATTTGGGACATCTAGTTGGATAAATAGTGATGATGGTTATTGCCAATTTAACTCTGTTTTGTGCTGAACATTTCCCGAAGCAGTCAACCAAACGTATCAATATCAAGTTGTCTGTGAAAAACTGGTTTGGACAAGTTTCTTGGAATAAGATGCATGTTTCAGTGTTTTAGCAGGTGTTCCTGCAGACAGTGTCATATTATTTACTATTCATGGCATGAAGTACTATGTCACTTTTTGGAGCATATTCTTTCCACAAGAATCTGAAGGTCAATAAAAGTTAGTCAGTGTTATCGCTCCTATTTCTACTTGGTCCCATACTAGATGAGACCACACTACTCACCTCCGCCTCCTACTCTCTCCTCCCCGCCTCTCCTCCTCTCCTCCCTCTCTCTTCCCGAAGAGCAATGGCTGTTGCCGTGGTCACGGTGACATGATAATATCACTCCTGGGGTGATAAGAGGCAGGGGGTGTCTATTGCTCTGCTGGCCTCTGGCCTGACATGTTTACACTCTGTGGGACATATCGCCATTAGAGAGAAAGGAAGAGGGGGAGGAGGAGGAACTACTCACCACGTTAGGTTCTCCTCACTCCCAATGGACTGCAAATAAAAATGTCTGAAGAGATTTGGAGATTTTTAACTTCTATGGGCTAGGTGGGACGGTAGCGTCCCACCTGCAGGACACAGCCAGTGAAATATCAGGGCGGCAAATTCAAAAACAACAAAATGTCATAATTCAACTTTCTCAAACATACAACTATTTTACACCTTTTTAAAGATACACTTCTTCTTGATGTAACCACATTGTCCGATTTCAAAAAGACTTTACAGTGAAAGCAAAACATTAGATTATGTTAGGAGAGTACATAGACAAAATAATCACACAGCCATTTTCCAAGCAAGGACATGTGTCAATAAAACCCAAAACACAGCTAAATGAAGCACTAACCTTTCACGATCTTCATCAGATGACACTCCTAGGACATTATGTTACACAATACATGTATGTTTTGTTCAATAAAGTTCATATTTATATCCAGAAACAGCATTTTACATTGGCGCGTGATGTTCAGAAAATGTATTCCCACAAAAACGTTCGGTGAATGTCCACATCAATTTACAAAAATATTCATCATAAACGTTGACAAAATATATAACAGTTATTTTAAGAATTATAGATAAGACTACCCTTGGATGCAACCGCTGTGTCAGATTTTAAAATAGCTTTACGGAGAAAGCAAATTTTTCAATATTCTGAGTACATAGCTCAGCCATCACGGTGAGCTATTCAGACACCTGCCAAGTTCGGGGCAACCTAAACTCAGAATTAGTATTAGAAATATACTGCTCAAAAAAATAAAGGGAACACTTAAACAACACAATGTAACTCCAAGTCAATCACACTTCTGTGAAATCAAACTGTCCACTTAGGAAGCAACACTGATTGACAATACATTTCACATGCTGTTGTGCAAATGGAATAGACAACAGGTGGAAATGATAGGCAATTAGCAAGACACCCCCAATAAAGGAGTGGTCACCACCTGCAGAACCACAGACCACTTCTCAGTTCCTATGCTCCCTGGCTGATGTTTTGGTCACTTTTGAATGCTGGCGGTGCTTTCACTTTAGTGGTAGCATGAGACGGAGTCTACAACCCACACAAGTGGCTCAGGTAGTGCAGCTCATCCAGGATGGCACATCAATGCGAGCTGTGGCAAGAAGGTTTGCTGTGTCTGTCAGCGTAGTGTCCAGAGCATGGAGGCGCTACCAGGAGACAGGCCAGTACATCAGGAGACGTGGAGGAGGCCGTAGGAGGGCAACAACCCAGCAGCAGGACCGCTACCTCCGCCTTTGTGCAAGGAGGAGCAGGAGAAGCACTGCCAGAGCCCTGCAAAATGACCTCCAGCAGGCCACAAATGTGCATGTGTCTGCTCAAACAGTCAGAAACAGACTCCATGAGGGTGGTATGAGGGCCCGACGTCCACAGGTGTGGGTTGTGCTTACAGCCCAACACCGTGCAGGACGTTTGGCATTTGCCAGAGAACACCAAGATTGGCAAATTCGCCACTGGCGCCCTGTGCTCTTCACAGATGAAAGCAGGTTCACACTGAGCACATGTGACAGAGTCTGGAGACGCCGTGAAGAACGTTCTGCTGCCTGCAACATCCTCCAGCATGAACGGTTTGGCGGTGGGTCAGTCATGGTGTGGGGTGGCATTTCTTTGGGGGGCCGCACAGCCCTCCATGTGCTCGCCAGAGGTAGCCTGACTGCCATTAGGTACCGAGATGAGATCCTCAGACCCCTTGTGAGACCATATGCTGGTGCGGTTGGCCCTGGGTTCCTCCTAATGCATGACAATGCTAGACCTCATGTGGCTGGAGTGTGTCAGCAGTTCCTGCAAGAGGAAGGCATTGATGCTATGGACTGGCCCGCCCGTTCCCCAGACCTGAATCCAATTGAGCACATCTGGGTCATCATGTCTCACTCCATCCACCAACGCCACGTTGCACCACAGACTGTCCAGGAGTTGGCGGATGCTTTAGTCCAGGTCTGGGAGGAGATCCCTCAGGAGACCATCCGCCACCTTATCAGGAGCATGCCCAGGCGTTGTAGGGAGGTCATACAGGCACGTGGAGGCCACACACACTACTGAGCCTCATTTTGACTTGTTTTAAGGACATTACATCAAAGTTGGATCAGCCTGTAGTGTGGTTTTCCACTTTAATTTTGATGTTGACTCCAAATCCAGACCTCCATGGGTTGATAAATTGGATTACCATGGATTATTTTTGTGTGATTTTGTTGTCAGCACATTCAACTATGTAAAGAAAAAAGTATTTAATAAGATTATTTCATTCATTCAGATCTAGGATGTGTTATTTTAGTGTTCCCTTTATTTTTTTGAGCAGTGTATTATCTTACCTTTGCTGATCTTCGTCAGAATGCACTCCCAGGACTGCTACTTCCACAAGAAATTTGTTTTTGTTCGAAATAATCCATATTTATGTACAAATACCTCCGTTTTGTTTGTGCGTACAGATCACTTATCCAAAGGCATAATGCGCGAGCGCGGAACGAGAGACGAAAAGTCAAAATGTTCCATTAAAGTACTTAGAAGCATGTCAAACGCTGTTTAAAATCAATCTTTATGGTATTTTTTACGTAAAATTGCGATAATATTCCAACCGGACAATAGGATATTCATTCAAGAAGAAAAAGAAGGAACGGCGTGCTCGCGTGACGACGCATATCCAATCCCTTTGTTGCCAGGCAGACCACTCGGTGAATGAGCTCCTATACTCTGCCCAGTGACAGGAGAATGCTCAAGGCTTTAGACAGCCAATGGAAGCCTTAGGAAGTGCAACGTCACCCCACAGACACTGTAGCTTCGATAGAGAATCAAAAGAAGAACTACAATTCTTAGACTTTCCTCTTCCTGCTTGGAATTTTCTCAGGTTTTTGCCTGCCATATGAGTTCTGTTATACTCACAGACCCCATTCAAACAGTTTTAGAAACTTCAGAGTGTTGTCTATATAATATGCATATTCTAGTGTCTGGGCCAGAGTAGTAACCTGTTTAAATTGGGTACGTTTTTCATCCAGCCGTGAAAATACTGCCCCCTAGCCCAGACAGGTTAATCAGTCAGATAATTCAAACTGTAAATATATGACTCGCAGCAAGAGAAGAACAACAGATTGGGTGACCGAAAGCTGTACCGGAAGACTGTGTGATCACGCTCTCCGCAGCCGATGTGAGTAAGACCTTTAGACAGGTCAACATTCACAAAGCCGCAGGGCCAGACGGATTACCAGGACATGTACTGCGAGCATGCGCTGACCAACTTGCAAGTGTCTTCATTGACATTTTCAACCTCTCCCTGTCCGATTCTGTAATACCAACATGTTTTAAGCAGACCACCTGTGCCCAAGAACACTAAGGTAACCTGCCTAAATGACTACCGACCTGTAGCACATATCTGTAGCCATGAAGTGCTTTGAAAGGCTGTTCATGGCTCACATCAACACCAACATCCCAGAAACCCTAGACCCACTCCAATTTGCATACCGCCCCAACAGATCCACAGATGATGCAATCTCTATTGCACTTCACACTGCCCTTTCCCACCTGGACAAAAGGAACACCTATGTGAGACTGCTATTTATTGACTACAGCTCAGCGTTCAGCACCATAGTGCCCTCAAAGCTCATCAATAAGTTAAGGACCCTTGGACTAAACACCTCCCTCTGCAACTGGATCCTGGACTTCCTGACGGGCCGCCTCCAGGTGGTAAGGGTAGGTAACAACACATCCGCCACGCTGATCCTCAACACAGGGGCCCATCAGGGGTGCGTGCTCAACCTCCTCCTGTACTCTCTGTTCACTCATGACTGCATGGCCAGGCATGACTCCAACACCGTCATTAAATTAGCTGATGACAAATCAGTGGTAGGCCTGATCACCGACAACAGTGAGAGCCTATAGGGAGGAGGTCAGAGACCTGGCGGTGTGGTGCCAGGACAACAACCTCTCCCTCAACGTGGTCAAGACAAAGGAGATGATTGTGGACTACTGGAAAAAGAGGGCCGAGCACGCCCCCATTCTCATTGACGAAGCTGCAGTGGAGCAGGTTGAGAGCTTCAAGTTCCTTAGTGTCCACATCACCAACAAACGAACATGGTCCAAGCACACCATGACAGTCGTGAAGCGGGCACGACAAAACCTCTTCCCCCTCAGGAGACTGAAAAGATTTGGCATGGGTCCTCATATCCTCAAAATGTTTTCCAGCTGCACCATCAAGAGCATCCTGACGGGTTGCATCACTGCCTGGTATGGCAACTGCTCGGCATCCGACTGCAAGGCACTACAGAGGCTGGTGTGTATGGCCCAGTACATCACCCCCCCCCCCCCCCCCTCCCCCACACACCACTGCCACTCTCTGTTGTCATCTATGCATAGTCACATTAATTAACTCTACCTACATGTACAGTTGAAGTCGGAAGTTTACATACACTTTGGTTAGAGTCATTAAAATTCGTTTTTCAACCACTCCACAAATTTCTTGTTAACAACTATAGTTTTGGCAAGTCGGTTTGGACATCTACTTTGAGCATGACACAAGTAATTTTTCCAACAATTGTTTACAAACAGATTACTTCAATTATAATTCACTGCATCACAATTCTAGTGGGTCAGGAGTTTACATACACTGAGTTGACTGTGCCTTTAAACAGCTTGGAAAATTGGCTTTAGAAGTTTCTGATAGGCTAATTGACATCGTTTGTGTCAATTGGAGGTGTACTTGTGGATGTATTTCAAGGCCTACCTTCAAACTCAGTGCATCTTTGCTTGACATCATGGGAAAATCAAAAGAAATCAGCCAAGAACTCAGAAAATTTGGAAACCTTCACATGTCTGGTTCATCCTTGGGAGCAATTTCCAAACGCCTGAAGGTACCACGTTCATCTGTACAAACAATAGTAAGCAAGTATAAACACCATGGGACCACGCAGCCATCATACCACTCAGGTAGGAGACGCAGTACTGTCTCTTAGAGATGAACGTACTTTGGTTCGTAAAGTGCAAATCAATCCCAGAACAACAGCAAAGGACCTTGTGAAGATGCTGGAGGAAACGGGTACAAAAGTATCTATATACACAGTAAAACGAGTCCTATATCGACATAACCTGAAAGGCCACTCAGCAAGGAAGAAACTACCATAACAAAGCCAGACTACAATTTGCAACTGCACATGGGGACAAAGATTGTACTTTTTGAAGAAATATCCTCTGGTCTGATGAAACAAAAATAGAACTGTTTGGCCATAATGACCATCGTTATGTTTGGAGGAAAAGGGGGGAGGTACAAAAGTCAAAGAACACCATCCCAACCGTGAAGCACGGGGGTGACAGCATCATGTTGTGGGGGTGCATTGCTGCAGGAGGGACTGGTGCACTTCACAAAATAGATGGCATCATGAGGCAGGAAAATTACGTGGATATATTGAAGCAACATCTCAAGAAATCAGTCAGGAAGTAAAAGCTTGGTCGCAAATGGGTCTTCCAAATGGACAATGACCCCAAGCATACTTCCAAAGTTGTGGCAAAATGGCTTAACAACAACAAAGTCAAGGTATTGGAGTGGCCGTCACAAAGCCCTGACCTCAATCCCATAGAGAATTTGTGGGCAGAACTGAAAAAGTGTGTGCGAGCAAGGAGGCCTACAAACCTTCCTCAGTTACATCAGCTCTGTCAGGAGGAATGGGCCAAAATTCAACTTATTGTGGGAAGCTTGTGGAAGGCTACCTGAAACATTTTACCCAAGTTAAACAATTTAAAGGCAATGCTACCAAATACTAATTGAGTGTATGTAAACTTCTGACCCACTGGGAATGTGATGAAAGAAATAAAAGCTGAAATAAATCATTCTCTCTACTATTATTCTGATATTTCACATTCTTAAAATATAGTGGTGATCCTAACTGACCTAAAACAGGGAATTTTTACTAGGATTAAATGTCAGGAATTGTGAAAAACTGAGTTTAAATGTATTTGGCTAAGGTGTATGTAAACTTCTGACTTCAACTGTACATACTACCTCAAGTAACCGGTGCCCCCGCACATTGACTCTGTACCGGCACCCCCCTGTATATATTGTTATTTTTTTACTGCTGCTCTTTAATTACTTGTTACTTTTATCTCTTATTCTTATCCATATTTTTTGAAACTGCACTGTTGGTTAGGGGCTCGTAAGTAAGCATTTTACTGTAAGGTAAAATTGTTATGTTCAGCGCATGTGACTAATAAAATTTGATTTGATTTTGATTTGAATTGAAACTATGCCTATAGTACTTTCCACTTCACTCCCAAAGTTGCCAGCAACTGGAACTGTCTTGATGTACATCTGTCTCAGTGATCCCGTTTGTATATTATTTTATTTCACTATATTTACTGTTTGGCTAATTATTCCCATGTCTGAATAAGGAGCGATGCAGCCTGTGTACATGCAGTGTAATTTCACTGATGTATCCCCTTCCTGGTTTCCTGTTATTGGTAACCCACAGCGACACGCTGGCTTATTGGCGGCGGCCATGATGGATGTGTGTCTGATTGTGACATCTTAAACCTGTTACCTCCAACTGGATGTTTATTTTAATTCTCCATGTCCTGATATTATATACGGGGAGAATTATCTTGCATTGCAGTGACACAAGATTAAATATTATGGAGAAAGCAACTGAGACATGAAATGTAGTTTTAATGACATCATTGATACACTGAGGAGGTCAGACCTGTGGAAGCATGTGGATGAAATATGACTCTATCTATACTCTCTTTTCTTTTGCTCCCCGTATACTGCATATTTGACTGTGATATGGATTTGTCTCACCTAGCTATCTTAAGATGAATGCAGTAACTGTAAGTCACTCTGGATAAGAGCATCTGCTAAATTACTAAAATGTAAAAATGGTATGTTTTACATACAGATCTTATATTACTGTATTGATTACATTTGTTTATGTATTTTTTAAATATTGATGTCACAAATGTATCATTTGTACATATCTTTATAAAAAAAAGTAGTTATTTGTTACATTTGACTGTGTAAAACCTAGCAGTACTACTTATTTAGTGTGGCTGATATATAGTGTTTTGCTAAATAAACATGATTATTTGTCTCTCTGAAATGAAACCAGCAAGTGATAGATTTCAAACAAATTTGTGTCTGTCATTGAACAAGCCCATGCCATGATTAGATAGTGAAAAAACACAATCTCTTTCATAAGATCTTTAAACAATAAAAGCTAATTTACCAACATTTCTGAAAATTGATATACATCGTTTTGGAAAGAAACTCTTCATTTACTTTTGTAGTAGCCTACAGAGCCCTCAGCTCTCTAGTGAGTGTACAGGTAAAAGCAGCAAACCATCAGATAACACCTCAGATATCAGCCGTCTGCCCATAGATAAGGTGTTTGGTTAAACGTCCCATGCAGGGCAGACAGCCGTCATGACCTATATATCTGTTTATCTCAACATCCGACCTAGCACCTTTAGCGTGAAGAGGAAACACAGGAACATTCATTATGGCGTCAAGTTATTTTGGATAGATTTTTAGAAATTCACTTCTTTATTACTGACTTATTCTGCAGTTCAGCATGTTCATATTTGTTTCAGCTTAACATGTTTGCAAGGGTAACTTATTAGGCAGCTATGTGCACAAACTGCACCCAAAAGATGTTTGAGGTTGTATTTCCACTATTATTAAGCCTCAAGGGAGCTTGACAATTTGACACGTGTGTAAAATGCTGAAAAATCACACAAATAAGGAAAGAAAGTATTAATTTATTTCAGTAAGTAGAATGTCCCCACACACAGACCCTCTATTTTTATTGGGTGAAGAGGCTTCTAGATGTGGGGTCGTTTGGGTTTGAGAGTGTCTAGGTACAGGGACAGACTCTCCCTGTAGTTTACTGACCTACCTAGTGTTGGTCCTCAGGGAAAGCAACACACACACTTAGTGAAACAAGTCCTCCCAGCATATTGAAATTAAGACAATATAAACTTGGAGGGGGGGACATGTCTGACATACCTGTTACTGGCCTTCCTGCTCCATAATTTAATAAGACATAAACCAAATGGATGAGTCTCAATAAAGCAGGAATTTACTTTTCCCACTACGAGCTCGTAATCCAATACTGCCGAGTTCTGGAATTTAAGAGCAGGTCTGGGCCAGCAGGGCAAGAGCAGGATAAACTACCCTGTGGATGGGGAAAATAGCTCACAAGCAACACACAGGGGGTTACAACCCATGATGCAACACTCTCTCTGAGGAGGCCGAGAGAGGGAGAGACATTGACTAGCAGTACAGTACTACAGCACTGCTGTTGCTGTTGTTGTTTCTACTTGCTACAGACGTTTTGCTTTTCGATAAGTACCCTGTGAGAGAGAGGAGTGAGAGAAAGAGAGATACAGAGAGAGAGGGAAGAAGGAGAGAGAAGTTAGCTAGAGATGGGCTATCTGATCCGCACTGTCAGTGGGGGTGATGGGTGATCACTTACAACCACTCCCTTTCAGTGAACGCCAGTCACCATGGTCAGCGCACAGTGACAGGCTCTCTCTCTCTCTTTGTCTCTTTCTCTCTTAGAGGTCATGTTGATGATTCTGACAGGTAGTCGCTCGGTGCTCACTGATCTGTCTGTTGGCTAGACAGCCTTACAAGGGATCTAGTTACTGTCACTAGGACACTTCAGAGAGAACCACCCCAACCCAGGGAGCGGACTCCAGCCCCCCTAACCCATCGGATCTCCCAACACCCCCGTCATGACCCCCGTGGTCATGACACAAGGGACGGGCAGGGAAGACATGACTAAGCATGTCCATGTCCATGCCCCCCCCCCCCCCCCCCCCCCCCCACACACACACACACACACAATAGATGATATCTGCTAGTAATTAAAAAGCATTTTCATCGCTGGTGAAGTAGATGCAGACAAACTCAGTTTAATACTCTTTCAATTCCTCCATTCTGTCCTTTTTTGTCTTTTTTGGGCAAGTAGCAGAAGTGTGTTTACCAAGCCCTTTCACTGACAGGTGATCTAGAGTGTCCCTTCAGGTTGATGTAGGGTGTGAGTTGTGGTCAGGCCATCACTGTCTTACATGTTGAGACCACCAGTCCAAAAATGTTCCAATGTCCACACCTAACTAGCATACTGTGCCACTTAGAATAAAGCCATGTTTTGTGTTATGGTTGAACTGTGAGGTGGACTTGAAGCTAGGGTTAGAGTTGGGGTTGTCTAATGCTTTATTGCCTGAGATAGACCAATAAAAACATAGTTTTAACATCTAAAGCATTATGTCGCTGAAATATGTAGTGTACAAAACATTAAGAACACCTGCTCTTTCCATGACATAGAGTGACCATGTGAATTCAGGTGAAAGCTATGATCCCTTATTGATGTCACTTGTTAAATCAACTTCATTCAGTATAGATGAAGGGGAGAAGACAGGTTAAATAAGGGATTTTAAGCCTTGAGACAATTGTGACGTAGATTGTGCATGTGTGAATGGGCAAGACAAAAGTGCTTTTGAACGGGGTAAGGTAGTAGGTGAACTGTCAAGAACTGCAACAGTCTCCCGTGTGTATCAAGAATGGTCCACCACCCAAAGGGCATCCAGCTAACTTGACACATCTGTGGGAAGCATTGGAGTCAACATGGGCCAGCATCCCTGTGGAACGCTTTTGACACCTTGTAGAGTCCATGCCGCAACGAATTGAGGCTGTTCTGAGGGCAAAAGGGGGGGGGGGGGGGGGGGTACTCAATGCTTTGTACTCAATCTATGAATTTTTTGCAGGTGGGGAGCCGAGCGAGCAAGAGAGGGTGGAGGAGGCTTGGGTTACAGCGCTGGGCATCTTGTTATGATGACATGCATTATCTGAATTAGGCCCACAGAATTATACCTACGGAGGAGTGGAACTGTGAAGGAGCTTTGAATGTCCTTGAACATCCAAGAGTAGGCTTAACGTTAGACCAGAGCTAGCTAGTGCTAGCTAACAAGCTTGTGTGTGCAGAGCAGCAAGAGAATTAAAATAAAACACATCTTACCTTTTTGTAGTTAATAAATCTAATGTGAAACAAAGCTATAATATCCTTAACTAGCCTTGAAAAAGTTAATCTATTCTTCTCAAATAAAAATTTCGCTCCCTAATTTCTGAATCCTGCTTGTAACATCAGTAGGCTAGTATGCTTTGGAGGGGGAGGGCCAGGTAGCTTACATGCAGAAACTGGAATATGTTTCTGAGTGACAGAGTGAGGGCTTTGCATAGGCGCTTTGTTGTGTTTTTTGTGGGACTGTAAAAAAATGCCCGGAACGTAAAAGACTGTTACTAACCGGTTCCCATGCTTTTAAAAATAGCGGTTCTGTTCCGGAACAGTATAGATCACTTTTGTTCCCGGTCCTGATTCAGTTCCTCAAAACATGTATTTATTTTCCAGTTTATTTTATTTTCCAGGTTCCAATCTTGATGCTTCCAAAAATGTAATGGATCTTTTAACCAACGTTACTGTCTCAGTCAATCTCCATCAGGGTATTTTACAGGGAGGTACAAATTATTATCTTTTAAAGACATTACTCCACAATGTACCATGTTTGCATACTTTATCTTTTAACATAAAATACAGTACTGTATATGTTTCAATTATATTTGTCTTGGTCTCTACACTCTCTTTTTCTCTCTCCCCATCTCTCGCTTCCTCCCTTATCATCTATGATATTTTTCTCTCTCTCTTTCACTAGTAACTCTACCCCAGGGAATCACCAGGTGATAAATTATTTATTTCCAAAAGCACGGCTGGTTTCCGTGACCCCTCTCTGTGAACCCAGCTCAGACAGAACAACAAACCTCCATTGTTATGTCGCCTCTGCTCTGCTCTCATGACTCTCTCCATTCACTCACACACACCAGGTAGTTATTTCTCTCCCCCTCCCTCCCTCCCTCCCTCCCTCTGACAACTTTTGGCCTGAGTAAGAGCACTTTATGGTGCCATTTCAGATTGCCACTTAGCTAACAATAGCAGTTGGGAGATTCTGATGGTTATTTTGCACAGCAGTTTCACAAATGTAATCAAATGTACCTCATTACACTGTCTTCCGTTCTCTGCTATTTTCCACAGCAGCATGAGATGCTACACGGGGTAAATCCCATCCCAATAATTACATCTGACACAACGCATGCAACTCAAGGGTAAGACTCTTCCAAGCCTTAGCAATTACATCTGTGCAAAATGCTATCGCAAACCTCATCTGAAACCCAACACAACACAAGTTCTGAACACAAAAACAAAGTGGGGGAGTCCTGGCCACTCAAAGCTGACAATTCTCATGAATAATAACCAATCTCCATCAAGATAACCATGTCAAGGCATGTCAGGATTTATCATGAAGTGAATGAATCTAATTGTAAAGGTTTGACAGAGATCATAACAGATGTCTGTTGGATGGACTTACATTATACACTGTATTATTATTAGTGACCTCCTAAACCTGTTCTTAAGTCCAACCTAAGATGTGTGCGTTTTATAATAACATGACATGGCTCCTTAAGTGGTCTGTATAAAATATCTAGGTTGTTAATGCCTAATGCATAATAATGATCATAATTCACTATTTAGGTTATGTACACTACCAGTCAAAAGCTTTAGAACACCTACTCATTCAAGGGTTTTTCTTTATTTTTACTATTTTCTATGTTGTATAATAGTGAAGACATCCAAACTATGAAATAACACATATGGAATCATGTAGTAACCAAAAAAGTGTTAAACAATGTCACGCCCTGACCTGAGAGAGCCGTTTTTCTCTATTTGGTTAGGTCAGGGTGTGATATGGGGTGGGCATTCTATGTCATATATTTCTTTGTGTTTGACTATCGTTGTCTCTGATTGGGAATCATACTTAGGCAGCCCTTTTGCCCACCTTCAGTTGTGGGATCTTGTTTTTGTACAGCTCAGTGTAAGCCTGCAGAATGTGACGTTCGTTTTCCTTTTCGGTATTTTGTTTAGTGTTCTGAGTTATAATCAAATTTATCATGAGCACTTAACACGCTGCACCTTGGTCTCCTCTCTACGACGAGCGTTACAAACAAATCAAAACATATCTTATATTTGTGATTCTTCAAATAGCTACCATTTTCCTTGATGACAGCGTTGCACACTCTTGGCATTCTCTCAACCAGCTTCATGAGGTAGTCACCTGGAATGCATTTCAGTTAACAGGTGTGCCTTCTTAAAAGTACATTTGTGGAATTTATTTCCTTCTTAATTAGTTTGAGCCAATCAAGTTGTGTTGTGACGTGGTAGGGTGGGTATACAGAAGATAGCCCTATTTGGTAAAATACCATATTATGGCAAGAACAGCTCAAATAAGCAAAAAGAAATTACAGTCCATCATTACTTTAAGACATGAAGGTCAGTCAATATGGAAGATTTCATCAACGGCAGTCGCAAAAATCAACAAGCTCCGCCACAGGAACTGATGACCCAGAGTTACCTCTGCTACAGAGGATAAGTTCATTAGAGTTATCAGCCTCAGAAATTACAGCCCAAATAAATACTTCACAGAGTTCAGACACATCTCAACATCAACTGTTCAGAGGAGACTGTGTGAATCAGGCCTTCATGGTCGAATTGCTGCAAAGGAACCACTACTAAAGGACACCAATAATAAGAAGAGACTTGCTTGGGCCAAGAAACACAAGCAATGGACATTAGACCAGTGGAAATGTGTCCTTTTATCTGGAGTGTCTTTGTGAGACGTGGTGTGGGTGAACGGATGACCTCCGCATGTGTATTTCCCACCATAAAGCATGGAGGAGGAGGTGTGATGGTGTGGGGGTGCTTTGCTGGTGACATGTCGGTGATTTGTTTAGAATTCAAAGCACACTTAACCAGCATGGCTACCACAGCATTCTGCAGAGATACGCCATCCGATCTGGTTTGGGCTTAGTGGGACTATCATTTGTTTTTCAACAGGACAATGACCGAACACACCTCCAGGCTGTGTAAGGGCTAATTTACCAAGAAGGAGAGTGATGGAGTGCTGCATCAGATGACCTGGCCTCCGCAATCACCCGACCTCAATTCATTTGAGATGGTTTGGTATGAGTCGGACCACAGAGTGAAGGAAAAGCAGCCATCAAGTGCTCAGCATATGTGGGAACTCCTTCAAGACTGTTGGAAAAGCATTCCAGGTGAAGCTGGTTGAGAAAATGCCAAGAGTGTGCAAAGCTGTCATCATGGGTGGCTACGTTGAAGAATCTTGTTGAACACTTTTTTGGTTACTACATGATTCCATGTGTTATTTCATAGTTTTGATGTCTTCACTATTATTCTACAATGTAGAAAATAGTACAAATAAAGAAAAACCCTTGAATGAGTAGGTGTTCTAAAACTTTTGACCGGTAGTGTATGCCTAATGCCTAAGATTTCACCAGGTTGCGTGTGCCTAATAATTTGTTAGGTTACGTATGCCCCTCTATATACTATGAGATGAGATGATTCCAACATGGCTCTGGGGTGGTACAGGCGTGGGAAGCTAGGGTTCCTGGTCCGTCACACATTCCGGCCCCCGCCTACCTGGATGAGATGACCTCCTAAACGTCTCCAATTACGCAGCCATTGACAGACACGAACACACACACAGAAACACACACACACAGCCACTGACAGACAGAAAATTAGTCTGACCAGGGGGGCTGCAGACGACACTGATAAGAAGAGAGCAGTGAGCGCAGGGAGAGAGGGATGCAGGTTGGGAGAATAAGGGCCAGGGTGAGAGAGCAGAGTGGATGGGAAACAGGCAGTGGAATGACGATGGGATAAAACAGTGGAGGGTGGCAGAGGCAGTGTGGATGGATGGAATGTAGCCTATAGACAGAGGATGGTAATAAAGGCAGAAGAAGAAAGGTGTAGGTGGGTCAAGGAGTTTTCCCCCATTAGACTTAGTGGTCCCAGAATGTCAGAATGCAAACTCATACACTCTCTCAACACACGCACACACACACACACACACACACACACACACACACACACACACACACACACACACACACACACACACACACACACACACACACACACACACACACACACACACACACACACACACACACACACACACACGCAAACACACACAGACTCACACACACACACAGACTCACACACACACACACACACACAGACTCACACAGACACACACTGGCCCTCCAGTCAGTCTCTCAGCCTTAGCCTTCCTCCCCTCCATACCACCATATAAATATGTCTGCCTCTCTGCATCAGCAACCTTGACCCATGACCTGGCATGAGCACACAAAGCCTCTGCTATTGTCTGAGAGGGGGACGTAAGCACACCCACACACCCCACATAGGGGGTAGAGCACAGCTGGGAACCCTCCATGCCTCTTTCTCCCTCCCTCTCTCTCTCTCTGTATCTATCTATCTCTTTCTTTATCTCTCAACCACCCCTCCATCATTCTCAGAACTGAAAGAGATTTCCTATGAGCCAAGAAAAAACAAGGCGAAAACCAAAAGGTTTAATATGGGGCCTGGGGGTGACTTGAATTTGTTGGGTTTAAGTAAAGACAACCAGTAAATTGATCCTGAACCACAATGCATTAAGAGCATTACAGATGATTTATTATTCTCTCTAAATTAATGACTTTTTTGGGGTTTCCCAGCAACAGATTCCTTGAGTCCATAGAAAACTAATGCTTCTGGTGGAATTTCTTTCAATTAAGCCTGTGTTTCAGTGGCCATGGATAAGGTGATGACAGGACAGACCCTGTTTAGACATGGGAAAAAGAAAGAGTGCCCTCATATGGTTTTGGAGAGATTAAAACAGTAACTTCATTGTCCAGAAACCATACATGATTCAGTTTCCCCTCCTCTCTACTCCACTCCACACACTTTCCCAAACACACACACACACAAGCGCACGTACAAGCACACACACACACCCTTTCCCAGATCCCACAGAGAACCATCGTGGCATTTAGCCCAACGGGTTCTGATCATCCGAGGGCGACTCCACAAGAACCCCAGCCAGCCAATCACAAGTCAGTACAGTGCTAACCAGAAGCTGAGCTAGCACTAGAGGACACTACTGTTGAGTGTAAAATAATATTTATTCTAATCAATCTCATGTGTGGATTTTGCTCAGTGGTGCTTTATGCATGTTTTTTTCTATTCCGAATAATTATATTGTATGTTCTGCAGTCAGTACATCAGTCATTCAGTCCTTACTTCTTAATCTTTGGGGCTGTCAGTCAGTCAGCTTTACTGAGTGAGTTTAAGGTTTAGAAAGACTTCATGAAGAAAAATACTGTCAGCGACCAGCTCACAGACATGCAAACCTGCTTACAGACGCGCTCTGTGGTAGGAGTAGCATGGTAGGATGGTTGGATGGAGGATGGAGGATGGAGGAGCAGTGAATATGTGTATGTTGCTTGAACCCTTGGCCTGCCACAGCCCCAGCCTTACTGGCCCTGTGTGTGAAGCTCTGGTTACAAGGCTCTCTTTCCTGTTTATTTAGTCAAAGGAAGAGAGAGGAGAAAGAGAGAGAGAGAAAGGGGGATGTGGAGAGAGAAAGAGAAAGAGAAAGAGAGGGATTGACGTGAGAGGGATTGACGGGGAGAGAGGGACGGAGAAAAAGAGACAGACAAGAGAGAGAGAAAAATAGAGGGGAGGACAGAAAGAGAAAGATGGACGAGAGAGACAAAAGAGAGGGAGATACTGAGAGGGAGGGAGATACGGAGTGCGAGTCAGAGACAGGAAGAGACAGAGAGAGACAGAGAGAGAGCAAGAGCGAGAGAGGTACGGAGATAGAGAAAGGTTTATGCTGGAGAGCCCTTCAACAAGTTCACCAAACAGAGCGTCTCCTAATCATTGAAACCAGATGACAGCAAATCCTCCATCCTGCTTCATGTGCGGAGAGAGAGACCCGGAATGACTGACTGGGAGACCAGGAATTCAGAATCACTCATTTTTTACCCTTTTGGATTCTTCTTGTTCTTGTTTTATGACATGATGTATTGACAAATTGCTGTATTATTTGAAGTTTCTCAAAAACATCTTCAGATTTTGAAGGAATTGTGGTCCAAATTGAAAAACAACTGGTTAAATTGGAAGGCATACAAAACCTTTCAGTTCGTTGATTTCTTTGGGTTTTAAATAGGGTTTGTGATTCAAATATTGTTAACTGACTGAGTGCGGTATTTTGAAGTTTATTGAATTTATTTAAGGGTGGCCAATACTTGTCACTTGAGAAGTGATATATTGGGCGTCAAATGTCTGACTAAACAGTGTTTGACAAGTCAGTAAACTGAAGGAGTCTGTGGGTCTATTTTCTTGCCCAACATTCCTAACGTATTACTGATCCACAGTAACACCCATGGTTCAGCCTGTCATTATTCACTATACAGCAAACTCCTCATTTAAATGATATATTTACAACTGATAAATTGCCAATTGGCTGTAATGACAGTCAAATGGATGGATGTCAAATCTGGAATACACTCATTAATCTTCAAACAGTAGAAATGGAGATGAGGTGTGATGGGGACTGACTTTTCCACTAGTAATGGGAAGGAGGGCTTCTGCCAATGTGCTGGGCGACAGAGGGCACAGAGTAGACAACAGTGATGTGTGTTCGACCACCACACACAATCCCATCAATACATAACTGAACTGTCTCCTCCGCCGGCAGATGTAGACTGGAGAGAATGCGTCTTTCTCACACACAATGCACACACACACACACACTCACGCACACACGGATGTACTGGGAGTAGCCAGCTAAGTACTGTCCATTAAAGGCCGATGTTTCACATTTGGGCTTATCTGGAAAATAAAGTTTTGTAGTAGTTTAGTAGTCAGGTAGTCATACAGAGGAATGTGTAACAGCCCCATGGCCTCCTGGGACATCACACACATCCCATCCCTGGATGCCTTGCATGTCTAAAACAAACTAAACATCTGCTTTTACTTCTTGTTTTGCGGATAAAAGATGAAAAAAAGCAGAGCAGAAAATAGTTGCTTCACTAAAAATAATTATGCTGGTTTTCTCCTGGATCACTTGACGGGGTGCTGATCTGGGACAGACAGACAGACCGAGAGACAGAGAGAGACAGAGAGAGGCAGGAGAGAGAGAGAGAGAGAGAGAGAGAGAGAGAGAGAGAGAGAGAGAGAGAGAGAGAGAGAGAGAGAGAGAGAGAGAGAGAGAGAGAGAGAGAGAGAGAGAGAGAGAGAGAGAGAGAGAGAGAGAGAGAGAGAGAGAGAGAGAGAGAGAGAGAGAGAGAGTTTCTCTGCGAGTGGGAAGTTCCTCAGGTCCACGCCTTGTTCTACACGAATAGAATCCATTGAGGTTTACAGATCCGGCTGTACACAGCACGCTACGGGCAAGGGAGAGCAGAGACAAAATATTTTTTTCTTCTTCTTGTAAGTCATGCCCGGTGACAATGGCCTCCTGCCTGCTGTAAAACCCTCCCTCACTCCATCTCTCTCCCTCTCTCCCTCCCCCAAACCCACCATCCACATTACAAATCATCTGTGCTCTGCAGCGCCGATCAGGATGCCAGGAACAGATGAAGCATTGTTATCCCACCGAACTCAGCATTCCTGCTTACAAGCAAAAACTCAAACAGGAAGTACCAATGATGCGCTCAATACGGAAGTGGTCTGATGAAGCAGATGCTAAGCTACAGGACTGTTTCGCTAGCACAGACTGGAATATTTTCCGTGATTCATCCGATGGCATTGAGGAATTTATCACATCAGTCACCGTCCTCATTAATAAGTGCATCGACAACGTTGTGCCCATGTAACCGATGTGAAATGGCTAGCTAGTTTACGGGGTGCACGCTAATAGTGTTTCAATCGGTGACGTCACTCGCGCTGAGACCTTGAAGTAGTTGTTCCCCTTGCTCTGCAAGGGCTGCGGCTTTTGTGGAGCGATGTGTAACGATCCTTCGAGGGTGGCTGTTGTCGATGTGTGCAGAGGGTCCCTGGTTCGAGCCCAGGTAGGGGCAAGGAGAGGGACGTAAGCTATACTGTTACATTGATGCTGTTGACCCGGATCACTGGTTTCTGCGGAAAAGGAGGAGGTCAGAAGGGGGATGAGTGTAACCAATGTGAAATGGCTAGCTAGTTTGCGGGGTGCGCGCTAATAGCGTTTCAATCGGTGACATCACTCGCGCTGAGACCTTGAAGTAGTTGTTCCCCTTGCCCTGCAAGGGCCGCAGCTTTTGTGGAGCGATGGGTAACGATGCTTCAAGGGTGGCTGTTGTCGATGTGTGCAGAGGGTCCCTAGTTCGGGGCGAGGAGAGGGCCGGAAGCTATACTGTTACACCCACATTGACCATACGTGCATATCCCAACCTGAAGTCATAGATTACAGGCAACATCCACACTGATCTAAAGGCTATAGCTGCCAGATGCTTGTAAGAAATCCCACAATGCCCTCTGACAAACCATCAAACAGGCAAAGTGTCAACACTGGACTAAGATCGAATCCTAGTACACCGGCTCTGATGCTCGTCGGATGTGACAGGGCTTGCAAACTATCACGGATTACAAAGAGAAACTCAGACGCAAGATAAATGCCTTTCCTGCTCGCTTCGAGGCAAGCAACACTGAACCATGCATGAGAGCACCAGCTGTTCTGGATGCTCTCCATAGCCAATGTAAGACCTTTCAACAGGTTAACAATCACAAGGCTGCAGGGCCAGACGGATTACCAGGACGGGTACTCAGAGCATACGCTGACCAGCTGGCAAGTGTCTTCTCTGACATTTTCAACCTCTCCCTGACCCAGTCTGTAATACCTACATGTTTCAAGCAAACCACCATAGTCTCTGTGCCCAAGAACGCCAAGGTAACCTGTCTAAATGACTATCTCCCCGTAGCACTCACATCTGTAGCCATGAAATGCTTTGAAAGGCTGGTCATGGCTCACAATCAACACCATCATCCCAGACACCCTGGGGCATACCGCCCCAACAGATCCACAGATGATGCAATCTTTATTGCACTCCACACTGCCCTTTCCCACCTGGACAAGAGGAACACCTACTGTATGTGAGAATGCTGTTCATTGACTACAGCTCACCATTCAAAGAGGTCACAACAACACCTCTTCCCCCTCAGGAGGCTCAAAAGATTTGGCATGGGGCTTCAGATCCTCAAAAAGATATACAGCTGCACAATTGAGAGCATCTTGACTGGCTGCATCACCTCTTGGTATGGCAACTGCTTGACATCTGACCGCAAGGCGCTACAGAGGGTAGTGCGTACGGCCCAGTATAACACAGGGGCCGATCTCCCTGCCATCCAGGACCTCTATACCGGGTGGTGTCAGAGGAAGGCCTTTAAAATTGTTAAAGACTCCAGCCACCCAAGTCACAGACTGTTCTCTCTGCTACTGCACGGCAAGTGGTACCAATGCAGCAAGTCTGGGGCCAACAGGACCCTGAACAGCTTCTACCCCAAAGCCACAGTACTGCTAAATAGTTAGTTAAATAGTTAACCAAATAGCTATCTACATTGACCCTTTTTTAAACTTTTTTTTACTCGTCACATATGCTTCTACTACTGTTTTTTATCTGTCACTTTATTCCTAGTTGTATGTACATATTTATTTCAATTACCTCGTACTCCTGCACATTGACTCGGTACTAGTACCCCGTGTATATAGCCAAGTTATTGTTACTCATTGTGTATTTATTATTACGTGTTTTACTTTTCTATTATTTCTCTATTGTTGGAAAGGGCCTGTAAGTAAGCATTTCACTCTTGTTCACGAAGCATGTGACAAATAAAATTTGATTTGCTTTTGATTTGATCCTCCTCCATCATCTCTATACTGACCTCTTATTGGCTAGCTCAACTCTTTCCTACATGTTTCTGGTTCCATCCAATACCCATTCTCTGTATTGTACAGTACAGTTCAGTACAGTATAGTACAGTAGTGATGTAGGGTTTTGGAGTACAGAAAGGCTGTCAGTCCCAAATGGAACCTTATTCCTAATATAGTGCCCTACTTTTGACCAGAGCCCTATGGGCCCTTAAGGTCTGATTTTCTATGGCGCAGAAGTGAACCTTTGACTGTGGGTTCAGCAGGTTGGACCATGGAGCTCCTGGCCACAGCTGTTGCTGTTTGAGAGGACCAGTAGACAGTAATTACACTGCTGGCATTCAGACCTGCCCCTAAAAATAGAAATCATAATATCGTTGCCATGATATTGAGGGTGATGAGGAAGTGTTGATGCTGGATCTGACACATAGAGTGTGTCCGAAATGGCACCCTTTTTCCTACGGAGTGCACCACGTTTGACCAGCGCTCTATGGGAATAAATAGGGAAAATGGTGCCATTTCAGACGCAGGCATAGTGAATAAACGGCTCTCTGTTTCCTGGAGTTGGTGCAGTGCATTAATAGTTGTCTTAGTAACAGGGGTGACCTGTGAGGTGACCCTCCGGGCAAGGCAACACCCTTCCTGTCCCAGGGCATAGGTGTGGGGTGTGTGGTGAGGGTTGTGGGGAGAGCGGGATGTGGGGTGTGGGGTGTGGGGTGTGGGAGGGGGGAGAGCATGGTTTGTCCTCCCTTCCTCCCCTTCCCTCTGGGCCGACTCTTTTCTCTGTATACATCAATGATGTCGCTCTTGCTGCTGGTGATTCTCTGATCCACCTCTACGCAGACGACACCATTCTGTATACAGCTAACCCTTCTTTGGACACTAACCTCCAGACGACCTTCAATGTCATACAACTCTACTTCCGTGGCCTCCAACTGCTCTTAAACACAAATAAAACTAAATGCAAGCTCTTCAACCGATCGCTGCCCGCACCTGCCCGCCCGACTAGCATCACTACTCTGGACGGTTCTGACTTAGAATATGTGGACAACTACAAATATCTAGGTGTCTGGTTAGACTGTAAACTCTCCTTCCAGATTCACATTAAGCATCTCCAATCCAAAATTAAATCTAGAATCAGCTTCCTATTGCTCAACAAAGCATCCTTCACTCATGCTGCCAAACATACCCTCGTAAAACTGACTATCCTACCGATCTTTGACTTCGGCAATGTCATTTACAAAATAGCTTCCAACACTCTACTCAGCAAACTGGATACAGTCTATCACAGTGCCATCCATTTTGTCACCAAAGCCCCATATACTACCCACCACTGCGACCTGTATGCTCTCGTTAGCTGGCCCTTGCTTCATATTCGTCGCCAAACCCACTGGCTCCAGGTCATCTATAAGTCTTTGCTAGGTAAAGCCCCGCCTTATCTCAGCTCACTGGTCACCATAGCAGCACCCACCCGTAGCACGCACTCCAGCAGGTATATTTCACTGGTCACCCCCTTTGGCCGCCTTTCCTTCCAGTTCTCTGCTGCCAATGACTGGAACGAATTGCAAAAATCACTGAAGCTGGAGACTCATATCTCCCTCACTAACTTTAAGCATCAGCTGTCAGCGCCGCTCACAGATCATTGCACCTGTACATAGCCCATCTGTAAATAGCCCATCCAACTACCTCATCCCCATATTGTTTTTGTTTTTTTGCTCCTTTGCACCCCAGTATCTCTACTTGCACATTCATCTTCTGCACATCTATCACTCCAGTGTTTAATTGCTAAATTGTAATTACTTCACCACAACGGCCTATTTATTGCCTCACCTCCCTAATCTTACCTCATTTGCACACACAGTATATATATATGTTTTCTATTGTGTTATTGACTGTACGTTTGTTTATTCCATGTGTGACACTGTGTTGTTGTTTGTGTCGCACTGATTTGCTTTATCTTGGCCAGGTCACAGTTGTAAATTAGAACTTGTTCTCAACCTGGTTAAATAAAGGTGAATATATATATCTTTTTTTATTCTCTCTCTCACACACACACCTCAACTCCTTCTCCTACAACACCCATTTTTCTTTTTCTCCTTCTCTTAGTCATTGTCACGTCCTGACCATAGAAAGCCTCTATTTTCTATGGTACAGTAGGTCAGGGCATGACTAGGGGTTTGTTCTCGTTTCTATTTTCTATGTGAGGTTCTAGGTTTATTTTCTATGTTGGTTATTGGTATGATTCCCAATTAGAGGCAGCTGGTTATCTTTGTCTCTAATTGGGGATCATACTTAAGTAGTTTTTTTTCCACCTGTGAGTTATGGGATATTGTTTATGTTTAGTTGCTTGTTTGCTTTACATTGTAGTCACGGTTTGTTTATTCTTTATTTGTTTTGTATTTGCATAAAGTTTTGCTTTATAATAAATTATGTGGAACGCTACTCACGCTGCGCCTTGGTCTGACCATCATTATTACAACAAACGTGACAGTCATCCAACACCACTCTCTCGCATACTCCACCTCCTCCAATTCTACCTCTGTCTCTCCTTCTCTCTCCCCCCCAGAAACCTCTCCTACTTCCTTCTCACAGATTCTGAGGAATGCCAGGAATCCATGGCTCCTTGCAGAATCATGTTTTTCTTACATATGACTGCAATCTCAGAATCCAAGCTCTGAGAAGCCCTGTGAAGCCAAGCCTGTGTGCTTTTGGAGTGGTTTAGTTGGAAGAACTGGGAATGGGTTTTCATGGTCCTCACACTAAACAAGATGCCCATTGTTCTTCAATTAGCACATCAGCCCCAGATCCGGACATTTCTGGGATCTTCCGTAGAGGACCGAACGCTAGATACACTACGATATGGCAGGCCAGACTGCATGGATGGGTGCTGCTGATGGTGATAACCCTGGTCTGCTGTTGGAGAGGGTCCCATTCTCCCTTAACCTGCCAGCTGATAGCACTTTTCATGACTTGAGTTATCATTTGAAAGATATTTTGTAATGTGGGTTACACAGCTACTGTGAAGATGGTAGTCTTGGTAGGTAATCAGATCAGTGTTAGCCCATATCGACTGACATGTTTGATTTGAATCAAACAGAAAACCTCTTGTTAATTTCATGCCATTTAGTGTAAACTGAACAACCTTTAGTAATCTTTAGTTGGAGGGGTTGATTTAAAATGGTTGCTGTGTGGACGGCATGCCTCCTCAGTCTTCTCAGTTAGCCTGAGGTTTAGAACAGGAGACTGCTCCAACCTCTGAGCTATAGGTCTGTGTTAATCCGTGAGTCATAATGTTCACATTAAAGTTTCAAGTTTTATTAGTCATATGTACAGGATACACATAGTATACACCGTCCAATAAAATGCTTAGGTTAATTCTCAACAACACAACAATAATAAGAAAAGATAAGAATACGAACATAAAGGCTCTGTAGAATAGAAAAACATTTCAAGCAGTACGTATTCTGATCTAATAAATATTATTGGGCTAGTAACTTCTCAACACTCCTCCCCAACACTATATTCCAGACACTTCTTACTAAAAGCTGAATAAAAGCAATAATAAGTATGGAGCTCTAATTTTAGGCACGTGGTTTAACCACTTAGTAAGGCTTTGTTCACAGTAACATGGGTCTGGCGTGTGTGTTTGTACAGCCACTGTGGCTGCCTGGTCCTCACCTGAACTAACGCAGAGCAAGAGATGGAGGGAGAGATGGAGGCAGGAGCAGGGGTCAATATAAACCCAGACTGCTGTTAGAAATACACCAGCACCCAACAATATACTGCTAATATCAATGGACGCCAGTCAAAGATATTGTTGCAACCAATTAACTAGTCAATGAAATGTACAAAACACTACAGTGTTTTCTGTAAACACTCAGCAAGATACTGCCCTAGAGCTTTCCATTTTTCGTCATTTAGCAGACACTCTTATCCAGAGCAACTTACAGTAGTGAATGCATACATTTCATAAATGTTTTCTCCATACTGGTCCCCCATGGGAATCAAACCCACAACCCTGGTGTTTCAAACACCATGCTCTACCAAGTGAGCCACACGGGACCACACTTTCCAACCAGATACAGATAGCGTGACATCAGATGAACATAACAATGTTTAACTCATAATTCTGATGCAACTAATACTAGGATCCCACACAAATCAAACATAGCACATGAAAGAGTAGTGATGCATCTGCCAACAAAATGACTGTGAGTCTATGTGCAATCTGGTTGCAATTCCAGAGAAGAAAAGTGAAATTAAGTTTTACTACCTGGACATTTTGTAATGACTCAAAGGCTCCTGTTGGGACCACTAAGAACAAAACAGACATGACAATCTTCTTCTAAGTTGAAAAGAATCACGCAACCATCTCTCCTTTTCTCGAAGCCAGACACGGGGTTGCTGGGGACATGACATAACACACATATATAGGCCACAGGCAAATACACAGTCTGTTTCCCAAATGTCACACTGTTCCCTAGTACACAACTTTTGAGCAGGGCCCAAAGGGCTTACCCATAGGGTCAAACGTAGTGCACTATGTAGGGAATAGGGTGCCATTTGGGATGCTTCCAAGGATACAAATAAGTTATATACTAAAACATGCACTCTTACACATTTGACTGAGTGATGAGAGCGGTGTGGTCAAGTTTGAGCCTATACTGGATAACAATCTATTCACTGTTGTATTCAACAACAATCTTCCCATTGTTATTCACTGATTGTGACTGATGTTATTGAATTGATCACATTTTCACACAAATGAAATAAATACCTCTTGAGAGAAAACGCCAGGGAACAACACCAAGGACAAGTTTTTTTGGCAACCTTCCACACTTAGAGGTTTAGTTTTCTCCGCAGTGAGGAAAGGAAAGCATTCCTGTTTGTTTGAATTACGCCTGATGGGAGACACATATACTCAGTTTAGAATTTTTTACAACTTTTTCATTGAAGTTAAATAACATATTAAATAATTGGTATTATTCTCAGTATAATACTAATCATTACAAAAATATTTAAAACCAACATATTCATTTCAGTCAAGATCACTGTCATTACTTAAATGTTTGCCTTCAAACAACCAGCCAGAACAGATGTAAAGTGTTTGTTTTGGTACAAACATTTGGCATATTCCTAGACACCAAAACTTCAAGTGTACTGAAATTGTTGCACTTTTAGATGTAACATAGAGAGAGAGAGAGAGAGAGAGAGACAGAGAGAGAGAGAGACAGAGAGAGAGACAGAGAGAGAGAGAGAGAGAGAGAGAGAGAGAGAGAGAGATAGAGAGAGAGAGAGAGAGAGAGAGGAGGGAAAGACAACAGTAGAGATAGAGAAAGAGATCGAAGAGAGAGAAAAAGAGATATAGAGAGCGAGAGAGAGAGCTGCAATTCACTTCTGTATGCTGCAATTCACTTCTGTACAGTAACTTCTGTATCCAGACTCCATCTACCCCTCAGGATCTAATGCCTAATGCACCCTTGCTCCTTCATATGGCCTTAATGCTATACCACAGCACAGAAGGCCCATAATACCAACTTGAATATAAAATGGGCTATAACATCAAATATGAAAAGCAAAAATGCCTTGTTAGAGCCCAGATCTGCCAAGTTGAATATATTTAAAAGAGGATTCATAAATACATAAAGAAAACAAAGTGGTTAAAAAAAAAATATTGTCCAACAAGCAGTCAGCTTGCTTGGGTTATGGAAAGCAAGGAAAGCCCCAGGAATTTTTGCCACTAAGTTAAACAAAGAGGGGAACAGGGCCAGGCACTAACATGTGGTTACTGTTGTAGCCTGGCTCTGGACATACAGATGTATAGAATTACCCATTTAACAACAATTACACATTCTCTGTAGACACAGCTCACCTTCCCACCTCATTTTACCAGAACTCCAAAATATGAGACACCCTATATTTAGTTACAGTGCATTCGGAAAGTATTCAGACCCCTTCCCTTTTTCAACATTTTGTTACGTTACAGCCTTATTCTTAAATCAATTAAATAAATGTTTTTCCTCATCAATCTGCATACAATACCCCATAATAACAAAGTGAAAACAGGTTTTAAGACATTTTTGCAAATGTATTAAAAATAAAAAACAGAAATACCTTACTTACATAAGTATTCAGACCCTTTGCTATGAGACACGAAATTGAGCTCAGGTGCATCCTGTTTCCATTGATCATTCTTAAGATCTTTCTACAACTTGATTGGAGTCCACCTGTGGTAAATTCAATTGATTGGACATGATTTGGAAAGGCACACACCTGTCAATATAAGGTCCCACAGTTGACAGTGCATGTCAGAGCAAAAACCAAGCCATGAGGTTGAAGGAATTGTCCTTAGAGCAACAAGAGGATTGTGTTGAGGCACAGATCTGGGGAAGGGTACCAAAACATTTCTGCAGCATTGAAGGTCCCCAAGAACACAGTGGCCTCCATCATTCTTAAATAGAAGAATTTTGGAACCAGAATCTCTAGAATCTTCCAGAACGACAACCATCTCTGCAGAATTCCACCAATCAGACCTTTAGTGTACAGTGGCCAGAAGGAAGCCACTCCTCCGTAAAAGGCACATGATGGCCCGCTTGGAGTTTGCCAAGAGGCACCTAAAGGACTCTCAGACCATGAAACCAAGATTGATTTGGCCTAAATGCCAAGCGTCAGAAACCTGGCACCATCCCTATGGTGAAGCATATAGTGAATTTCAATTCCAATGCATGTAATTTAGTATTTAGCTGTGCCCATTGCCTTTTGGCTACAGGTACTCATTCTATATCAGGGATGGTGTCAATTCTATTACAATTACATAACTTAATTACTGAATTGAAATGGAATTGACTCCATCCCCACTCTATAGTACACCGGTTCAACCTGTGACCTCCACAGCCCTGTGGAGCCAGCTGATACTGCAGACAGTAGCCTTCACTCTCACTGGGGCTTGGTCCCAAATGGCAGCTTATTCCCTGTATAGTCCACTACTTTTGAAAAGCGCCATTTTGGGCCCTGGGTGTACCTTCGATCTGTGGGAGCTAGTGCTGTACAGTGGGGTTTATACATCTAAACCTCTACATGTGTCAGTGATTGTGGTTGGACTTGGAGACGGCCTGCGTTGAACAAACTCTCAGCAATGTCGCCCTGTCATCCCTCTGCTATGCTATTTGACATGCCCTGCAGGGGAGAGAGCATTCTGGAGAGGGGGAAAGTATGTGTATCTATTTACATATTGTAGTCCAAGTGGAAAATACTCTTATTTGGTCGGCTTGGTCCACTTATATATTTAAATAGTATCTTTCTCATGGAAAGGAAATGTCTCTGTTTTGGTCCAGTGCATCAGGGGCAGACTGGAACAAAAATTCAGTCCTGGCATTTCAGCCACACAAACCCACATCACTGTATGCACACTCTGTCTGTATGTCTGTCAGTCTGTCTGTCAGTCTGTCTGTCTGTCACTCTGTCTGTCACTCCTAAGCATAGCCGTGGGAAGGGGGGGGCGCAGAATAATTATTTTTGCCCGTGCTACAGACGGCTATATCAGTCAGCTAATACAGGGCTAGTAAAGGTCCCGTGCGTTATTTTTGTTGAAAAAATTAAAAGTCATACTTTTATTTTTAATTATTACATTTTTGGAGGAGGGTGCTGCAGCGCCCCTATTTCCCGTGGCTATGCTCCTAAGTGTTGATTGCTATTACATATAGAGCCAACATATTAAGGAACTGGCAGTACATCTGTGTCTCTCTGTTTTCTTCCTACCTCCAATGCACTCGCCTCTGAGCTGTCTCTGCTAAGCCTAGCATCCTTTCCCACAGCACTGGCACCAGAAGACCAGGGGACCACACTGCCTGTGCTGGGCCCAGCAACATCCTAGTTGTGAATGAATAAACATATGTATTAGAAGAAGAAGAAAGATCACTGAATACATGCCTAATAGGTGACCATTTGCTCATAATACCTTATAAAACCCTAACTACTTACATTGTAAATATTACTGCCTGGCTATCATACATGTCCCCCCTTTCTTAAGGGTTAATTACTATTACATAATATAGGGCCAAAATATCAATAAACTGGCAGTACGTGTCAGTGTGTGTGTGTCTCTCTGTGTTTTATCTCTATGTAAACTACACTTAACTGCTGCAGCAGGAGCTGAGCTGTCTGTGCTGTTTCAGTGCATTCGGAAAGTATTCAGACCCCTTGACTTTCCACATTTTGCTACTTACAGCCCTATTCTAAAATTGATTCAATAGTTTTTACCCTCATCAATCTACACTCAATACCCCATAATCAGAAAGCGAAAACAGAAAAACAGAAATACCTTATTTACATAAGTATTCAGACCCATTGCTATGAGTCTTGAAATTGAGCTCAGGTGCATCCTGTTTCTATTGATCATCCTTGAGATGTTTCTACAACTTTATTGGAGTCCACTTGTGGTAAATTCAATTGATTGGACATGATTTGGAAAGGCACACACCTGTCTATATAAGGTCCCACAGTTGACAGTGCACGTCAGAGCAAAAACCAAGCCATGAGTTCGAAGGAATTGTCTGTAGGGCTCCAAAACAGGATTGTGTTGAGGCACAGATCTGGGGAAGGGTACCAAAAAAATTCTGCAGCATTGAAGGTCACCAAGAAATAGAAGAAGTTTGGAACCACCAAGACTCTTCCTAGAACTGGCCACCCGGTCAAACTGAGCAATCGGGGGAGAAGGGCCTTGGTCAGGGAGGTGACCAAAAAACAGATGGTTACTCTGACAGAGCTCCAGAATTCCTCTGTGGAGATGGGAGAATCTTCCAGAACGACAACCATCTCTGCAGCATTCCACCAATCAGACCTTTATTGTAGAGTGACCAGACGGAAGCCACTCCTCTGTAAAAGGCACATGACAGCCCACTTGGAGTTTGCCAAAAGGCACGTAAAGGACTCTCAGACCATATATGATAGCTCTGATCTGATGAAACCAAGATTGAACTCTTTGGCTTGAATGCCAAGCGTCATGTCTGGAGGAAACCTGGCACCATCCCTACGGTGAAGCACGGTGGAGGCAGCATCGTGCTGTGGGTATGTTTTTCAGCGGCAGGGACTGGGAGACTAGTCAGGATCGAGGGAAAGATGAACGGAGCAAAGTACAGAGAGATCCTTGATGAAAACCTGTTCAAGAGCTCTCAGGACCTCAGACTGGGGAGAAGGTTCACCTTCCAATGACCCTAAGCATACAGCCAAGATAACACAAAAGTGGCATCGGGACAAGTCTCTGAATGTCCTTGAGTGGCCCAGCCAGAGTTCAGACTTGAACCCGATCGAACATCTCTGGAGAGAGCTAAAATAGCTGTGCAAATAAAATAAAATAAAATGTTATTTGTCACTTGTGCCAAATGCAATGCTTACTTACAAGCCTTTAACCAACAATGCAGTTCAAGAAATAGAGTTAAGAAAATATTTACTAAATAAACTAAAGTAAAAAAAATATAAAAAGTGACACAATAAAATAACAATAACGAGGCTATATACAGGGGGTACTAGTACCGAGTCATGTTGCGTGAATACAGGTTAGTCGAGGTGATTTGTATATGTAGCTAGGGGTAAAGTGACTATGCATAGATAATAAACAGCGAGTAGCAGCAGGTGTCAATGTAAATTGTCCGGATGGCCATTTGCAGCGATGTTCCCCATCCAACCTAACAGAGCTTGAGAGGATCTGCAGAGAAGAATGGGAGAAACTCACCAAATAGAGGTGTGCCAAGCTTGTAGCTTTCTATCCAAGAAGACTCAAGGCTGTAATCACTGTCAAAGGTTCTTCAACAAAGTACTGAATAAAGGGTCTGAATACTTATGTAAATGTGAAATGTCAGCTATTTTTTTTATTTTTTTTGCTTTGTCATTATAGGGTATTGTTTGTATATTGATGAGGGGAAAAAACTATTAAATCCATTTTAGAATAAGGCCGTAATGTAACAAAATGTGGAAAAAGTCAAGGGGTCTGAATCCTGTAAGCCTAGTATCACTGGGACCAGTAGAAGAGGGGACCGCACTGCC
The DNA here is from genome assembly GCF_965601325.2 of Salmo salar. Taxonomy (NCBI): domain Eukaryota; kingdom Metazoa; phylum Chordata; class Actinopteri; order Salmoniformes; family Salmonidae; genus Salmo; species Salmo salar. Next base: position 30,403,942 of record NC_138292.1, read on the forward strand.
TGTGCTGGGCCCAGCAACATCCTAGAGTAACGCTTTATTTTAATGGTCCATAATAAACCGTTAAAACTAGAAAAATATAAAAATGTTTGTAAAAAACAAAAAAAGTATTTACAAGCAAAACCAGCCATTTACAAACCGTTTGCTCACCATTTATTAATCATTACTACCACATTTGTAAATGTTAGTAAGCTAGTTATTCACACATGTATATATATCTCCTTTTACATCCTGTGTTGTGTGCTTGTTCCTTTACCAGGTACTGCAGGAATGTCTACCAATGGCATGCCCATCTTTTTGTGAGTAATTACACTGGTCACTCAAAACATTTATAAAGTATTTATAAAGTATAAATAACGGTCACTTTAGATTAGGGACTGCAAAAATACTTTACTAATGATTAGTCTGTGGTGTAGTGGAGGGTATACACACGTATACCCACCTTTTTTTGTGGGCACTGCGTATACTCACTTCTTAATCCCCACTGATGCATATCAAAGCAGTATAGTTGTAAATATATGTAGTATCAATTAATGAGGCCGATGGAAAAGATCAGAATGTTTATTATTTCTTCACATTTTAAATGCAGAAATTTCTGTTTTGACTAAGTGACTGACAGAGACTCAGAACGGGTCACACTCTCTTGATGATGCGCATTTGACTTTGAATATGATTTTGTGCCACCTCAGCTCAGCCAATCAGAAAACCGGCTGTTGTCCACTCATTAGCCAAATGCTAAATATAGATGATTTTGATAACAGAGAAATAGAGCAAATGTCCTAAAAAAAATAGGCCCATTATTTTATTTTTACAGTGCCTTCAGAAAGTATTCACACCCCTTGAGTTTTTCCACATTTTGTTGTGTTACAGTCTGAATTTAAAAGTATAAAACATGTAAAAAAAAATTGTAACAGGCCACAATACACAACACAATACCCCATAATGTCGAAGTGGAATTATGTTACATTTACATTTACATTTATGTCATTTAGCAGACGCTCTTATCCAGAGTGACTTACAAATTGGTGCATTCACCTTATGATATCCAGTGGAACAACCCCTTTACAATAGTACATCTATATATTTTTTTTTTTGGGGGGGGGGGGTTAGAAGGATTACTTAATCCTATCCCAGGTATTCCTTAAAGAGGTGGGGTTTCAGGTGTCTCCGGAAGGTGGTGATTGACTCCACTGTCCTGGCGTCGTGAAGGAGCTTGTTCCACCATTGGGGTGCCAGAGCAGCGAACAGTTTTGACTGGGCTGAGCGGGAACTGTGCTTCCGCAGAGGTAGGGGGGCCAACAGGCCAGAGGTGGATGAACGCAGTGCCCTTGTTTGGGTGTAGGGCCTGATCAGAGCCTGAAGGTACGGAGGTGCCATTCCCCTCACAGCTCCGTAGGCAAGCACCATGGTCTTGTAGCAGATGCGAGATGTTTTTAGATTTTTTTTAAAACAAATGAATTACAAATGAAAAACTGAAGTGTCTTGAGTCAGTAAGTATTCAACCCCTTTGTTATGGCAAGCCTAAATAAGTTCAGGAGTAAACATTTGCTTAACAAGTCACATAATAAGTTGCATGGACTCACTCTGTGTGCAATAATAGTGTTTAACATGATTTTTGAATGACTACCTCATCTCTGTACCCCACACATACAATTACCTGTAAGGTCCCTCAGTTGAGCAGTGAATTTCAAACACAGATTCAATCACAAAGACCAGGGAGGTTTTCCAATGCCTTGCAAACAAGGGCACCTATTGGTAGATGGGTAAAAAAACAGACATTGAATATCCCTTTGAGCATGGTGAAGTTATTAATTATACTTTGGAGGGTGTATCAATACACCCAGTCACTACAAACACCCAGTCACTACAAAAATACAGTCGTCCTTCCTAACTCACTCACCAGTGAGGAAGGTAACCGCTCAGGGATTTCATCATGAGGTTAATGGTGACTTTGAAACAGTTACAGATTTGAATGGCTGTGATGGGAGAAAACTGAGGATGGATCAACAACATTGTAGTTACTCCACAATACTAACCTAATTGACAGAGTGAAAAGAAGGAGGTCTGTACAGAATAAAAATATTCCAAAACATGCCTCCTGTTTGCAACAAGGTACTAAAGTAATAATACAAAAAATGTTGCAAAGCAATTAACGTTTTGCCCTGAATACAGTGTTATGTGTTATGTTTGGGGGCAACACATTGCTGAGTACCACTCTCCATATTTTCAAGCATAGTGGTGGCTGCATCATGTTATGGGTATGGTTGTAACCGTTAAGGACTGGGGAGTTTTTCAGGATAAAAAAAGAAACAGAATAGAGCTAAGCACAGGCAAAATCCTAGAGGAAAACCTACTTTCCACCAGACACTGGGAGACAAATTCACCATTCAGTAGGACAATAACCTAAAACACAAGGCCAAATCTACACTGAAGACAGTGAATTTTCTTGAGTGGTTGAGTTACAGTTTTGATTTAAATGTACTTGAAAATCTATGTCGAGACCTGAAAATGGTTGTCTAGCAATGAATTTTGAAAAATAATAATTGGCTAATGTTTCACAATCCAGGTGTGGAAAGATCTTAGAGACTTACCCAGAAAGACTCACAGCTGATCGCTGTGCAACCCTTTTTCTTAATTTCATCCATTCATTCTTTATATCTCCAGAACTCCCAATCCAGGTTTATTTCAGTAGTAAAACATTTACCACCTGTTTTGGTTGTTGTGATGATGTGGTGTACTAAGCATGTGTGGACCATTATTTGTTGTCTCCTATCTATCATGAAGACTTTATGGATGTATTTTATGAAACAGGTGCTCTGTGGTTGGATGGGACAGGCCTCTCCCTCTACAGTGTTTAGTACCAGCCTGGGCGCTTTATGCTTTATGTGTCACCCTCACGTCAGATGAAGATCAAAGAGCTCAGAGGGCGTTGCCATGGTGACGGTGGCTTGTGGTGGTTTTCGGGGCCACCTGTGTTTGTGTGAGAGCAGGTTCTCATGGACAGTGTGTAATGGCCTGCTGAATGAAATCAATCTTCTCCAGAGTCGGCTACATTAACACACCAGGTCATCTGCAGGTCCCAGGGACTCAGACAGACATTCACGTTCCCGTAGCGTGAGACAACAGGATGCTCTCTGACTCAACACCCTCTCTGTGGCCTCTATCTCTCACTCTATCCATCCATATCTCTCTCCATCTCCCTCACCAGCTCTCAATTTTTCTCTCACACATACACCCAGTAGTCTCCCCTCTTCTTCTCTCTCCCTCTTTCTCTCTCTGTCTCTCTAATGCTCCAGATTCCCACTACTTGCTCTCTTTGACCACCCAGAGCTTTGTGTAGGGAGGTGATGACTAAACGAGGCTCTGCTTGAGTGGCAGACATAAGTAGCAAGAGAGAGAGAGCGAGAGAGAGAGAGCGAGAGAGTTTGAGGGAAAAAGAGAGACAGAGCGGTAGATGAGAGAGAGAGAGAGAGAGAGGAGAAAGCGGAGATAGATCGCCATGGAGGTCGACTGGTCGCAGCGGAGGCAGGAGCGGGTGTTGGCATGTTGAGAGCTGAAACACAGAGTCAATTGTTGCAAAAGGAGAACTTTGTAGTGAGAGGCAGGCAACGCTAGTAGGCAGTCCAAGAGAAACTGTTTAACGTGGTAATCAAAAAACAGAACCAATCTGGTGTATTTTCAAAAGTATGAGAAGCAGACATTCCTTCTGGCAGTGGTTGGAAGGGACATGTCCCGCTGAGTTTCCTGATTGGATCAAAGAAGCAGTAGATACTACGTATCATTACCTTCCATCAAACTGAGGGCCTAGACTTCAATTAGACCAGGCTGCTTCTGGCCATCATGGCCCTGAACTGAACAGTCAGATGGAACTGATACATGCGTGCGTGCGTGTGCGCACGCATTTAATAAAATACATAAATTGCGCTATGGAAGGCTGCAGAATGAATGGAAAACAGGCCACAGAGAGAAAATGAAAATCACTGACAGAGAGAGAGAGACAAAGAGAGAGCGAGAAGGTGAGAAAGGGTGAGAGAGATTGCCATAATGGGAGTTACTCAACCATTAACATGCTGTAAATGTTGTTCCAGTAATATCACTCTGATTATAATAGAATGTGAACAACGGATTTGATATGAAAGCCATTTAACTTGAAGCTAAATGTAAATAAGCTCCATAAAGTGGACCAACGGTTCATGCAGAAAATACTGTAGTTGCAGCTGCCCTTAAAAAATATATTTTGATATATTAATGTTCAGATGACCTTCTGAACCAGATCTTTTAAAATATCCACCGTTTACATGAATGTCAGTTGAAGCATTTGGAGAAACATAGTATTAATTGCTTCCAGCATACGTCGCTTGTTTAAAATGTGACTGCATCATCTATTTAAGGGACTAGTCTAGTTCAGCATCTCATTAAAACCCAATACTCTACCTGTGCTTGTCTCAGACCTGGGTTCAAATACTATTTGAAATCTTTCAAATACATTCAGCTTTTGCTTCAGCCTGTCTGGAGTGCCCGTTGGGCAGGTTTTGGCACTATTCTATTGGTTTCATTGTGCCAGGCAAACTCAATCAGGCACAGCTTAAGTATTTTAATTTATTTCAAATAGTATTTGAACCCAGGTCTGGCTGGTGTTAATGAAAAAGGAACTCTGTGCCTGAGTAGTCTAAAGGAAATGAGGCAGACAGCAAACACTCCTCACAGGCTCAATCAACCCAGCAATTAATCACAGGTTGAATTAGTGGCCAGGCCCGATACAATGATGTAATACGTCTGAAGTTGGACCTGATGTTAAGATACATAAACATCCTGATGATAGCTTCTCCTTCATGTGAAATGCAGCATCACATTCCCATCCCAGGCCAGGGCAACAGGAGGAGAATGAGAGTAAGCCTGCATGGCCCTCTTAAATGCTATTTAATCACTGCGAGCGAGGCCGGGCGAGCCTCAGCAGCAGCCCTGCCATGCAGCACTTACTGACTTACGAACTCTATACCTTTCTTTCTCTCTTTATCTCATCTTAATAATTGAGAGGAAGGCGTGTGATTAATGTGTTTAATAACTGGAGGAAATCAGAGCACTTAGGCAGCCCATCAATCTCACCGTACAGGTGTGGAAAAAGACCAGAGCTTTCCAAATCCTTGAGATCTGGCAAGTGCTTTTTGGAGAGCTTTACCCAGATACGTAGAGACAAATTGTGAGGAAGGGAGGGAGCGAGGTAGGTAGGGAGGGATGGAGGGAGCAGTAGATAGAGAGAGAGGGAGAGAGAGGGAGAAAGAGAGAGAGAGGTGGTTATCTAGGAGCAAAGAGGTTGCTTGAGTTCCTCAGGGCCACGAGAGGGTAGTAGACATGGAGAGAGACCAGTTATACACGGTGGAGTTGAGAGCTCCAGAGAGACACACAGCTTACAGAGGGATGGAGATAAAAAAGGAGGACAGAGGGATGGAGATAAAAAAGGAGGACAGAGGGATGGAGATTAAAAAAAGGAGGACAGAGGTATGGAGATAAAAAAGAAGGACAGAGGGATGGAGATATAAAAGGAGGACAGAGGGATGGAGATATAAAAGGAGGACAGAGGGATGGAGATAAAAAAGGAGAACAGAGGGATGGAGATAAAAAAGGAGGACAGAGGGATGGAGATAAAAAAGGAGGACAGAGGGATGGAGATAAAAAAGGAGGATAGAGGGATGGAGATAAAAAAGGAGTACAGAGGGATGGAGATAAAAAAAGGAGGACAGAGGGATGGAGATAAAAAAAGGAGGACAGAGGGATGGAGATAAAAAAAAGGAGTCTTCCTTTTCTGAAAATGTTGGTTCCAAACCATCCAGTTTTGAAGAAGCTAAAATGACCTTGCAGAATGCTATAAAAAATGACTGGAAAACAAACTGAGATAGACAGAGGGATCAGAAGGGCTAGAGAAACTGAAGTAAGGCAGGTTAAGTGTGTGTTTGTCAGCTTGGTTAGTGTGAATACAGCAACACACAGTGTAGGCTTTGATGAGCTGTATTGTCAGCATGTTGTTCACACAAAGACCAGTAACCCAGCAGGTCATTACAGCTATACCCCCAGGGCATACTAAAGAGGAGACTCACACATTTCACCTCTTTCTCTCACTCAACAGCGAAACCCCTACACCACACAGGCTCTATCTCTATCTGTCTAGCTCTCGCTGTCAATCTCTTTCTCTCTCTGCTCTCTCTCTGTCTATCAATTCAAGTTGCTTTATTCTCTCTCAGTATCTCTATCTCTCTCTCTCTCTCTCTCTCTCTGTGTATGTCTCTCTGTGTGTCTCTCTCTGTGTATGTCTCTCTCTGTGTCTCTCTCTCACTGTGTGTGTCTCTCTCTCCCTCTGTATTTCTCTCTCTCTGTATGTCTCTCTCTCTATCCGTATGTCTCGCTCTGTGTCTCTCTCTGTTTCTCTCTCTGTTTCTCTCTTTCTGTGTGTGTGTGTGTCTCTCTCTCTGTGTCTCTCTCTGTGTGTGTCTCTCAATTCAATTCAATTTGCTTTATTGGCATGATGTAACAATGTACATATTGCCAAAGCTTACTTTGGATATTTACAATATAAAAATAATAAGAATCAAAATTGTCAACGGGACAACAGTTACAACAATAACCAAGGGTCAAAATAACCATACATTGAACAATAACAATAATCATACAGTAGTAGGTTTTTCTAAGGTTTTGATCAGTAACCATGGTCAAATAGATAGCCACAGTGTACTGCACTTTGCACTGCACTTTGCTTTGTGCTTGTGCTTGTGTTTCCCAATAAGCAATGTAGCTTTGTTTTGACTGTGTTGTAATTTGGCTTATTGTGATTGATTGGATGTTCTGGTCCTGAGGCTTCAGTGTGTTAGTAGAACAAGTTTGTGAACTCAGCCCCAGGACCAGCTGGATGAGGGGACTCTTTTCTTTGCTCAGCTTTTGGCATTGCAGGGCTTGGTAGTGATATGAGAGGGGGTATTTCCAAAACTTAATTGCTCTTTTTTGAGTTTTTATTATTAGTGGATATTGGCCTAATTCTGCCCTGCATGCATTGTTATTAGTTTACCTCTGGACATGTAGGAGAATCGTACAGAACTCTGCATGTAGGGTTTCAATGGGGTGTTTGTCCCATTTGATGAAATCTTGTTTTACAAGTGGACCCCACACCTCGCTGCCATATTCTTATTAATTCCTTTACACTTGTGTGTAAAAGGTAGTTGTTGTGAAATTGTTAGATTACTTGTTAGATATTACTGCATGGTCGGAACTAGAAGCACAAGCATTTCGCTACACTCGCATTAACATCTGCTAACCATGTGTATGTGACCAATAACATTTGATTTGATTTGATTTCAAATGCAATTTGTTCAATGACACATTCAATTAGTTTTAGCCAAATTTTAATTGAAATACCTATTTGAATTTGTTTTTTAATGGCGTAGAATGCCCTGTGTGCTTTCTCTCTCAGTTCATTCACTGCCTCAATAAGGTGTCCAGTTTAGCTTATTTTTAAACCTAAGTAGTTGTAGTGTGTGCAGTACTCTATATATTTAAGCCTAAGTGGTTGTAGTGTGTGCAGTACTCTATATATTTAAACCTAAGTAGTTGTAGTGTGTGCAGTACTCTATATATTTAAACCTAAGTAGTTGTAGTGTGTGCAGTACTCTATATATTTAAACCTAAGTAGTTGTAGTGTGTGCAGTACTCTATATATTTAAGCCTAAGTAGTTGTAGTGTGTGCAGTAGTCTATATATTTAAACCTTCTGTAGTTGTAGTGTGTGCAGTACTCTATATATTTTGTACCAATTGAGAACTTTGTTATAATTCCCCTGATCCTCATTGGATCTCTCTCTGTGTGTCTCTCTATCTCTCTGCGTGTGTGTCTCTCTATCTCTCTGTGTCTCTCTCGCGCTGTCTCTGTGTCTCTCTCTCTCTCTCTCTCTCTCTCTCTCTCTCTCTCTCTCTCTTTCTCTCTCTCTCTCTCTCTCTCTCTCCTCAATGAGAGGAGTTCTAGGCTGTGCTGTGGGTGGGTTCCCCCTCTCTCCACTGTCCTCTGAAGTGTAGTAAAGCCTCTGGAATGCTTTCCTCTTATACCCCTTCACTTTGGTTGTAAATTACCTGCATCCCTGTTTGGATAGCCGTTAAATGCCACATTGTCCAGTCACATTTCTCCCCCTGTTTTTTTCCTTCCAATCATAGAAAGAAACAGCAGAAAGAGAAAGAATAATCAAATTTACCACCACCTGTTTGTGTGCATGTCACATGCATATCAGAAACAACATACCTATGTTTAGATTATAAATAGTGAACATTTAAAAAGGTTTTGGTACACTGTGAACTTATGTTCTGCAATTACACAGGCAGGGGGACATGGAGCGGTGCAGGAAGAGGAGAGAGAGATGGTTAGAGGAAGGAAGGAACACCTGCTTGCAATTTTGGAAACAGCTAAAACTCCAGTTCTTGGGTTTGGCTGGCACAGCTACTCCGCATCATTTTTCAGATAAATCCAATATGAAGCCGATATAAACGCCAGCCCCTCTGGAGTGGGCCACGTGTGGACATTTTTGTAACATTGCCAGAGGACCATGGAGAGACCAAGGCTACTTTAAAGGGGAAATGTGAATAATTACTTTTCAATCTCCCCTCTTAGAGGTTCAGCTGACCCATGTGTGGCTGAATTGGTGCGTGTGTGGGGTGGGGGTCGACTGCTTCAGGGTAGGGGACTTCACAGTTCCAGGAAGGAAAGATGTGGACAGTTATGGGACAAGAGACATGCAATGTATGTGAAAATCTCAGTCAGTCATCTATTCATCCATTTATTTATCCACATTCATTTAAATTGGAGAGGCCTGTGTAGTTTTACAGTAAAACAACAAATTCAATTTACCATCACCTCTACCTACAAAAAACCTGAACCGAAACCTTATCCTTATAAGTTATCAACAGACCACAAAGGAAACTGCATACCTCCGTACTTTCAGAGTATTATTGTCTCATTTTCGTCATTTTAGTCTGTGAATATTGTACATTTCTTTGGGATCAGTTTTGATTTTCCTAACAATTTTTCCCAGCCACACGTTTTGCAATTGCTTATTTGTACTGTCTATAGTCAGTGCCTGCTTTGAGATTGATGCAAACCAACCAACCACAAAGACGACCCATCCTCGCTCTGTAAACAATGACATTGTCTAGAACTATGTCATTATCAGTACTATTAATCATGTGTAAGCCTTGTCCTAGCCAGTTTCTGTACCGTGAAGCATCTTAATGGACCCTCAGATCCTCAAAAAGTTCTATAGCTGCACCATTGAGAGCATCTTGACTGGCTGCATCACCGCATCGTATGGCAACTGCTTGGCATCCAACCGCAAGGCGCTACAGAGAGTAGTGTGTATGGCGCAGTACATCACTGGGTCAAGCTCCCTGCCATCCAGGACCTCCATACCAGGCGGTGTCAGAGGAAGGCCCTAAAGATTGTCAAAGACTCCAGCCACCCAAGTCACAGACTGTTCTCTCTGCTACCGTACGGCAAGTGGTACCGATGCACCAAGTCTGGAACAAACAGGACCCTGAACAGTTTCTACCCCCAATCCATAAGACTACTAAATAGTTAACCAAATAGTTACCCGGACTATCTGCTCTTTGCACTAACTCTTTTGACTCATCACACACTTGTGTTTATTATCTATCCTATTGCCTAGTCACTTTACCCCTACCCATATGTACATGTCTACCTCAATTACCTCGTACTCCTGCACATCGACTCAGTACTGGTACCCCGTGTGTATAGTTATCGTTACTCATTGTGTATTTATTCCTTGTGTTATAATTTTGTCTATATTTTTCTCTTTCCATTGTAAGAAAGGGCTGTAAATAGGCTTGATTGAAACATGACTGAATACAAACAGTGTAGCAAACAGTGTAGTAGCAAACAGTGTAGTATGATGCGGTAGTGAGGTCTGCACAACGCATCACCGGGGGCAAACTACCTGCCCTCCAGGACACCTACACCACCCGATGTGACAGGAAGGCCAAAAAGATCATCAAGGACAACAACCACGCGAGCCACTGCCTGTTCACCCCGCTATCATCCAGAAGGTGAGGTCAGCACAGGTGCATCAAAGCGGGGACTGAGAGACTGAAAAACAGCTTCTATCTCAAGGCCATCAGACTGTTAAACAGTCATCACTAGCATTGAGTGGCTGCTGCCAACATACTGACTCATCTCTAGCCACTTTAATAATTAAAAATTGGATGTAATAAATGTATCACTAGCCACATTATATAATGTTAACATACCCTACATTACTCATCTCATATGTATATACTGTACTCTATACCATCTACTGCATCTTGCCTATGCCGTTCGGCCATCGCTCATCCATATGTTTATATGTACATATTCTTATTCATTCCTTTACACTTGTGTGTATAAGGAAAGTTGTTGTGAAATTGTTAGATTACTTGTTAGATATTACTGCATGGTCGGAACTAGAAGCACAAGCATTTCGCTACACTCGCATTAACATCTGCTAACCATGTGTATGTGACAAATAACATTTGATTTGATTTGATTTACATAAGCATGTCACAGTTAGTCTACAGCTGTTGTTTACGAAGCATGTGACAAATACAATTGGATTGATTTGATGTACAAGTACACCCCCTGGACCCCCTCAAAGTCCTGTTCGCTCCTCACCTGCTCTTAGGACCTCTCTGTGAGGATGCTCTAACCCTCTGCGGCCCCGCCTCTTTCTCCCAGGGTCACACCTCATTGGATCACAAACATCCTGCCCCCTGCCCCTACAACACAAACACCCCTCCCCTTCACCTCCCCCCCCTCCCTCTCCTAGCTCAGCCTGTAACTCTATCCTACCTGCAGCAGATCTCTTACATGCATTCATCAACGTCAGCCATTAAGACATGTTCTTTGGGAGAGAAAAACAAAACATTAGATTAGATTAAGAGAGAGAGGGAGAGAGAGAGAGAGAGAGAGAGAGAGAGAGAGAGAGAGAGAGAGAGGAGGCTGTTCTGTTACTGGTCTGGTGAATGGAGGAGGGAAGGAGGCCCATATCCCCTACTGAGACCCCTGAAGAGGTTAAAATCATTTAGGATTCCGCACAGTGGAGAAATTGAACTGGACGTGGAATCTGTTTCAAATGCAGGTCAAATGAAATAAACAGTAACTGCCCCCGCTTGGACTGTTCCTCTTCATTCTACAATAGGGGTGAAGGGCCTACTGTCTCCCATAGAGTGAAAAACACTCAGGAAGGTCTCCCGTGTGTGCTTTCAAATTGGAGATTCGTTTGGGTGGCTGACTGGTGGTTTGGGTTGGGTTTGGTGAGACTAGACACAAGAAGAAGGAAGAGTTGTACCACAACTAAGACGCCACCAGCACCAACTTATTCTGCCTCCATTTCCAGAATCATGCTATGGATCATTCCGGAATCATCACCATGGATGAGCAGCGGGCAGGAGATCACATGCATGCCGGTTGGCTGAGCCATCTGATAATGGCAATAGAGAAGTGCCAATCAGCCTGAGGAGATAGTGTGGGAGAAAATGCAGAGGACATGTAGGTCCAGCAGGATATGTCTGTCAGGATATGTCTCAGGGTTCTGAATCAACAAAGAGAGGAAGAAAGTCTATAGTCAGTGGGAGGGGTAGATCCAGGTTAATCCCATCAGAATAAATCTTCTTCAGGATCGTTGGAGCTAACATAGGCTAATGCGATTAGCATGAGGTTGTAAGTAACTAGAACATTTCCCAGGACATAGACATATCTGATATTGGCAGAAAGCTTAAATTCTTGTTAATCTAACTGCACTGTCCAATTTACAGTAGCTATTACAGTGAAATAATACCATGCTATTGTTTGAGGAGAGTGCACAGTTAACTTGAAAAGTTATTAATAAACCAATTAGGCACATTTGGGCAATCTTGACACAAAATTTTTAACAGAAATGCAATGGTTCATTGGATCAGTCTACAACTTTGCACATACACTGCTGCCATGTAGTGGCCAAAATCTTAATTGTGCTTGGGCTGGAATAATACATTATGGCCTTTCTCTTGCATTTCAAAGATGATGGTACAAAAAAATACAAAAGAAAGGTTGTTTTTTTTCTTTGTATTTTCTTTTACCAGATCTAATGTGTTATATTCTCCTACATTCATTTCACATTTCCACAAACGACAAAGTATTTCCTTTCAAATGGTATCAAGAATATGTATATCCTTGCTTCAAGTCCTGAGCTACAGGCAGTTAGATTTGGGTTTGTCATTTTAGGCGAAAATTGAAAAAAAGGGGCGGATCCATTAAATGCAAGACACATACTTTATTACCAATGGGATAATTGCGGTGGAACATGAATTATAACAGAGTAGGTTTGATGATTCAGCTTATAGCCTTTTCCTTTGTAATTATATTTTTGGGGTATAATCAGCAGTGCTCAAAGTAAAAAGATACAGCCAGGGCCTAGATCAGTAGTGGGAGAATTGAACCTTCCAGATCGGGTGGATCACTCAGTAATTCAGTGTTGCGTGGAGAGTTTGTGTGTGTTTGTGAATGAATATAGGAGTTCCATTGAGGATCAAAGACCAAGTCTGAGTCCCAAATAGCACCTTACTCCCTATATAGTGCACTACTTTCAACCAGATCCGTATGGTTCCTGGTCAAAAGTAGTGCATTCTATAGTGAATAGGGAGCCACCTAGGACAAAAAGCCCAAGTATGAGCAACAAGTCTCCTCGTTTCCTCTGTTCATACCAGAGATGCCTGTGTTTGATCTTTGAAGTGAAGCTCATTATGAATGGGCAGTGTGCGTTTCTAAGCAAAGAGACCCTTCTGGAGTGGCTCTGTCACTTTCATCTCATCCCTTGTACCTCCCCATCCCATGTTATAACCAACACACAGCAGACACCTTGCCTGCTCTCTGCACAGAATGAGTCACAGAGCAGAGAATGAATCTGATGCGAGAAAACAGAGCAGGAATGTCTGAGAGGAACGCATCACAGCAACAATACAAGACAGACCGACCTGAGATCAAACCTATCAATAGTACAAGCTAGAACACTCAAAAAGACAGGTTCCCAAAAAAACATATACAGTGCCTTCAGAAAGTGTTCATACCCCTTGACTTTTTGTGGCCCACACACAATATCCCCATAATGTCAAAGTGGAATAATGTTTAAAAACAAACCAAAAAGAGTTCATTAAAAATGAAAAGCTGAAAAACAAAGTCAATAAGTATTCAAACCCTTCGTTAGCCTAAATACTGTAAGTTCAGGAGTAAAAATGTGCTTAACAAGTAAAATAATGGACTCACTCTGTGTGCAATAATAGTGTTTAACATGATTTTTGACTGACTACCTCAACTCTGTACCGCACATATACAATTATCTGTAAGGTCCTTTAGTTGAGCAGTGAATTTCAAACACAGATTCAACCACAAAGACCAGGGAGATGTTCATTGAATATCCCATTGAGCATGGTTAAGTTATTAATTTATTAATTACACTTTGTATGGTGTATCAATACAGCCAGTCACTACAAAGATACAGGTGTCCTTCCTAACTCCGTTGCCAGAGAGGAGATTAATGAGGCCAGTTACAGATGGCTATGATGGGAGAACACTGAGGATGGATCACCACTGTAGTTACAGTGAGGGAAAAAAGTATTTGATCCCCTGCTAATGTTGTACGTTTGCCCACTGACAAAGAAATGATCAGTCTATAATTTTAATGGTAGGTTTATTTTAATTGCATTTTAATGAGGGAAATAAGTATTTGACCCCTCTGCAAAACATGACTTAGTACTTGGTGGCAAAACCCTTGTTGGCAATCACAGAGGTCAGACGTTTCTTGTAGTTGGCCACCAGGTTTGCACACATCTCAGGAGGGATTTTGTCCCACTCCTCTTTGCAGATCTTCTCCAAGTCATTAAGGTTTCGAGGCTGACGTATGGCAACTCGAACCTTCAGCTCCCTCCACAGATTTTCTATGGGATTAAGGTCTGGAGACTGGCTAGGCCACTCCAGGACCTTAATGTGCTTCTTCTTGAGCCACTCCTTTGTTGCCTTGGCTGTGTGTTTTGGGTCATTGTCATGCTGGAATACCCATCCACGACCCATTTTCAATGCCCTGGCTGAGGGAAGGAGGTTCTCACCCAAGATTTGACGGTACATGGCCCCGTCCATTGTCCCTTTGATGCGGTGAAGTTGTCCTGTCCGCTTAGCAGAAAAACACCCCCAAAGCATAATGTTTCCACCTCCATGTTTGACGGTGGGGATGGTGTTCTTGGGGTCATAGGCAGCATTCCTCCTCCTCCAAACACGGCGAGTTGAGTTGATGCCAAAGAGCTCCATTTTGGTCTCATCTGACCACAACACTTTCACCCAGTTGTCCTCTGAATCATTCAGATGTTCATTGGCAAACTTCAGACGGGCATGTATATGTGCTTTCTTGAGCAGGGGGACCTTGCGGGCGCTGCAGGATTTCAGTCCTTCACGGTGTAGTGTGTTACCAATTGTTTTCTTGGTGACTATGGTCCCAGCTGCCTTGAGATCATTGACAAGATCCTCCCGTGAAGTTCTGGGCTGATTCCTCACCGTTCTCATGATCACTGCAACTCCACGAGGTGAGATCTTGCATGGAGCCCCAGGCCGAGGGAGATTGACAGTTCTTTTGTGTTTCTTCCATTTGCGAATAATCGCACCAACTGTTGTCACCTTCTCACCAAGCTGCTTGGCGATGGTCTTGTAGCCCATTCCAGCCTTGTGTAGGTCTACAATCTTGTCCCTGACATCCTTGGAGAGCTCTTTGGTCTTGGCCATGGTGGAGAGTTTGGAATCTGATTGATTGCTTCTGTGGACAGGTGTCTTTTATACAGGTAACAAACTGAGATTAGGAGCACTCCCATTAAGAGTGTGCTCCTAATCTCAGCACGTTCCCTGTATAAAAGACACCTGGGAGCCAGAAATCTTTCTGATTGAGAGGGGGTAAAATACTTATTTCCCTCATTAAAATGCAAATCCATTTATAAAATTTTTGACATGTGTTTTTCTGGATTTCTTTGTTGTTATTCTGTCTCTCACTGTTCAAATATACCTACCATTAAAACTATAGACTGATCATTTCTTTGTTAGTGGGCAAACGTACAAAATCAGCAGGGGATCAAATACTTTTTTCCCTCACTGTACTCCACAATACTAACCTAATTGACAGAGTGAAAAGAAGCCTGTATAGAATAAAACATTTCCAAAACATGCATCCTGTTCGCAACAAGGCACTAAAATAAAACTGTCCCGAATACAAAGTGTTACATTTGGGGCAAATCCAATTACTGAGTACCATTCTTCATATGTTCAAGCATAGTGGTGGCTGCATCATGTTTACATTTAAGTCATTTAGCAGAAACTTATCCAGAGCGACTTACAGTAGTGAGTGCATACATCTCATAGATTTTTTTCCATACCGGTCCCCCGTGAGAATCAAACCCACAACCCTGTCGTTGCAAACACCATGCTCTACCAACTGAGCCACACGGGATGCTTGTAATTGTTAAGGATGGGGAGTTTTTCAAGATAAAAAAATTAATGGAATGGAGCTAAGCACAGGCAAAATTCTAGAGGAAAACCTGGCTCAGACACTGGGAGATGAATTCACCTTTCAGATGGACAATAACCTAAAACACAAGGCAGGCCAACACTGGAGTTGCTTACCAAGGAGACAGTGAATGTTCCTGAGTGGCCAAATTACAGTTTTGACTTAAATCTACTTGGAAATCTATCGCAAGACCTGCAAATGGTTGTCTAGCAAAGATCAACAACAACTTTGAGAGAACTTGAATACTTCTTTAAAGAATACTGGGCAAGTGTTGCACAATCCAGGTGTGGAATTTCTGTATTTCATTTTCAATACATTTGCTAAAATTTCTAAAAACATGTTTCCACTTTGTCATTTTGGGATATTGTGTGTAGATGGATGAGATAACAAAATATTGAATCCGTTTTGAATTCAGGCTGTAACACAAAAAATGTTGGAATAACTCAAGCAGTATGAATACTTTCTGATGGCACTGTACATCAACATGACCTTCAACAACTTCTGCATTTTTGCATCGCAATACCCTTCCACAGGTGCACTATGTGAGGCATGGTACAGCAGTGTTGTTTAGCCATGGAAATCCCCTGGCTGTTCCACTGCTGTGAACATGGTGAGAGTCCAGACAGAGCATGCATTCCAAATAGCACCCTAATCCCTATATAGTGCACTACTTTTGACCAGGGCCCTGGTAAAACATAGTGCTCTATAAAGGGAATAGGGTCCCATTACTGACACATCCAGAGTCTGACCCCAGTGAAGCGTCCCAGTCTAGGGGTACGTGGCTCACACAGCTGTGGACTGTTTGGCGGGACGTGGTGTACAGGGGGGTGGTTCAGGGGGCCACTCACGCACCCCTATAGGAATGAAGCGGATTATGACACCCCCATCAAACCTCTGTCTTTATCCCAAAACGCTCTTTGCCCTCCTCCCCTAAACAGCTTAGGAGAGTAGCGACTGATCTGATCCATGTTTGGTGCCGTCCATCCAGTTTTTCTCCACTGCCTCTGGTTGCACAGCACAGGTAACAGTTATAAACACAGGTAACAGACCTGTTATATAGATGCATTTTGAATGAGGACAATGAGTAAGAGCCTGATATAATTGAAAGCATACTTCTGCCCTCCCGCTCCCTTTACTTAAAGTAACTTTCCTAGAGCTGTCTGGAGGTGTCACGTCCTGACCATAGTAAGAGGTTATTTTCTATAGTAGAGTAGGTCAGGGCATGACAGGTGGTGTTTTGTGTTTTTCTATGTTTTCTATTTCAATGTTTAAGTTCTAGATTTTCGATTTCTATGTTGGGGTTGTTTGGGTTGATCTCCAATTGGAGGCAGCTGGTCCTCGTTATCTCTGATTGGCGATCATATTTATGTAGGGGTTTTTTCTTCCTGTTTTTGTGGGTTATTATCTTTTGAGTAGTGTTTGTTTCTCTCTGCGTCACGGTTTGTTGTTTTTGTAAATTCAGTTATTTTGTGTATTGCAAAAGTTTCACGGATTTAATTAAATGTAGAACTACAACCACGCTGCACTTTGGTCCGATCCTTTTCAAAGACAGGAGGGGTGGCGGGCGGCAGCCATCAGTTTCAGATGATTACATTGAACATTTTAGTCATTTAGCACAATGATGATTTTAACATGAAAATATTGGTGGGGCAAACTTAATCAGCAAAGCTCATATGCATCAAAATCAGTAGACTACACTGGCTACACATTAATTGCACTAATAACCAATCCCAGAAATTATTTTGAGCCATACACACAAACCTTATATCATTTGGGTTATGATCAGTTTATGGTTACTTCCCATAACTTTAGCTGTTATTGCACAGAAGACCAGGGGTAGTCTAGCATAATTTTATAGAGAAAACTAGCTAGGAATCGGTCTGCAATATTGTGACATTCCGTGTGTCGGCCAGCCTGTTACCAATGGGCCCAGTTAACAATATGCTACATTTATAATGTTATTCCTTTGCTTCATTTATTGCACAGTTACAGTTCCATCAAAGGTATTTATAACTAACCCTTCTTCTATGTGTGGTTCCTTGGATATTACAGTCTGCCGTCAAAAATAAGACATGTTGCCTATAGAATATTATAGCTAGCCTACCTCAAAATAGATGCTAGCCACTGCTCCATGATCCACCACTCGACTTGAATCTTCGTTTACAGCTTGCTTTATTTTAATGGTTGGCCATATTTTAAAGTTTAGGTGGCTAATGAGCACCAATACGTTTTATCGCTACATTTCCTTCATAATTCTAAGTTTGACAATTATTTGCTCAGAGATAGCTAAGCTAGCCACCTAGTTTGAAGATGTGGTAATAGCGTGTGGTAAACAACTAGCTAGCTATGAAGTTGACACATCAGTTCAATCATAGCATAAGACGTTGGTTTATCTGTGGCCAATGACAATGTGCCTTCTTGGGCAGGCTCTTCTACTGTAAATCAATGGAGCACTGAATAGGGGCTTTTGCTGGCTAGCTCTCCAAGCAGGTGCTGCGGTGACGTAGTGTCCCCATGGGTGACAGCACCCTGAGCCAATCACATGCAACCAGAGAAGATCAACAACGCCTACGCTCTGTACTTTCTCTGTCTGCCCCTCCATCACAGAAAGCAGTGAGGCTAAAACAGCTGCATTTTGGAGCTGCCTTACTAAACGAAAATGTAACAAAACAACAATACAATGGGAAAGCGACCACATATGCTTTATTTGATCAAGCAGTTACATTTCTTTTAACAATTTCGCTAACTGATGTGCTGTATTGTTGTGACATGAAATAACATAATTGCCCCACCTGCCCCACATGACGCATCAACACTGATTTAGCCGATGCTCTTTTGATGCTCAGATACTGTAAGGGGTGTGTACTGGCGGCAGAGAAGTCAGACGCAGGAGAACAAAAACTGTGGTTCCAACGGCTCAGTTTAATTTAAAAAAAACACCGGATTACAGAACAATAATGAATGGGTACATAACCCGACGCATACCAGAACATAACGTGCACAAGCACTTACAACAAACAATACTGTGGTGGTGATCTGCGTTCTCCTTTTGGCGCATCACCGCCTGCTGAAGGTGAACACGGACAGCCTCCCATGTCTCCTCCGCTCACCTGAACCAGTCGTCCACCGCAGCAACCTCGGTCTGACTCTGATGCCAAGGCGCCAGAACCGGCTGGTACCCCAGTACGCACTGGAAGGGAGAGAGGTTAGTGGAGGAGGGGCAAAACGAGTTCTGTGCCATCTCAGCCCAGGACCCGAACGCCGCCCACTCCCCCAGTCGGTCCTGGCAATAGGACCGCAGAAAGCTGCCCAAATCCTGGTTTACTCTCTCCACCTGCCCATTACTCTCGGGGTGAAACCCTAAAGTAAGGCTGATCGAGACCCCCAGACGTTCCATGAGCACATTCCAGACCCTAGACGTGAACTGGGGACCTCAATCAGACACTATATCCTCAGGCACCCCACAGTGCCGGAAGACATGCGTAAACAAGGCCTCCACAGTTTGTAGGGCCGTAGGGAGACCGGCCAGAGGAAGGAGACGACAGGATTTAGAGAAACGATCCACAACGACCAGGATCGCGGTGTTACCCTGTGAGAGTGGAAGATCAGTCAGAAAATCCCCCGACAGGTGCGACCAAGGCCATTGTGGAACGGGTAAGGGGTGTAGCTTACCTCTGGGCAGGTGCCTAGGAGCCTTACACTGGGCGCACACCGAGCAGGAAGAAACATAAACCCGCACGTCTTTAGCCAAGATAGGCCACCAGTACCTCCCGCTCAAACAGCGCACTGTCCGACCGATCCCAGGATGACCAGAGGAGGGTGACGTGTGGGCCCAATAGATCAACCGGTCACGAACAGCAGACAGGACGTACAGACACCCAGCGGGACACTGGACAGGAGTGGGCTCTGCACATAACACCTGCTCAATGTCCGTGTCCAGCTCCCACACTACCGGTGCCACCAGGCAGGAGGCGGGGAGTATGGGAGTGGGATCCATGGGCCGCTCCTCTGTGTCATACAGCTGAGACAATACATTTGCCTTCACGTTCTGGGAGCCTGGTCTGTAGGAAAGGGTAAACACAAAACGGGTGAAAAACATGGCCCACCTTGCCTGGCGAGGGTTCAGTCTCCTCGCCGCCCGGATGTACTCCAGATTGTGGTGGTCAGTCCAGATGAGAAAAGGGTGTCTAGCCCCCTCAAGCCAATGTCTCCACGCCTTCAAGGCCTTGACGACAGCCAACAGCTCCCGGTCCCCCACGTCATAGTTTCGCTCCGCCGGGCTGAGCTTCTTCGAGAAGAAGGCACAGGGGCGGAGCTTTGGTAGCGTACCCGAGCGCTGAGAGAGCACAGCTTCTATCCCAGCCTCGGACACATCCACCTCCACTATGAATGCCAAAGAGGGATCGGAATGGGCCAGCACGGGAGCCGAGGTAAACAGAGCCCCCAGGTGACTAAAAGCCCTGTCCGCCTCAGCTGACCACTGCAAGCGTACTGGGCCCCCTTCAGCAGTGAGGTAATGGGAGCCGCTACCTGACCAAAACCCCGGATAAACCTCCGGTAGTAGTTGGCAAACCCTAAGAACCGCTGCACCTCCTTTACCATGGTGGTAGTCGACCAATTACGCACGGCTGAAATGCGCTCACTCTCCATCTCCACCCCTGAGGTGGAAATGCGATACCCTAGGAAGGAGACGAACTGCTGGAAGAACAAGCATTTCTCAGCCTTGACATACAGGTCATGCTCCAACAGGCGACCAAGCACCCTGCGCACCAGGGACACATGCTCGGCGCGTGTAGCAGAGTATATCAAAATGTCATCAATATACACCACTACACCCTGCCCGTGCAGGTCCCTGAAAATCTCTACTACAAAGGCTTGGAAGACTGATGGCGCATTCATCAACCCGCACGGCATGACGAGGTATTCATAGCGCCCTGAGGTGGTACTGAAAGCCATCTTCCACTCGTCTCCCTCCCGGACACGCACCAAGTACTAAGTCGTTTCCCGTGGTGCTAGGCCGGATGGACAGGTCCACCAGCTGGTCACATGTGAGGGTGGTGTCTCTGCAGGCCAACTCCCAACGGACGTCCTCGCGCAGACTGCAACGATAAGGGTCGATCAGGGCCATGTCGCTCCATCCCACGCCGGCAGCCTGGGTCCGAAACTCCAGGGCGAACTCCTGGGCGCTCCTTGTCCCCTGCCTCAGATGGAAGAGGCGCTCAGCCGCCGCTCTACCCTCGGGCGGGTGGTCAAAGGCCACCCGGAAACGGCGGGTGAACTCCTCAAACTGGTCCAACGCCGCATCTCCCTCTCCACACGGTGTTGGCCCACGCCAGGGCTTTCCCGGTGAGGCACGAGACGAGGGCGGACACCCTCTCACGGCCCGAAGGAGCCGGGTGGACGGTTGCCAGGTATAGGTCCAGTTGTAATAGGAACCCCTGGTAGTTCGCAGCCTTCCCATCATATTCCTGGGGAAGGGAGAGACTAATCCCACTGGGACCAGGAGAAGGAGGGGCGCATAGTGGAGACCCCGGTTGTACTGGTGGAGTCGCTGGGAGAACTCCCTGTCTCTCCCAGCGGTCCATTGTCTGGACAACGCAGTCCATGGCGGTGCCAAGATGGTGGAGCATTGCTGGGTGCTCCTGGACACGCTCCTCCACCCCTATACCCGGGGTACCTGCTCCTGCTGACTCCATATGTTTGGTCCGGTATTCTGTAAGGGGTGCGTACTGGCTGCAGAGAAGTCAGACGCAGGAGAGCAAAAACTGTGGTTCCAACGGCTCAGTTTAATTTTTTTTAAATCACCGGATTACAGAACAATAATGAATGGGTACATAACCCGACGCACACCAGAACATAACGTGCACAAGCACTTACAACAAACAATACCGGACAAGGACATGTGGGGAACAGAGGGTTAAATAAACAACATGTAATTGATGGGATTGAAACCAGGTGTGTGGGAAGTCAAGACAAAAAAACAATGGAAAATGAAAGGTGGATCGGCGATGGCTAGAAGACCGGTGACGTCGACCGCCGAACGTCGCCCAAACAAGGAAAGGGACCGACTTCGGAGGAAGTCGTGACAGGTACCTGCCCATCTCTGGTCTGAACTGAAGCATGGTTCAATCAATTAATCAAATTCAAAATCATAGGCCTTTTTATCATCAGCAGTAATCACATAGTGCTTTACACTTTCCCTGCCCCTAAACCCCAAGAAACAAGTCAATCAATGGTTGACTCAAAGTTTAGAGGAGTCCCTCATGGCAAAACCCAGAGAGCACGTAGCAGGATCGTGGAACTGGAAGCCATCTGTCTGTTTGTTTCCGTTTTGTGTTGAAAGGGAATCTCTCATCTCTATCTCCCCCATGGTGAGGTGTCTCGTCTTCAAACAAAGGGAAGCAGTTGAGGTTTATCTCTTGAAGATTTACACAGAGACAGACTGTTCTCTCATCCCCTAGGTTAAGTGGCTGGACAGATAAGGTACTCAGAGATTGCTGTCTCTCTGTGGAATGTGTACATGGGGAGCGTACAGTACAAGTAGACGTGTTGTCTTCTTAACACAACCACAGGGGCCTATCTCCCTCTGCAAATAGATTAAAACTTGTTTTAATTGTTTTAACTTAACTGAGGCAACAATCACTGTCAATTTCAATTAACAGTTATAAAATACATAAAATAATACACAATAATATACCACATTCTTCTCTAGACTGAAATGTATTTCTATGTGTTGTTTGGTCCGCGATGTTAGTATAGACTGAGTGTGGTGAGCAGTAAAAGCAGAGAGACGAGGTTATCCAGAACAGAACTGTGGACATCTGATGTCTTTAGAGAAGCACTCAGGTTGTAAAGTCAAAGAGCTCCAGGAGAGAGAGCAAAACCAAACCACGTCCAGAGTTGTTTGTTTTCATAGTTTTGACGGCGGTGTGCATACCTGCACGACTCCTCACTCAGCCCACATGCCTTAAGTACACAATCGATGTCATTGTTCCGTCGCTCGCTCCGCTCTTATCGGCCGCAGAGTTAAATCACAAAGCAACAGCCCAGCCTCAAACATGAGTTCAAATGCTTTTTGAAATAATTTTTAAATGCTGTGTTTAATCTGTGCTTGATTGAGCTTGCCTGTTGCAAGGAACCAATAGAGAAGTCTCAAAAGGGCAAACCCCTCCGACCTAGCACTCCAGGCAGGCTTGAGTAAACACTCAGAGTATTTGAAAGATTTTGAATATTATTTGAAGCCAGGTCTGCCCGACCTCACCTCCCTCTCCAGCAAGGAGAAATGTACACTATGTTTAGTCACCATGGAGAACCTAATCTGCCTGTTAGCTGCAGCGTGCAGCCCCTGTCCCGTCTGAAGGGAAAAGAAGAGAAGGGGCTTTTCACTGTCGAGATCTGTCTGAGGTGTTTGGTGTCCCAGTCAGTCGTCATCGATTTATAACAGCACCATCGACAACGTCAAAATTGACGTCAACATGGATGTCTATGACATTATGGTCAAATATTGCCGTCATGATGATAATCAGCCTAATCATCCTCATCACATAATAAATAGAATCACTAGAATGATATGATCTCTACGATCATCATCATCACATAATAAATAGAATCACTAGAATTATATGATCTCTATGATCATCATCATCACATAATAAATAGAATCACTAGAATGATATAATCTCTATGATCATCATCATCACATAATAAATAGAATCACTAGAATGATATGATCTCTACGATCATCATCATCCCATAATAAATAGTATCACTAGAATGATATGATCTCTATGATCATCATCATCACATAATAAATAGAATCACTAGAATGATATAATCTCTATGATCATCATCATCACATAATAAATAGAATCACTAGAATGATATGATCTCTACGATCATCCTCATCACATAATAAATAGAATCACTAGAATGATATGATCTCTATGATCATCATCATCACATAATAAATAGAATCACTAGAATGATATGATCTCTACGATCATCATCATCCCATAATAAATAGTATCACTAGAATGATATGATCTCTATGATCATCATCATCACATAATAAATAGAATCACTAGAATGATATAATCTCTATGATCATCATCATCACATAATAAATAGAATCACTAGAATTATATGATCTCTATGATCATCATCATCACATAATAAATAGAATCACTAGAATGATATAATCTCTATGATCATCATCATCACATAATAAATAGAATCACTAGAATGATATAATCTCTATGATCATCATCATCATCACATAATAAATAGAATCACTAGAATGATATAATCTCTATGATCATCATCATCACATAATAAATAGAATCACTAGAATGATATAATCTCTATGATCATCATCATCACATAATAAATAGAATCACTAGAATGATATGATCTCTACGATCATCATCATCACATAATAAATAGAATCACTAGAATGATATGATCTCTATGATCATCATCATCACATAATAAATAGAATCACTAGAATGATATAATCTCTATGATCATCATCATCAACAACAAGTCTCTCTCTCCCTCTTTCTCTCTCTTTATCACACCTCTTGAAATGTCTCACTTTCTTTTACTCTCATTCGTTCTTCCTCTTTTTTCTGCATTTACAAACCCACTCATTTGTCACTCAGACACTGTAATTGCCATTGTGGCACTGCAACATGTGTGTGCGCGTGTGAGTGTATGTCTGTGTACACACGTGCATGAGTGTGTTGAATGAATGCTCTGCGGGATTGTGGTGTTTGTTTATTTATTTTCAGAGAAAGCTCTTAAAGTGTGTGAGTAAAATCCTTGCAACAGCCGCGAGGCAGACAGACACAGACAGACACACAGGAGGAGGGGAGGAGGGGAGGGAGTCCCTGGCCTGTGCTGCTGGTGTGTAAACAGAGTCTGCTGGGCTTGGCTGCTCACGACACTCCTCACATGCTGAGGTGTTTATGGGTCCCTGTGTGGGGAGCTTCCCATTGCACCCCAGGGGCATTCCACCACACACACACACACACACACACACACACACACACACACACACACACACACACACACACACACACACACACACACACACACACACACACACGCGCAAACACACAAACACACACACGAGCGTGCCCGAAAGTACACAGACCACCACCTCCTCCACCCCCCAAGCCAAGCGTGCCTATGAAGCACAAACCTCATTCCAACCACACAGAGACATGATGTCTCACTTTCCCCTTCACATAGACAGTTGGCCATAGTTGCCCCTAGACACTGATGGAAGGCCAGTTTGACATGTTTTACATAAATAGTTAAGGTTAGGATTTAGGGGAGGGTAGAGAGAGTGTTTAGGGGAAAATCGACCTGGAGCGACTCTTGGCTTCAATCTGAAAACACATTCAATACTACAGAACACACACACAATCCCTACAGAACACACACAATCCCTACAGGACACACACACAATCCCTATAGAACACACACACAATCCCTACAGAACACACACACAATCCCTACAGAACACATACAATCCCTAGAGAACACGTACAATCGGTACAGAACACACACCATCACTACAGAACACACACAATCACTACAGAACACATACCATCACTATAGAACACACACAATCCCTACAGAACACATACAATCCCCACAGAACACACACCATCACTACAGAACACACACAATCACTACAGAACACACACCATCACTATAGAACACACACCATCACCACAGAACACACACCATCACTACAGAACACACACCATCACTACAGAACACACACCATCACTACAGAACACACACCATCACCACAGAACACACACCATCACTACAGAACACACACCATCACTACAGAACACACACCATCACTACAGCACACACACCATCACTACAGAACACACACCATCACTACAGCACACACACCATCACTACAGAACACACACCATCACTATAGAACACACACCATCACTACAGAACACACACCATCACTATAGAACACACACCATCACTACAGAACACACACCATCACTACAGAACACACACCATCACTACAGAACACACACCATCACTACAGAACACACACCATCACTACAGAACACACACTATCACTACAGCACACACACCATCACTACAGAACACACACCATCACTACAGCACACACACCATCACTACAGAACACACACCATCACTACAAAACACACACCATCACTACAGAACACACACCATCACTACAGAGGTATCCATGTATAACAACTGTCATCACCAGGCTCGACAGTGGTAGTGACAACAGCACCGTCAAATAGTTGGCTTTGTTTATAGCCTATACATACTGTTTATCGGGTTGGGTTTCAAAGACAGCATGTGTCTGTGTGTGTGTGTGTGCAGATGTGGTTTGTGTGTGTTTGTGAATGCCCTGTGATGTTTTGTTAGGGGAGCACCCGTTCCCAGTGAAATAGATTGCGTATTTGTTTACTCTGTTGCTGATATAAACAGTGAGCGGTCATGTCATTATAGAACGGCCTCAGACATATTTATGGCCCTGGTTTTTCCAAAGCAGAGATGTGTCAGTCAGCTAGGGTGAAGCTGCATATAGGGCTTTCTAAAGGGGCTGACGGGTTTCCTTGGGAAAGGTGGATGGGTGGGCTAATATTCCTCCTTGGAGTAGTTTGGTGCTGCAGTAAAAAGAGTGGAGAGAGAGAGGTAAAGAGAGAGAGAGAGAGAGAGAGAGAGAGGGGGCGAGTGGTGGGGGGGACAGAGAGGGAGCGGGAGAGGGGGGAGAGAGAGAGAGAGTGAGCGCGAGAGAGAGATAGAAAGAGAGAGAGAGAGAGAGAGGGGGGAGAGGGGGGAGAGAGAGAGAGTGAGCGCGTGTGCGAGAGAGAGATAGAAAGAGAGAGAGAGAGAGAGAGGGGGGGAGTGAGGGTGAGAGTGAGGGAGAGAGAGAGAGAGAGAGAGAGAGAGAGAGGGGGGAGAGGGGGGAGAGAGAGAGAGTGAGCACGAGTGCGAGAGAGAGATAGAAAGAGAGAGAGAGAG
This sequence comes from Salmo salar, assembly GCF_965601325.2. NCBI lineage: Eukaryota > Metazoa > Chordata > Actinopteri > Salmoniformes > Salmonidae > Salmo > Salmo salar. The sequence continues at coordinate 30,430,576 of NC_138292.1, forward strand.
AGAGAGAGAGTGAGGGGGGAGTGAGGGTGAGAGCGAGGGAGAGAGAGAGAGAGAGAGAGAGAGAGAGAGAGAGGGAAGTGACAGAAGAGAGCGAGGAGAGACCGTTGGTCAGTTTGGGGAGGAGAGGGAGACAGTGAGGGGTTCAGTGAGTCCGTGTTTTTCCGTTCTCATGCAACACTTCACAATAAAACTGTAAATCTACCCTATAACTACCTACATTAAAATGTCCCAGTTTAAATAGTTGGAAGATGACTACATTATTGATGTTAGAATGTGGCCGGTCCAGCTTTTATCTGGGGTGTTAGTGAGATCTGTGAAGGCTTTCTGGGGCTTCACACTCGAAAAAGGTGACCTAACACCAAATGAAGAACATTTCCTTCTCATCACCTGGCTGGGATGTTTTTAAGCAATGAACATTTGATTCAGTGCTTTTAATTGTCCAACCTATTAGAAATGTATGACTTAATTTATAGTATATTGGTATAATGTGTCACGCTCGTCGTAAGAATGAGGAGACCAAGGCGCAGCGTGCGTAGAGTTCCACATGTTTAATAAAGGAAACTCACCAAAACAATACAAAACAAACAAAACGTGAAGTCATGGAGTGCATAACCTGCACCTACACATAAACAAGATCCCACAACTCAAGGAGGGAAAAAGGGCTGCCTAAGTATTGTTCCCAATCAGAGACAACGATGGACAACTGCCTCTGATTGGAAACCACACTCAGCCAAAACAAAGAAATAGAAAAACTAGATTGCCCACCCCACATCACACCCTGACCTAACCGAGCTAGAGGAAAATAAACGTCTCTAAGGTCAGGGCGTGACATAAAGACACAGTATTTCCCTTTTGTCTGTTGTCACCTACTTAAGTTGATCTTACGTTAAGGATATTGTGGGTGTTTTGTTGCTGTGGTTTTATTCTATAGCCTGTGGGATGGAAGGCAGGCAGCTCAGTCATGGGTCCTCTCTTCTCCACTACCGAGAGCTTGGTGAGAATGTCCCACAGAATGAAGGTTGTTCAGCTGCTACAAGTTGTCTAGTGTATATCCAGTTGTTTGACAGTGTAAAGTGAATCCAATGATGATACATTGGCTGGATCACACTTATGAACAGAACAGTTAGTGTGTTTTAAAATACCTATCTGTATACCCTTTCTGTGTGTAGGAGTAACGATATAAAAACTCAAACAAGATGAATAACCTGCAATGCAGAGACCATAGACTCCCTCAGTTAGAAATCAGACTTGAGTCAGTAGAGTGAAACAGCTCTTCTGCCCTGACTTGTAAAATGATTATAGTGTAATAACTTTGACTTAACTCTCTCTTCAGCAATTTGTTTTCGTAAAGTGATAAATAGTTACACAGCAAAATAACACTCTGTCAGGATTGGAAGGTTTGTACAGGCTGGGCTTAGCACTTATTGTTACAGTGTTATAGGCTGCTAGGTGGAGAGGGGAAAACGGCCTATCATTTGTTGACAGAACACTGCAGTAGTTAAACTACAGTGACCAGAGACCCTGGGAGGGAGGGAGGGAGGGAGGGAGGGAGGGAGGGAGGGAGGGAGGGAGGGAGGGAGGGAGGGAGGGAGGGAGGGAGGGAGCTGTTGTTGGCTATGGAGAAACTACTACTACAAGGTTGCAGAACTGCACTGTGAAGCATCTCATGTGTGAAGTGTAAGCTGGTTTGATGTGCTCAATTGTCGAGATAGATCTACTTTTGGGGTTTGTTTGTTTCCCCCACTGGTTTGATGTCGGTAGTTACCCGCTGGGTTATGTTAGGCCTATGTTATGTTGTCATCTTATGATATGTTATCACAAACAGTGTTATGCCTGTCTGTTATGTTATAGTGGCGTGTGAGCGTTAGCCGTGTGGTTTCAAGCCGCCACAGCGTGTGTGGGGAGAGTGATCTGTGTTTTGGGGGTCGCAGTGTTTCCGATCGAAGCAGGGTTCAGAGGGCTCGCCCAAGCCACAGAGGAAATGCCCTGGAGACAGAATCCCTAAACACACACCACAAACACACACACACCACAAACACACACACACCACTCACACAAACACACGCACAAACACACACACGTGCAATCATGGAGAATGTTTACCATGAGGATAGAGTGTTACCACATTTGTGTTTTCTGCCATTTTGCTGCTGAGTCCTTTGGTTCCTCTTTCTCTGTCTGTCTGCCACTTGCTGGTGATTAGAAAATTCCAGTAAAGTTCAAGGAATAAGAGAAATACTACTCATCTATTATGGAGGTGGCTGATTTCCCGGCTTGTTAGTAAAAGGTCTCTCTCTCTCTCTCTCTCTCTCTCTCTCTCTCTCTCTCTCTCTCTCTCTCTCTCTCTCTCTCTCTCTCTCTCTCTCTCTCTCTCTCTCTCTTTCTCTCCTCTCTCTCTGTCTCTCTCTCTCTTTCTCTCTCTCTCTCTCTCTCTTTCTCTCTTTCTCTCTCTCTCTCTCGCTCTCTCTGTCTCTCTCTGTCTCTCTCTCTCTCTCTCTCTCTGTCTCTCTCTCTCTCTCTCTCTCTCTCTCTCTCTCTCGTTCAGTCCAATACCCCAGTTACATTTTTTTCCACTGTCAAATAACATTTTATTGTATTCCGTTTAGAGGGGGTGAGGGTGTATGTGTGCGTACTACATTTTGTGTTTGGAAGTCCCGGAAGTGTACAAGAGATTTGTGGTTAAGTGTAATATTGCAGCTGTGCTAAGAGTATCAGTAGGATTGTATGCCAGGTGAGTAACAAGGCCAAGGGAGTAGTCCTTGTTGATGTGAAATGGTTGTATATAACTTCAGCAATCCAACTGCAGCTATTCTAGGCAAGGCAAGGATGTGAACAATGTCTATGCCAGAAAAATACGATCCAAGCATAACAAACCTTGCTTACAAAATATCAGAGTGGGATCCCTCAGCACTTTGCATATGTACGGCATTAGCCTTCCCTTCACAACTCACTCCAACTACAACCCTGCAGTAGCCTTCCCTTCACAACCCACTCCAACTACAACCCTGCATTAGCCTTCCCTTCACAACCCACTCCAACTACAACCCTGCATTAGCCTTCCCTTCACAACCCACTCCAACTACAACCCTGCATTAGCCTTCCCTTCACAACCCACTCCAACTACAACCCTGCATTAGCCTTCCCTTCACAACCCACTCCAACTACAACCCTGCATTAGCCTTCCCTTCACAACCCACTCCAACTACAACCCTGCAGTAGCCTTCCCTTCACAACCCACTCCAACTACAACCCTGCATTAGCCTTCCCTTCACAACCCACTCCAACTACAACCCTGCATTAGCCTTCCCTTCACAACCCACTCTAACTACAACCCTGCAGTAGCCTTCCCTTCACAACCCACTCCAACTACAACCATGCATTAACCTTCCCTTCACAACCCACTCTAACTACAACCCTGCAGTAGCCTTCCCTTCACAACCCACTCCAACTACAACCCTGGATGTATGTTTCCGGGGTCTCACTGAGTTCATGGCTGTTTGCAACCAGGGCCAGTTAAGGGTTTAGCCTAGTAGCCTGTTGCCAGATCTACTTCTGCTGCCTTGCCAACTCCTATTGTCATTATGACCATACAGATGTAGGATCTTAATTCGAGTCAGTTTGCTACAACAGGAAATCCTAGAGCAGCAGGAAATGTGAATTATTATGTGGATTATAATGAAGGAAATGATGAGAGGCTGTCTGTGCTCTTTAAAGGTCCTTTTTAACAAATAGTGTCAGCCCCAGGTGCGTAGGTATCAAAAATAGGAACACTTAGAAAGTAGGGAACCCGCACACGTGAAAAATTGTCAGAACGTGGGTGCAACTGGTCAACTAGAGTCAGGTGCAGGAGAGCAGAGATGAGCGAACAGGCACACTTTAATTGGCAGAAGCAAAAGTTGGACCCATCAGTGTCACAACACTCCAGCCAAAGGCAAAAGTGAAATAGCGCACTGGTCACAATCAATAAAGAACAACAATACAATACCACGGGTTGAAACAATACCCGGAAAAAACCCAGCCTGACGTGTCACACAATAAATGCAATGAACAATTACTCACACAGACATGGGGGGAACATAGGATAATATACACGTAGATTGATGAGGGAATGTAAACCAGGTGTGCGGGAAAACAAGACAAAACAAATGGAAAATGAAAGGTGGAGCGGCGATGGCTAGAAGACTGGTGACGTCGACCGCCAAGCGCCGCCCGAACAAGGAGAGGAGCCGACTTCGGAGGAAATCGTGACAAAAATAGGAAAGATCCAAAACTGAGGCACCTTTTTGCACTATATACTCTTTTAGCATCATCACCCCGATGATGGGAAACGCTGTTGTAAGTTATTATAATTCATGGATATTTGTGTAGGGGTTGATACATTTTTCGTACGGGAAAATCAAGTCTGAATTTCAAAGTGTAAATTACAAACTTCAGAAGCCCTTTTTAAACCTCAAATACACTACAAGTTTTACCGTTCCTGCATTGCAGGAAAGTTATCCTGCAACAATGTGATCAAATTAGTTGGCAAGACAGCACAAACAGATCAGGGACCAGGCTAGGGTTTAGAGTTTAGGGCCAGAGAGAGAGCCTGTATGGCTGGGATGGATGAGGGTAGGATCCACAGGATAGCGTGCTTCTGCTCCGTCTTGTCCTACCTCTAATTAGAACAATGAAAACAATGGAAACCCAATAAGCTCTAATGGCGGAGCGTGTCTAACATGTGGACAGGACAGACATGCTCAGGGCCAACTGGCTAGGATGCAAAAGGAAGGGGGATTTTTGATGGAGACTGAGATGGAAACCGTTTTGTTTATCAGTTCCCCTCAGTCTCAATCAATGTTAGTATGAATCCGGTGAGGACTACAGAGGCTTTTTTCTCTTGCCATTGATCTGACGTAGGTCACACTCTTGAGTGGCACAGTGCTAGCCATCGCTATATCATTTTCCTGAGATTTCTGGGGCTACTCAGCTACAGCCTTCTAGTCCAGTAGAACAGCAGGCTGCTAAAACAGTGTCACAAAACCATAAGCACAATTAGACCAAGGTTGGTTTTATAGAGGGGCCATTATCACTCTCAATAAACAGCCAAGAGTCGCCCCACTCTCTCAGTCAGCTCCGACGCAGAATCATGTATGTTTTACAGGCTTCATGTGCTAAACACACGCTAAACACATGTGCTATTTATTTTGTGACGATCAGCTCTGCTCTGGCCCAGACTGGCTTGCTGTTATAGATGGGTCCACACCAACCAACGAGACCACTCCAGTGGTCATTAGCAGGGAAAAGCTTTGGCTTTAAACTAAACGCGCACCTGAATCATACTGTTTTATGGGTCCTGAGTATTTTTTATGTGACTGGGTTTTTTAAACGACGTTAAATGGATGTTTGTAGTCTAATCAACACCAGTTAGTTTTAGTGGTGCCTCTCAGTGGCGATAGCAGAATTCCATTTCTTTGTTAGATATGACAACTTGGCTAAAATGAAACCCATTGAAGTTTTATCTCACTGCTGTGAGTTAGATGTGTTTTTTTAATAAGTAGCTATAGTGGACTAACTTTAAAGCAGAGGAATCTAATTGAACATGCCAAGTATTCACCAAAGCTCAGTGTTTGGATGACAATTTGTTGATATTCACTGGTTGGCTTCCTGAAGAGGTACTCCACCCTCAGGATTTAAATGTAGACTTTTTAATTTAAAAAAAAATTAAGTGTTGAGGATAATCAGGGTTGATCAGAGTGGTTATGTCTGTCTGAATCTGTTAGAGTTCTGCAGTCTTCATTCAGAGGGGTGCATTACCAACCACTAACTTCAGAAGAACAGATGTGCCTTACACCAGCCATGTTTGGAGGGGGCAAGGGGCTAGTTTTATAGAATGGAAAAAGTCAGAATTAATTTGCGTTATAATAGTTATTTTTCACTTCACCGCGGTGCACCTGAAGTTGTTCTGCCTCAACAGAAACCAAAAGGTAAATTGTGCTTTCACAAGTGTTTTAATTCAAGAACTTTCCATTAGAAGCCCTAGATTGAAAGGAAATTGTTCAGTAGAAAAATAAAGCTCCCTACATCTGCTTTGTGTTGAATTTACTTCAAGCCCTCCCATCTTGGTTTGATAGTGAGTAGAAGAACCATCTCAGACTATCCTGTAATACTGTGTAAAGAGTATAGGCTTTGTATTTAGCTGTATGCATCATTTAAATTAGTGTGCAAACTAAGAAAGAGTTGTTTGGGGAATAAGTAGTGTATGAGATAACATGAGCACGAGGGTCTTAGATTCTTGTGCACTGTGTAAATCTGCATGACATCTTATCCCGAGGGATGATATTGTGACTTCATCGGAACAATGCTGACTGGCAATCCAGCATTATCTAATCCCACCAGCCAGGTGCTCTCTGTTCTAGCACGTCCATCCCCTTGACAGTTTCTCACCAAACTGATGCTGTAATTTTCAGTTGTAAAAGAATGATATCTTTACTGCACCAACGGGACCCTCAGCTTGACCTACAGTTTGACTTTCAAGCACAGAGTATCTATCGCCTAACTTAGGGAGGATATAAAACGTCTATGCTGGTCAGAAACGGCGCCCAAGTGTTCTACTGAAACATTCTACCGGTCCGTCAGTCTGGATTAAACTATTTATCTTGTCATTGAAGTTGAACTGCCAGAATTTAAGTGTCTCCATGTGTCCCTTGTCGCCCTCACTCCAACCTTTTAAGAGTGGGAATAAGATGACGTGTGGCTTCATAAAAGTCCTGCTGTAATTAGTGAACAGGTGCAAATAAACAATCACATGACACAATGTTTACCTTTTAACAACGGTAGTAGAGAAACTGCCATCCAACTCACAAGTATACACATACAGACACACAGACTCAGACACACAGACTCTCACTTTCTCTCTCTCTCTCTCTCCCTCTCACACACATGCACACAAACTGAAGAGCTACCACCTCCCTGCTCCCTGACTCCTGTCTCTGTAGAGCAGAGTGGTTACTGTGGGACAAAGGTTGGGGCAGACATCACAAGCCACCTGTTAAAAAAAAAAGCTTCATCAAAGTGAAGAAATCTCCATGACCCCCATGCAGATGAATATAAACCCATGGTTCTTTACAGACTCAGATCCCTCCGCTCCCTCCAGAACGCCTGCATGGGGCTGCCGCACACGTTGCCTGGCAACAACTGATGAGAATAAGGTGTTGGAACTCTTATGATTAAATCTCCTGGGGTCAGGGGGTTTGACCCCTCGGAGCCGGAGTGTTGTCGTTGTTATCCCTCCAGAAAACCCATGATGAGAATGAAGAAGTTATTAGGTGGAAACTCGTCTCAGTTGTAGCTGGCTTTGTTCACCGAGTTTTCCCAGATTTCTCTGATGATTCTCAGAATACTTTTTTGTGTGGCGGGGGGGGTTGATTTCATCATGTGTCTAAACTGACAGACAGTCACACAGGCAGCAGTCATGCACTGAGAGGAAACAGAGGAAATACATAAATTGAGGTTCTGCCAGCCACAGATCCTGGTTTCTTTTCATCTTAGGTTCAATTTATTTAAACATTTTGGTCCAACCGACAAGAGGCGCGCCTTGGAAGGAATGCGTACTTAATGCCACAATCACGCTCAAATTAGTTAGGCCTGCCGAGGGATTGCTCCGGGGTTGATTTCATCATGAAAACGACCGGAGCTCCGTGCCTGTAAAAACGTCTGACCAACGCCTGGGGAACGATCCCAATGCTGCAACAGAGGTTTTTTGGAGGAGCAGCAGGTGCAGAGAGGCTCAACCCAGGGCCGGACGCCTCTCTCTCTCTCTGTGTGTGTGTGTGTGTGTGTGTGTGTGTGTGTGTGTGTGTGTGTGTGTGTGTGTGTGTGTGTGTGTGTGTGTGCGTGTGTGCGTGTGCGCGCGTACGTGCATGCGTATCTCTATCTATGACGCATGACGTGGCTCTCTCTGTCCTCTCCTCACCTAGCTATGTTTTCACTCTGCATGGCAGGCAGCTGAACTGATCCTTGATTATCTGTCCTTAGCCAACTCCTGAATCCCCTTTATTCAGACATGATCCCCCACCAGCCTCGATACAAGCATCTGTCTCATGCATGCCGCAGTGGTTTGATCTAAGCCCTCTGCCTCCAGATAGGACAATCTCATGAAATAACGTCCATTTATTAGGAGGCTCTGACTGTGAGGGTGACATCATAGAAATAGAATTACAAGAACAGACAAAGCCCTTCAGACCACGGTAATCTGACGGTACCAAGATAAGAATGTGGGCACAGCGCTTCACAGTGCCCTCATGGGCACATTCAATATGGCTGACACCATACCCACTCCTCTCCCTCTCCTCATCCCATCCATGCACACTCTGGTTGCTTCATGTTCGGAGAATGTCCTGGATCAGTGTGGACCTGGGATTATCATCAGGACACAGGCTGCTAAAATGGAAAGCTGCTGCTGCCTTAGAAAACATGCTTATAAGGACAGAGAGGGTGCTGTGTGTTTTCACAGGCTCTCCATGGCTCACCATCACGGCCCACTTTGAATCTCCATCTCCATTGCCATCCAGGAGTAACTGAATCGTAATGGTAAGACAATGAAGATGAACTACTGCACATGGGCATCATCATTGGGGAGAATGTCAGTGGCTGCCTCCTAAAAGGCACCCTATTCCCTATGTAGTGCACTACTTTTGACCAGGGCCCATAGGCTGCCATTTGGGACACAACCTCAGTTATTGTCCAAATAATAATTCAAGCAGAGATCACAATGGATGGGATGACAACAGACATGGGCAGACTGTGGCAGACAAATAGAAGTATCCAATAAAACATGATAATTCCTCCCAGTTCCCTGGCTCGGAGTTTGATTTGCCCTACTGCCCCATTGTCAGCTGGAGCCCACTGTTCTGTGGTTGATTCGCGCACCTGGCAGACTTCATTTAAGGGTGTTGATGGATCCTCGCAGGCGGTCACAGGGAGTGACCAAGCGACCTTCCCCCTCCCACCCCCTCTCCTGCCCTCCCAGGCAGCACCCCTCTGTATGGGACAACACTATGAGGGGGGCTGGGGGGGTACAAAGAGGTGCTTGTTTCTAACCTAACCCTCTCTTATGTTCAACATCTTGGAGACCTAGCTATCATCTTCATTCCATGGGTTTTGAATACAATGTCCGCACACTATCATTGACAAATACAATTGGAGATGTGAACATATCATGGTTGAGGTCGGTCCTTTGCATCTTAGCTGCGGTTAAAGTATTTGACATTCAGACTAGAGGAGAAATGAATCAACGTTTTATAAATCCATCTGTAATACTACTGCTTGGCCTGGTTCTGTGTAGGTGCGGTTGGCAATGGAGACCTTAGTTCACCCTCCTACAGTAAAAAGAACCAACACAATGCTTACATTATATTCCACGTCAGTGTGATTGATGTAGCAGCCACAATGGAGGGAAGTATTGGTCTGCATTATATTTTTCTAAACATCAACAGTTGGAGCTGGTTAGAGAGAGGCCTCTACTCTACTCACAGTGCCAGACATGTAAATAACCCCTCCTCTAGGAGGGAGACAAGCAGGAGAGGAACCACTCTATTTAATTCAATTCAAAGGGCTTTATTGGCATGGGAAACATGTTTACATTGCCAAAGCAAGTGAAATACTGTAGATATTAAACAAAAGTGGAATAAATAATCAGACATTAACAGTAAACATTACACTCACAAAAGTTTCAAAGGAATATAGACATTTCAAATGTCATATTATGGCTATGCACAGTGTTGTAATGATGTGAAAATAGTTCAATTACAAAAGGGAAAATAAATAGATATAACACTCTCTCTCCCTATGTCATCCCTCCCATCGCTGATGTTGTTGTTAGGATAGAACATACAAATACATTATTTTGTGTTAGTGTCACCATCCCCACACAGAATGGAAGTGGATCTCTCAAGGTTTTCCTAAACAACGCTGCCCTCAAAACCTGTTCCGTTTATATGAATCACTACAGACAGACGCTTTTATGGCACTGACTCCCTCTAGAGGTGATGGGACAAACTGCTTCTCTCCTCTCATAGTATGGCAATGAGCATGTCTATTGCATACCTACAGATGTTCAGTTAAGCTCCCCTTGCTAGAGGCCTTCTTTAACAAGAACACCATACAATAACAAATAGGTTCAAAAAAATTATGCCATTGTCCAAAGTGCTTTGTTAAATAAACATGCGCGCTCCGTACTGCATACCCAACTGGTTACGGCGCGTAATGACAGCATACAGCATACAGAGATTCCTTTAGAGAGGGTCCCATGCTGACTCTCTCGAGCTGCTCACTGATCGTCTTCTCGTATTTTATCTCTAAAGTGCACAAATTCATAAACAAACTCAAGAGCCATAATTTCCGTGGAGAATTACGTCAGACTAAAATTGAATATATTCAGTAGCTTCAAAAGACGCGAGTTAAGGAGGAGGCTGGCTTTGGGTTAATTGTATACCACACTTTACTCGACAGGCCCCCTCAAACCAGATTAGGCTATACTAGGAAATGTCTCTCTCGCCCTCCCTCTCACTCTCTCTCTGTGAGAGTTACGCGACCGCAGGTCCATCAGAGGTTCCGCTCGATGCACACTAGACCAAGCTCGCGTGTTATATATAAGCAGAGAATGGGAGACTTGTCTCTTGAAGTTTCAAGTGATTGTACATCAAAAACGACACAAAATAAACAGCACGGCATGGAATAATCCTTTATAGCACAGGTGCAGTCCTTTTTTGTGTTCTTGATGGTTGCAAATAGTGTCATCTACAAACAATTAAAACGTTTAAAGTGTGTTTCTCTGTAGCCAGAAATAACAGTAATCAAACATAATAAAAGTGTATCATAAAATCGAAATTAAAAGGACGATTTGGCCATAAACAGTGAATATCTGAAAATCCATAGAAATACTACGTGCGTAAAACAGCACAATTTCCCAATGATACATTATCAACACCATGCCAAGTAAAAGGCATCTCAACGGAGGGGTCAAACTCGAAGGAAATCTAACGTGGGGGTGCTTGCCCTCTAAATAAACTTTCGAGCGTGAAGGGGGAGACCGCAGAGGGCTGAAGTCATAAGAGAGCGAGTTGGAGTGGGGGAATGAGTATTGCACGCAAAACTGAAAAGAGCTGAAACTGCGCAGATTATTTTTGCTTTAATTAACTGTCGACCAACGAGAAGGGCGCGACAATCAAGTTGGTTCTCACCTCATCGAAACTTGGTACTTTATTACAGTTAGGTGCTGCTGCTGCCAGTGACGCGCGCGGCTCCCAGTTTTTGTCTACTCCGTTAGATGATGGGGATGACGCGATGACCTCCTACACGCAGGGCACAATAAAGTAGCCCTCACACCTGGACGTGCAGCGAACTTTGAGAGAGTATCAGTGGAAGATACAGGAAGAGGACAACTGAAACTGTATCAATATGCCGGCCTCGATTATATGATCTACGCTTTCTTTCTTTGAGTATCTTCTTTTTCCCGCGGTGGATGATAATCTAACGGTTTGGTTGTGGGAATATGCTCACTACGGATACCTGATTTGGTCTCGCTTTGTGGCACACATGAGGATTCTATCAAGGATGTTACTGTCTAAACGGCCCAGGTGTCATTGGGCCATCGTAAATCAGACATCACTCTCTGCGCAGAGCAGGGGATTCTGCTCTTTCCAGGAATAAGACAACACGTTCCCTCTCAAAAAAGTGGAATCAAAGCTGCACTTTTCCGGAGGACATTGACATTGGCTATACAAGGCATCATCTCCGGGTTACTATGCAATTACAACTGATCTCCTTTGTTTTGATCTTGACCTGCATGGAATACACTGATTGTCAGCAGCAACCCTCTAGGCATCGGCAACATAAACGTGAGTAAAGAGCGCCCGCGCATGCAGTGAGTTGCTCGCGCGCACACACATGCTCCTGGTGTCGGTTCCATTCAACCCTACTGTAGTGTTGTAGTGCCTATCATTCCATATGACATACATCTTTTCATGTAGATAATAAATAACAGAACAATATGGGTACTGTATCAAGGCTAACCGATATGAATTGAACATCTCATACTTGACAATGGAATTTACAATGAAAGATCATAGCATGGCTTTAGGAAATATGCCTAATTGGGTTGGAATGCTTTTTGGTTGAGGTGGAGATGTAATAACATAATCCTGTGGTTCAATCTCTATTACAACATATGAAACTTCCCATAAATGAATATGTCAAAACAATGTTGATAGGGTGGGTAGCTTATAATTTATAATATGATACAGTTTTTTAACTACAGCCCGCATTTAGTTATAATCAAAGGCAACTCGACCAATCTAAAAATGTGTTGTTTTCAGATCAATAAACATTAATTTTAATCACTAGGCAAGACCGAGTGCCTCTGTGGAAATCACTATATTGTGTCTACAAAAGCAATATGCGCACTTTACTCTCGGCAGCGGCCAATTTTACGCACATGTCCTCAACCACACCGCAGTCAATCATTGGACTGCATGGCGTTCAACATTACATGACCCTCGGGTTTGTCATTTTTTACTGATGAAATTCAACCAGTCACTGCTCCCTGACAGTTTTCTTAGAAGTGTATTCCACAGAGCTCCATCAGCAGTGCGCGCGGCATCCCCTAGTTCCCATCGCTCTCTAGCGGCCAGTGGCAGAGCACTTTTTACGCGGCATGTCTGCCGACAAAGTATGTTATAACTTTCTGATCTAAATTATTCATTACATACAAAGTTCGTCTGAAGTGTATTATATTTGCATTTCACTGATGTTATGGAATGCTGCAGTGCTTATGCTTCCTTGACAAACTCCGTGCAACACTGAGTAGGAGCTTTGAGCATGTGGCAGCGCGTGCCATCTAACCGCTGTTAGAGGATGCTGATACAGTTATCTTCTTGATTGTAATACATGTAGAATATAAGATTGTGCATCTAATATGAAAATACATGAAAGCCTGGCCATGTTCATCTTTAAAGGGCGTTCTGTGTAGAATTGCCAAAACTGTAACATATTTTTTTGCTTGCCATAACTGTGACTTTCTGTGGTGATAATATTTTGTGGTGTTGAAAAATGGAAGAGGGAACTCATATGTTCATATTTAGTTGGTAATTCAGAATACAGCTATTTTTCAGTTAGAAATTCAGAGGGGTTAGTATCTTGTATGAAATTATTTACAGTATTTCAAAGCTCTGAAGCAAAACTATCATCATATCCAAAACACAACAAAGAAGCTCAGGTAAATCAGTAGACACTTTACTTTTTTTTTTGTTGCTTCCTAGATGTTCAGAGTATCAGCAGCATTGACCATGGCAGGGTTTTCCAACCCCAGTTCTGTGTGTTAGTGCTGGGCTGGAAAAAAAGCCAGCTCTTCCACTAGTTCTCCAGGACCAGAGTTGGAGAACTCTGCATGAAGGTATCCGTTCAGCATCTTTCTTTAAGCCTAATAGATGTCATGTTCTGTGTCAAGTAACTCCACGGGTCTCACCCTGTATCTTGTCAGTAGTATCATGGAGCTTGCTTTTATTATTCTCTCTCTGCACTATATTGAAGTTCAAGATGTGCTTCCAGATGTACTCTTCTGCCTTAGTAGAATGGTCGAGTATGGCATGCATCACCTGTTGCCAGGTGGATTGTTATCTGGAAAGGTAGGCTAGTAACAAACAATAGTGGTGTTTTGGGGTGTGTCCCATACGCATTGCCTGGAGAAGTGTTTAACTTCTTAACAACCCCTTCTTCAACATGATATGTCTTATCTAAACCGTACATGCCTGCGTAGAAATGGTGAGTCCACATTGGTTTGTGGATGCATTCCAGATAGACAAACGGTGGGTCTCCACTCGTGCATCGCAGCTTACTTAGCTGGTGCTAATTGAAGGAGGCCGACCTGACATATGACTATCTGTGATAGTCAGACAGAGAGAGCAGGGTGAATGAGCTCTCAGTCAGGGACCTGACCATGCAGTCAACTGGACAAAGACAGTCCACTTCCTTCTGCCCTTGATGTATCCACAAATGAGAGAAATGAATGCCTGCGAGCAAACACAAGATAGCAGAATGATTTCTAGAATAGAGGCCAGAATGATTTCTATGTGGTCTAGAATATAGATGCCAGATGATTTCTGTGTGTTCTAGAATAGAGGCCAGAATGATTTCTAGGTGTTCTAGAATAGACGCCAGAATGATTTCTAGTGGGTCTAAAATAGACTGTAGGTGTGAATAACAGATTGGATTCCTAATAAAGGGAAAGAAGGACAGATAATGAAATAAAAGGGGGGGGGGGATATGCAGAGGTTCAACACCACAGCGTTTGATTAAGAAAACATATTGGAAAGGCAAACTTCTTTTTTTTAGGTCTGTGCCCTATGACTTGGGTGTTTGTCTTCATCATTCTGCTGTTAGCCGTTTTGTTTATATCTACACATGATGCTCAAAATAAGCATGGTTGTTTTCATCTTTTGGTCAATGATTTTAACTTTATAAGTGGTTCAAGCAGTTCAGGCAATTAAAACCTCACAGTACAGACTTCACAGTACAGACCTCACAGTAAAGACCTCACAGGACAGACTTCACAGGACAGACCTCACAGTACAGACCTCACAGTAAAGACCTCACAGGACAGATTTCACAGGACAGACCTCACAGTACAGACCTCACAGTAAAGACCTCACAGTAAAGACCTCACAGGACAGACTTCACAGTACTGACCTCACAGTAAAGACCTCACAGTACAGACCTCACAGTACAGACCTCACAGTAAAGACTTCACAGTACAGACCTCACAGTAAAGAACTCACAGAACAGACCTCACAGAACAGACCTCACAGTAAAGACCTCACAGGACAGACTTCACAGTACAGACCTCACAGGACAGACCTCACAGGACAGACTTCACAGTACAGACCTCACAGTACAGACCTCACAGTAAAGACCTCATAGGACAGACCTCACAGTACAGACCTCACAGTACAGACCTCATGCAGGAACATTTGTATTGTGGGTATGCAAGCCACCTAATTGATGTTGGGCAATTCCATGGTAACAGAATTACGATGAGACTCAGATTTCTTATTTTAAAATGTATACCAAACAAAAAACATTGATTTCAAAGTTTAACAAACTATATACACAAGGACTACTTTTAACAATTTCCATTGACAATGTTACAAAAACCCATTTCCAGGATGAACTTTACATCTGCACAGATTTTCCAGAAAATGTAGATTTTTTAAATTTCTTATGGAAATTGTTCAAAGAAGTCATTATGCATAGAGTTCTATCGTTTGTTAAACTTTGAAATCAATGGTTTTTGTCTGACATACATTTTAAAGTGAAAAATCTGATTCTTAGCATAATTCTGTTACCATGGGATTGCCCTGTTGTGTCAGTGCGAGCTAGGCAAGGGCAGGCAAAATTCCTCTGTGTTAAGGGTTCTGTGAATTAGGGGGCCTTGGCAGGAACACATGTGGGCAAATGGACAGCAGTTGTAAAGATTGCTAAGATATTTCAAACACAATCTCCGTGATCTATTGCAATCTGGCAGCTAACCCTGAAGTGAAGGAGGGAAAAAAGGCCAACAACTCACCCACGGCATGATATGCCAGAGAACTAGGAGGAAGAAACACCTACTGCACACACTGGCCCACCTCTCCTTGCATAGCTCTGCAGTGGTGAATACTGAGACTAGCTCTTACCATGTGTCGCAATCCCAGAAGTTGCCCCTGAGATGTTCCCCCTAAGAACTGATATAGGATCTGCGTACCTTCCCCAAACCCTTACCTTGACCATCAAGGGAAATCATTACAAACTGACCATAGACCAGTGTTTAGCTCTAGCAGTAGCAATCCAATCTGTACTAAATGAGCTCAAAATATCTGACTCAGTCAGGTGCTCCCTATCATTGCATCAGGTACTATGCATGCCATTCTCTGGCCTTTAACCCAGTTATTGAGTGGGCAGATGTATTACATTTTTTACCATTGTAGCATATAAAAAAACTGCAACATTTCCTCTCTGCCCCATGGAAACATTTGTAGAATTGCTGAAAATCTGATTTAAACTGCAACACCCCCCCCACCATGACAAAAGGCCATTAACTTTAAAGCTGCAAATATTTCTCTCCGCCGCCAAGAGGGGGACACTAAAATGTTTTGCGCGCGAGGTGGGGGGCTTAGGGCCCCCAAAAACCTGCACACATTAAAGTCATTAGCCTTATGAACATAGAAACTTGGTTGCAGTTTCTATGCTATAATGGTAAAAAAGTAATTTCAACGTCTAGTTTTGATTTACATTTGGTTGAGTTGCCAGCTAACATGAATTCAACGTGAAATCAACCACATCAACAAAAATCACCACATAGTTGGATTTCGGTAAAAATGTGTGTAAAATAATGTCAAAATTCACTTGCGTTGATAACTTTTTGCAATCAATTTTCCACGTTAAGTCAACGTTATCACATTCAATTTTTTGTTGTTGAAATGACGGGGTAACAATGTTGATTCAACTAGTTTTTGCCCAGTGGGTGGTAATCAGAATGTGTGTCAAGTTATATGGCTATGATTTGATTAATGTTTGAAGTGACATTTTATAATTACCTTCAAAAAAGCTATTATTTCACGACCCTAAAAAGGTATTGTTTACCTGAAATGTTTTTAAATAAATCATGTAAATTTGTTTGGCCCGCGGCCCACCACTCAGATTATATTTTGTCCCACCAATCCCAAAAGTTTGAGCACCCCTGGTTTAAAGTAATCCAGAGCCACCCGCTAGTACCATTTTCACATCGTGCCAAACCATAATGTGCTGGCTCAGATATGATCTTTTCACATGTCCTTTCCTGCATGGTTCCAGCAACTAAGGTACAGTAGATGCATAACCAGGCACAATACAGCTCAGTTCATCTTGGTTCAGCTTGGCTCAGTAGTGTGAAATGGCAATATATGTCCTCAGTCAGGTACTCACTTGCAGTTCCTGCTGGTAGTCCTAGTATATACCCAACCTTTTCTCCTCTCAACCAGTCTGTCCTCATATCCACCATCCTCTGAGGTCAAGCTCTATAATTCAACAAGAGTTGAGAGTTAAGCCATTTGACGTGCTGCCCTACAAATCAGTCACACATAGCTTAAATCAGCAGCAGCAGTCAGGACGCATGAGGTTTCACTTGTGCCCAGTCCAAGATGACAGTTTATGGTAATGGAGCGCTGCTCAGTTCCCCATTTGTCTGTAGACTTCTCACATACTGTGATGACACTATCCCTCTTTCAAAGACACTGTCCTACCCTGGGTATTTTATAGCCTCCTTATTATAGTAGAGACTGGACACATTTATGCAGGACTTTAACCTGGAGACCAACATTTTGGAAAAGTATGAATAATAAGACTTTCCTGTAAACATTTTGCGTACATAAAATGTTAATAATTTCAACCTGAGCAGGGGCCAACCTCCACACCAACCAACAGAGAAATTGGATGTTATTCACATTCTGGCAGGGCTTTTTTCTGAGCCTATGGAAATATCTCTAACACAAGGCTTGCTATCTGAGTAGGATGTATAGGCCTACAGCCAGGCAGTTTTGCAATCCCTTTCTAATCCTACCATCAGTCATAATGAAAGCTCAGCCTTTCCCTGTTTCTAACACAGTCGACCCTGTAAACCATGTGGGTCGACAGATAGGCTTATCTTCAACACGAAGCATAATGAAGATTCATTTGAGACATGTTGCAAAGTTATAAGTACCAGTGCCGATTACTCATCTTACTCATTTGGCCGTGTTCGCATTGTCATGGCCAGACAGTCAGCTGGAGGTCTGTCTGAATATTGATAATGTTGCCAAATTGTTTCGTCCTTTTAGTCATAGTACAATGAATAAACTGTACTCCTTCTGCGGAGTGAGAATAAGAAGTGCGCAGCTTCTGGCGTTGCGTGCAAACCTTGGTATGCTTGACGTCTCATTTGATTATTTTTCCCTCCAAGAGAGTCCACAGGCCTGCTTGTTGCCTGTCATTTTTAGTATTGAGTTGTTCTATGGTCACTGTTCCCAGAAAAATATGTAAATCTGTAGCATTTTGTCACCATCCAAACGCTTTGTTGGCTATTTGGGATCCTCGTTGCGGTAGTTGGATAGAAGTCATTACTTTAATACAATTCTACACAACTTCATGCACACAATTTAGAAGACTACAAACAGTTCATATAGTCTGAAGAGCTATATTTGTTTAAATGTAAGCAGTAGTCCCTCTTTATTTAATTGGCAGAGAGAGAGAGAGAGAGAGAGAGAGAGAGAGAGAGAGAGAGAGAGAGAGAGAGAGAGAGAGAGAGAGAGACGTAGTTGATTTGTGATTTGTTGATTTTGTGATATGTTGATTTGCAGTGTTGGTTAACACCTTCATCTGTCTCACTGCCACAGTAATATATTCAAACTAGAACCTGGATTGGCATTGTCGATTCTATTAAAAACGTAGACTATCCCCATTTACACATTAGTTCTATTGAATGTAAATGATAGTGTAACAACATGTTGTGGGAGGTTCCTCTGTTCCACCGTTGTTAGTTGGTTTAATGTGGCTGGGTGATGATGCACCTGTTGCATATTGTTAAAGTCAGGTTCAGTACCATGTCAGTTGAGGGATGAGCGTCACGTCGAAGTGACGTAAGACAATGCCTTTTGCAATGATCATGTTGTTGTCTCAATTACTTTAGTTGAATACACTTATGTTATTATAAGGCACTCTGGATAAGAGTCTCTGCTTAATCAGTGCTTCTCATCTTTGGGTAGCAGTACCCTGTGAGGGTGTCTGCCAACCTGGCCTGTACACAGGGTACTTGGAAAGGACCCATACGCCTAACGATCAGTTGTACAGGAGGAGTGGGGTACTTCAGGCAGATCAAAATGTGGTTGGGGGGGTACAGTATCCAAAAAAGGTTACGAAACCCTGTGCCAACTGATTGTATGGTTGCTTCCCAAATGGCAACCTATTCCTATAGTGCACTACTTCTGCAGTGCTCTATAAAGTCAGTGAATGTTGTGCCATTTGAGACACATACAACGTAAAATGTCTAAACTGACTTTTGTCCTTCTGTGCCACATCATCTCCCTCCGCCTTACCTGCAGAGATCCCAGGGGTGAGCTCAGGGTGCCAGGGAGGCTGTCTGACCTGCTCTGATTATAATGGCTGTCTGTCCTGTAAGCCCCGCCTCTTTATCTTCCTGGAGAGAAATGGGATGAGGCAGATCGGAGTGTGTCTGCCTTCCTGTCCCAGCGGTTTCTACGGCACCCGCTCGCCAGACAGAAACACATGCACAAGTAAGTTGCATGACTATTACCAAAGACGTTTATAACCTACCTCTACTTTTACACTAAGGGACGGTTTACATAGACAGATTAAGCCTAGTCCTAGACTTAAAAGCTATTTCAACTGAGAATCTCCATGCGTTTTAGTCCAGGACTAGGCTTAATGTGTATCTGGGAAACCAGCCTGTAGTGTTTTAGTGTATGTATTAAGTCTATTTGGTATCACTGCATGCCAGTCACTCCAAATGCATGATCTTCTATTGTTTTGCACAATAAAATCTCATAAAGAGATGTGCATCTATGTGCAGCCAATTGTCCTGTTTTAGAGTGCTGCTCATTCTAACATACTGCATGTTCAACAAATCACTTCAAGAGCAACATAAACGTGCAGGCTGTTGACTGACTGACTGGGTGTTTCAGAGTGCAGGCCGGAGTGTGATTCTTGCTTCAATAAGAACCTTTGCATGCGGTGCCGAGCGGGGTACTATCTCCACCTGGGCAAGTGTCAGGAGAGCTGCCCAGAGAGCCTGGTCTGCAGCGACACACAAAGGGAATGTGTTCCCAGTGAGTAGAATATTAGACTCTTACGTTATTATCAAGTCCTGATGGTGTTGGTGTTAGACACGTTACAAAGAGGGGACAGTGTAGTGTATTAGCGTTACATATTTGTTTCTGTCTCAATCACATGATGTAAAATGTGGAGTTAAAATAACGTATCGTATTGCATTTGGTTTTCTTCGAATGGAAGAATGCAGTTAAATGTAATTGTAAAGGTCTTTGTTGTGTGTGTTGATGTGATTTGACTCCAGTGCAGGTGTAATATTATGTATGTGTTGGTGTTTCAGAGTGTCCTGCGGACTGTGATGCCTGTCTGATCAATGACACATGTACGAGGTGCAGACCAGGCCTGTACCTGCTGCTGGGGAAGTGTCACCACGTCTGTCCAGAAGAGTCTGAACCAAACGACAAACTTATGGAGTGTTCCCTTCAAGGTGAGCTCCAGAACAAGGAGGAGAGAGTGTTTACCAGTGGAGGCTGGTGGGGAGATCTGAGGATGGGCTCATTGGGCTGGAAAGGAAAAGTATGGAACACATCAAACACATGGTGTGTTTAGTATCTAGCCAAAATAATAAGCCCAACCTCTGATTTGAAGTGGCACTAGCCTCCACTGGTGTTAACTTCAAGTGCTTTACAGTGTCTTTGCCCTTCTATATGTGAGTTTTGGTTGTGAATATCTTTGGACTCTGCCTCTTGTAACATACAGTGTGTGTCTCCCCCTCTTTCTTAATCATTTGTGCAGTGCACTGCGAGGTGGGTGAGTGGGGCGAGTGGAGCCCCTGCTCCCGGTCAGGGAAAACCTGTGGATTTAAATGGGGTGAGGAGACGAGGACCAGGGAAGTTGTCCAGTTCCCTTCTGCCTACGGAAAACCCTGTCCCCCCATCTGGGAAAAGAAAGAGTGTGTCCTCAAGAGGAGGCGATGTCCAGGTAAATACTATAATA
Organism: Salmo salar; assembly: GCF_965601325.2. Taxonomy (NCBI): domain Eukaryota; kingdom Metazoa; phylum Chordata; class Actinopteri; order Salmoniformes; family Salmonidae; genus Salmo; species Salmo salar. Next base: position 30,451,384 of record NC_138292.1, read on the forward strand.
ACTATACGGTAATCATCAGCAGTAGGACAGGTCACTATCTCCATTGTGAGTGCAGTTGTAGACTAGAGTTCCGGAACCAACTTTGTCTCTAGACTATAATCTGAAATGACTGGTCAGTCATCTGCCACTCCTCTCCTCTCCTTAAGGGACCTGAATTGTTGACTTTAAGGATATGCATTGTGGTTAGTGGATAATGGTGAAATGCCTGTGTGTTGTTGCTCCAACGCTTCGTATCCAGACTTTACGGATTATAAAAATATGTCAAAACCCTCAATTTTTCCCCGTAAACATTGATTTGATGATTTCTAATGAATTACCAAAAATATGTTTTCAACCGAAGCCAAACAGAAAGAATGTTTGTAAGAAGGAGTTGGGGGTCATAAAAACATATTTGCTTGTCCCTTATTATATTTGTATGTGGTTTGTTTGTCATTGGTGGCTGAGGGGAGACTGATCCTTCAGCAGGCCCTGACTGTAGTGTTAAGGGTCAGATAACAGGCCCTCAGCCCCCGAGCCCCCCAGCTCCCCAGCCCCCCAGGCCCCCGAGCCCCCCAGGCCCCCAGCCCACCAGGCCCCAGACCCCCAGGGTCTCCAGGCAGCCTTACTTACAGCACAAACACAACCCCTCAGTAGTGATTCAGCAGAAAAGTTTACTGTGAAGCAGAAACACACAGACTCCTCAAACATCCTCCCTTGGGGAGCCATGAGGCGACGAGGGGAATCAGCATTAGTTTAGACTAATAACAGCAGCTGCCAACACACACACAGATCTGAATACACACGCACATCAACATGTCCCTTTAAAAACCATAGGTGGTCATTTGTAAAGAGTCCTGGTTGGGTTGAATCTGTCATTTAGGCTGTGAAATGTGGCCTCTGCTCCTCCCCCTGTCTGTCGTCTTTCTCTCTTTCTCCCCTTTTTCTCCACCCTGCTGATACTCTCTCTTGCACACCCAAAGAAAACACACCACCCCTCCTTCCTCCTGAATGGGGCTCCTGTTCCCCTGTCCCGTGGTGGAGTGGGGGGCTTAGTGTGGAGTCGGTGCTGTGCTGATCGGCCTGAGCGGGGTGGAGGCAGGCCAGAGCTGTGGGTGGGTGGGTGCATGTTACACACTGTAGGCCGAGGCCTGGTTATCACACACACACACACACACACACACACACACACACACACACACACACACACACACACACACACACACACACACACACACACACACACACACACACACACACACACACACACACACACACACACACACGGTTATCGACCTTGCCCCTGCGTGTGATTACCCAGCTGCTTCCCCCGGGTCGGCCGGCCGGCTCCTGGAACATCCAGTGAGCAGAGCTAATTATCTGCTCTGGCGCGTCCCCTCCGCTCCGTGTTTACGTTCCGCATACGCCACGGGGTCACTGGTCCGACCTCCGCCAGCTCGCACTAATCCCCACCAGCCCCTCAGACACTGATACATCCTCCTCCCTCTATCCCTTCACCCCTCCATCTTCCCTCCATCGCTCCCCAAGGGCCTCTGTCCATCCCCAGACCAGGTTTATTTGTTATTTCTCCAGCCAAGTTTCGTCTTTCTCTAGAAAGAGCTCTCACTCTTTTTCTCTATCTCTTCTTTTCTCCCTCTGCCTCTTTTCTCCCCCTGTCTCTTTTCTCCCCCTGTCTCTTTTCTCCCCCTTTTCTCTCCCTGTCTCTTTTCTCCCCCATTTCTCCCCCTGTCTCTTTTCTCCCTCTGCCTCTTTTCTCCCCCTGTCTCTTTTCTCCCCCATTTCTCCCCCTGTCTCTTTTCTCCCCCTTTTCTCTCCCTGTCTCTTTTCTCCCCCATTTCTCCCCCTGTCTCTTTTCTCCCCCTTTTCTCTCCCTGTCTCTTTTCTCCCCCTTTTCTCTCCCTGTCTCTTTTCTCACCTGTCTCTTTTCTCCCCCATTTCTCCCCCTGTCTCTTTTCTCCCCCTTTTCTCTCCCTGTCTCTTTTCTCCCCCTTTTCTCTCCCTGTCTCTTTTCTCACCTGTCTCTTTTCTCCCCCATTTCTCCCCCTGTCTCTTTTCTCCCCATTTTCTCTCCCTGTCTCTTTTCTCCCCCATTTCTCCCCCTGTCTCTTTTCTCCCCCTTTTCTCCCCCTGTCTCTTTTCTCCCCCATTTCTCCCCCTGTCTCTTTTCTCCCCCTTTTCTCTCCCTGTCTCTTTTCTCCCCCTTTTCTCTCCCTGTCTCTTTTCTCTCCCTGTCTCTTTTCTCCCCCTTTTCTCTCCCTGTCTCTTTTCTCCCCCTTTTCTCTCCCTGTCTCTTTTCTCCCCCTTTTCTCTCCCTGTCTCTTTTCTCTCCCTGTCTCTTTTCTCCCCCTTTTCTCTCCCTGTCTCTTTTCTCCCCCTTTTCTCTCCCTGTCTCTTTTCTCCCCCTTTTCTCTCCCTGTCTCTTTTCTCCCCCTTTTCTCTCCCTGTCTCTTTTCTCCCCATGTCTCTTTTCTCCCCCTTTTCTCTCCCTGTCTCTTTTCTCTCCCTGTCTCTTTTCTCTCCCTGTCTCTTTTCTCCCCCTTTTCTCTCCCTGTCTCTTTTCTCCCCCTTTTCTCTCCCTGTCTCTTTTCTCTCCCTGTCTCTTTTCTCCCCCTTTTCTCTACCTGTCTCTTTTCTCCCCCTTTTCTCCCCATGTCTCTTTTCTCCCCCTTTTCTCCCCCTGTCTCTTTTCTCCCCCTTTTCTCTCCCTGTCTCTTTTCTCCCCCTTTTCTCCCCCTGTCTCTTTTCTCCCCCTTTTCTCCCCCTGTCTCTTTTCTCCCCCTTTTCTCTCCCTGTCTCTTTTCTCCCCCTTTTCTCTACCTGTCTCTTTTCTCCCCCTTTTCTCCCCCCTGTCTCTTTTCTCCCCCTTTTCTCTCCCTGTCTCTTTTCTCCCCCTTTTCTCTCCCTGTCTCTTTTCTCCCCCTTTTCTCTCCCTGTCTCTTTTCTCTCCCTGTCTCTTTTCTCCCCCTTTTCTCTCCCTGTCTCTTTTCTCCCCCTTTTCTCTCCATGTCTCTTTTCTCCCCCTTTTCTCTCCCTGTCTCTTTTCTCCCCCATTTCTCCCCCTGTCTCTTTTCTCCCCCTTTTCTCTCCCTGTCTCTTTTCTCCCCCATTTCTCCCCCTGTCTCTTTTCTCCCCCTTTTCTCTCCCTGTCTCTTTTCTCCCCCTTTTCTCTACCTGTCTCTTTTCTCCCCCTTTTCTCTCCCTGTCTCTTTTCTCCCCCTTTTCTCTCCCTGTCTCTTTTCTCCCCCTTTTCTCTCCCTGTCTCTTTTCTCCCCCTTTTCTCTCCCTGTCTCTTTTCTCCCCCTTTTCTCTACATGTCTCTTTTCTCCCCCTTTTCTCTCCCTGTCTCTTTTCTCCCCCTTTTCTCTACCTGTCTCTTTTCTCCCCCATTTCTCTCCCTGTCTCTTTTCTCCCCCTTTTCTCCCCCTGTCTCTCTTGCCCGCTCCCTCCAGCTCTCCCTAATGGCTGTTGTTTTCTAACTTCTTCTCTTTTGGCTCTCTCCATCTGTCTTTTCTGTTTTTAAACAGAACGTTGTAACCTCCATGTCACCCCCAGTCCTCCCCCTCCTTATGAATCAGAGAGCAGGAACTCTCAATATGAATCAAGGAGGTTTTACGCTCCTTATCCACAAAAATGACAACAGGAGCTGGACTTTAAACAGGTCCAGTACTTAGAGAAATATGGAATGTCACAGAATGAATCACGGGGCAAGAACCCTTACTTTCACTCTTCCTCTTTAACACAACTCTGATTTGGTCGTTTCATCTCTAGTAAGCTCTGATGAGCTACAGTAGCCAGAGGTGTCATGTCATTTCAGTGTACAGTGTCCTCCTCCCCCTCCTTCAACATGCTTTGTTGTCGTAAATGTTTACATACATGTCCTCGCCCGCCTGCCTGCTGTCTCCTTTGTGTTAACAACTGCGGCTAATTTGTCCTCCAAACCACCGTTCCCCAATCTATCTAACCCAGCTAGAAGGTAGCCCCCTCCCGTCCCTCAGTGAGGGGGAGCGGGACAGGCATCCCGTAGCCTTCAAAGCTCCGGGCATTTCTCCTGTGGGACAGCTCAGAGCCTTTAATCCCAGCCTGGCTCCCGCCAAAAGCCCCCTGGACGACAGTGTGCCTGCCATGGAGGATGTTGCCCCCTCTGCGTCATTAGACTAATTATGCTCCTGCACATCCCCTCTCTGACAGCGGGCCAAACTGTTTCCCCGCATGCACACACAGGCACCCTAACCCTCCAGTGAAGAGTGCTGAGCACTGAGCAGCATGATGTCTAGTACTTTATGCAACCAATGCACTGTAGGGTTATCAGTGTAAATGCACTGCATAGGAGTGTTTGTTGGAGGGTGATCCCGAGAAACAATTTCAGCTGTTTTCTTACACTTATCGCTCTCTCTTTAATTTTCTTTCTCTGTCTATCTCTCCCCTTTTCACCCCAACTCTATGTTAAAATTGTAAATAATCAATGCCAGATGACAGTTCAATGAAAGTATCAGTTCAGCTGAGATATCTAGCTAGGGCTAAGCAACGTGAAAGCCAAGCACTTGCATAAACTTGTGAAGTTGCAACACTTTTGAAAGCTGTCCTTAGTTACAGTCATCTTAGAATCCAGCTCTGTTGATATTACTTTTACAGTCATTTTTCACAGTTCTATTTTACAGTTTATATAAACCACATACCTGAACCTGATCGTACTTTACGTGGACACAAAATGTTAGTTTTACATTAGCTGCACCCCCATACACACACACACACACACACACACAAACCATCCCAAAAAACACTGCCAGTCATCCACTGCAGTGTAGCGGGGATGACCATGCTGGTAAGAATGTGCTAAATCTCTGTTGAAAGTGTTTTAATTCAAGTGTCTCCTTCAGGTCCACTGCATCGCTGGACAGTTTATAGAATTCCTAGACACAGTTCAGACAGACAAAAGCCTTCTCTGATAAACATTCCCAGTAATCACCTCAACACGAGCCCAGATGAAGTTGTGCCTTGGATTTTAGGAAACCCAGAGATTATGACTAAGCCGCTTATCTTTAAATGGTTATGACAAACAAAACAATGTGTGTAGAGGGGACTTCCTGTGTTGAAAGAGCCAGAGGTGGGGTGGGATGGGAGCAGAGTCAGATTCAGAATGCTGCTCATCTCTTTTTCGCTCTATCATTCTCTCTCTCTATCGCTCTCATTCGCTCTCTCTCTCTCTCTCTCTCTCTCTCACTCTCTCTCTCTCTCTTTTCTCTATCATTCTCTCTCTGTGTCTCTCTCTATCTCCCTGTCTCTCTCTGTGTCTCTCTCTCTCTATCTTCCTGTCTCTCTCTGTGTGTGTTTCTCTCTCTCTCCCTGTCTCTCTCTCTCTCTATAAATATATATATACATATATCCCTGTCACTCTCTGTGTCTGTGTCTCTCTCTCTCTCTCTATCTCCCTGTCTCTCTCTGTGTGTCTCTCTATATCTCCCTGTCTCTCTCTCTATCCCCTTGTCTCTATCTTCCTGTCTCTCTGAGTGTCTCTCTCTGTCTCCCTGTCTATCTCCTTGTCTCCCTCTGTGTGTCTCTCTCTATCTCCCTGTTTCTCTGAGATTCTCTCTGTCTCCCTCTCTCTCTCTATGTGTCTCACTCTATCTCCCTGTCTCTCTCTCTGTCTCCCTCTCTATGTGTCTCACTCTATCTCCCTGTCTCTCTCTGTGTGCCTCTCTCTCTATCTTCCTGTCTCTCGGAGTGTCTCTCTCTGTCTCCCAGTCTCTCTGTGTGACTCTCTCTCTGTCTCCCTGTCTCTCTCTCTCTATCTCCCTGTCTCTCTGAGTGTGTCTCTCTATCGCCCTGTCTCTCTGAGTGTCTCTCTCTCTCTCTGTCTCCCCGTGTGACTCTCTCTCTATCTCCATGTCTCTCGCTCTGTGTGCCTCTCTCTCTATCTCCTTGTCTCTCTGTGTGTCTCTCTCGCTATCTCCCTGTCTCTCTCGCTATCTCCCTGTCTCTCTCACTATCTCCCTGTCTCTCTCTGTGTCTGTCTCTCTCTCTCTCTCTCTACCCCCTTGTCTCTATCTTCCTGTCTCTCTGAGTGTCTTTCTCTGTCTCCCTGTCTATCTCCTTGTCTCCCTCTGTGTGTCTCTCTCTATCTCCCTGTTTCTCTGAGATTCTCTCTGTCTCCCTCTCTCTCTCTATGTGTCTCACTCTATCTCCCTGTCTCTCTCTGTGTGCCTCTCTCTATCTTCCTGTCTCTCTGAGTGGCTCTCTCTCTGTCTCCCAGTCTCTCTGTGTGTCTCTCTCGCTATCTCCCTGTCTCTCTGTGTGTCTCTCTCGCTATCTCCCTGTCTCTCTCTCTGTCTCCCTGTCTCTCTCTGTGTGTCTCTCTCCATCTCCCTCTTTCTCTCTGTGTGTCTCTCTCGCTATCTCCCTGTCTCTCTCTCTGTCTCCCTGTCTCTCTCTGTGTGTCTCTCTCCATCTCCCTCTTTCTCTCTGTGTGTCTCTCTCGCTATCTCCCTGTCTCTCTCTCTGTCTCCCTGTCTCTCTCTGTGTGTCTCTCTCCATCTCCCTCTTTCTCTCTGTGTGTCTCTCTCGCTATCTCCCTCTTTCTCTCTCTGTCTCCCTGTCTCTCTCTGTGTCTCTCTCCATCTCCCTCTTTCTCCTCTCTTTATCTCCCTGTGTGTCTATCTCCCTGTCTCTCTGAGTGACTCTCTCTGTCTCCCTGTCTCTCTCTTTATCTCCTTGTCTCTTTCTCTATCTCCTTGTCTCTCTGTGTGTCTCTCTCTGTCTCCCTGTCTCTCTCTTTATCTCCTTGTCTCTTTCTCTATCTCCCTGTCTCTCTCTGTGTCTCTCTCTGTCTCCCTCTCTCTCTGTCTCTATTATTCTTTCTCTCTCTATCATGCTCTTGCTCTGTCACTCTCTTGCCCTCTCCTCTCTCCACACTTTCACTCTTTCACTATCTAGTTATCTCTCACTCTCTCTTGCTCTCACTTTCTCTCTATCCCTCTCTACACCCCCACACATTGTTTGGACCCTACACTCCTGCTGCAAGAGCAACCCACCAAAGCCCTTTCAATAATGCCTCTTTCACGCTGCACTATACACACACACACACACACCATACAAACACACACATATGCCATTAACACACACTGGACACAGACACACCCTACAATCTTCCTGGCCTTGTGGGATGTATGGGGGCCTCTCCTCCTCTCCTGCCCTGAGCTCAGATAGTTCAGATAAAGATTACAGCTGGGGAGAGCTAGCACTAGTGCTAGTGCCAGCGCCAGCTTTGTCTCACCTTTGAGGCTGGTGGGCTTTCATTATTCCTACCGACCAGAGCCAGGGAAGACTAAACAGAGTTGGATGGTAGGGCCCTATATCGCACTGGCTGGACCCCAGGAATGTGTGGGTCAGCGTTGGGCTGGTGTGCGCTGCGAGCCCTTCTCTGCCTGGTCAGGACGGAGCGGAGCTCAGAGCACGGCTGGGCTGATTAATGGACACAGGCTGAAGGGGGGCCAGGGGGAGAGAGAGGCTCCGTGCCTACCTCAGCAGTTTCGCAATCCTGCTGCTTACACATGGACAGCACAACACGAAGAGGGCCAGTTTCAATTTGTCAATCTGCCCCCCCCCCCCCTCTCTCTCTCTCTCTCTCTCTCTCTCTCTCTCTCTCTGGGGGGGTGTTTTATATTAATGATGTGGGGCTTTTCAGCTTTCAGTGGTAAACTCTACAACATTCCATGAAATTGATTTGTTTATGAGATGTCGAAAGAGCAGATCAACTGAGCAGATAAACTATTTAAAGGCATTCTATTTTTGACAAAGCCTTTTAGCGGAGAATTGCAACAGCTGAAATAAACCTTACTCACAGGGTGTGGCCACTGTCTGTGATGCAAGGCTGACCTCTAGTGGTGAATAGGGGGAACATGTTTGTACTGTGCCATATTACAGAGTTACTCCCTGGACAGCCATCGTCACACCCATTCTCTCTTCATATTCATCTTATTCTGTATATCTTCATCTGAAAGTGCAGTTCCTGCCATGACCCTCGACCAGCTCTCTGTGTAAAGTCATGTAGATCACTTGAAAATATCAGAGTTTAATCTACAACAGAAATCATTATAAAGAAACTTTAAAATTGATACATTGGACGGGCTGTGTACAGAAACAGAATTGCTTTCTTTCCTTGGTAAACTCAAAAGGCACCTTTTAACGAGATGCCAGCAGTTGACTAACAAGTGTTTTCTGTTCTGTGTTTTTTATATCTCTAGGACAAGGCAAGGGGAGGAAGGGTGAGCGGCGGGGCGAGCGGAGAAATCGTGACAACCGCCGGGACAAGGACAGCCAGGATGAAAGCCGGCGGGAGAGGAAGAAGGACAGAGAGAGGGAGAGGGGGGAGACAGGCGACCGGGAGGACTCTGAGAACAGGAACAAGACAGAGCAAAGACGCCGGAGAGGCCAAAACAGAGACCCTGTTGTCTCACCTGAGGGAGGAGGTCCTACACAGTAACGAAGCCTGGAGGAGCCCTCTCACTCCACCCCCTCTTTGTCCCCCTCGCCCCCTCAACTCCTTGCTGAAGGGGTGCTGCTGCTACCTGTATTATTTAAATATATACTGTATATGCACAAGAGAGATGGGGTCACTCGATCGGGCCACTACAGACTCTAAGTACTTCTCCCCTACATACCTACTTACCTACCTACCTGCCCCCCTCCACCACACATCACTGAGAGGCCGCCTCCCCCTTCCCGTCCTGTCCTCTAGTTTCACCAGACCAGAGAGACCCAAGAATGCTGTTGATTGGACGGGAATGAACAAAACTGCTCTTGTGATTGGATGGGACTGTACAGAGAGGAGAGGAGTGAGTCAGGACAATGTAAATGCTTGTTGAATCGGTTATTTAAAAGGGTCCCGCCCAGTTAGAAACAAACGTTGCGTCTTGGTTTGAATGTAGGTTTAATTTGTGACATTATGTAGAATTGTTGTTGTTGTTTAAATGTCTTTATGTTTTTGTTTGTTGTTTTTTGCTGAGTAAATTATCATGGGATATCAGTAACAGAAAGACAGACAGTCAGATGTGGTAACTGCATCCAGATGTATAGTAAACATATGAGACAAACCGACTGAATTGATTTTGTGACAGAATAAGGACGGACCCCAGTGTTTTCCTCCCAACTTATTATTGGTCATGTTTGTTCAGAAGTGTCCTGGACAAAGTGCTAGTTTGCCTATCTGTAAGCAGGATCTGTGCTTTCACTAAAGCCACCTGAGCAGAAATCAAAAGCATCTGTATGTCAAATAAACTATAATGGGTTTGTACTTGTCTTTGTTTTTCATTTGTTATCTTTGGGCAATTCTATGCCTGAAAATATTTTTGGTATCTCAGATTGTTCTGGCAACTGTCAAATAAAAACTTAATTCAGGGGATGGATGTTTGACATGCTTTTTTAATTTGTATCACAAACCATTTGGGGGGAAATCATGATAAAAGTGAACAATTTCAAAAAAATATATATATTTCAGAAACAAGACACTCCCTATTTTAGAGCACACTATATGGAGTAAAATGACACCACGATGGTGTCTTTATCATGTACAGTTCATGGATCATCTTACAGTGGACATCTATAGGTCTAAAAGGGACGAATTGGCCACTTTCATCCCACAAAATAGTTTGTAATAGAAATCTAAAAAAACATATCAAACATCCTTGCTCCCATATGAAGTTTCTATGTGAAAATAGCTAGAACATTCGGAGATAACCAAAATATTTTCGGGACACGGTAGTATGGGATCGCCCCTTTATTATTTGTCAACTACATGAATAAACACTCTCCGGAGACCTGCCTTTCTAATTTCAGATTCACTGAAGTTGTTCATTTTTGCAAGTCTTTTGAAGATATATCCATCCTAAACACGGTTGTTTGTAAGTTTATATAGGCCTTCACATAAATTGCATTAAATAGATGGTCATAGATGGTCAAACAACTGTCAGTGACACGCTGAATCAAACCCACCACAATCTTACTTACCCTTATTCTATTCCTTTACATTCAGCCATTAGTACGTCCCGTTTAGCCTTGTGAGGGGAATGGCCCGACGCTGGCCAAATGCTCTGTCTAAACGCAAATACAGTTTCGGTAACATTTGGAATTTAACTTTCATATAATCGAGAAATATTATATTATATCCAAAAGATACACTTACTGTACGCAGTTTAGGACAGTTGTATTTTGAGAAATACATGCAATCCAGTCGGAAATGTGGAATGGAATGGACCAATGGAATGGACCAATGGCAATGAGAGCGCAAGATGAAAGGAAGTGTGCTAGCCGAGGTGGTGTGTGAAAACAGCCAGGTGCAACATTTCAAAACTGCTCACAGTAAATCTATCTTTTTTATTTAAAAATAATACAATTGAAATAATCTTTCTCGCTTACATGAATGTAAAGTTCCAAAGGTTTATAAAACCGTATTGCTAGAAGGATTAATAACGTTTCTTAACATTAAAACCGAGTGTTGGGATTGTAGACGTTGATCCAGCTGTTGTCCATACATTCAATTGAGAACTCAAGGGCTGGGTACACTGTAACTAAATAGTATTACGTAACTGGTTCCACAGCCTTTTTTTTTGATTTACTCAACTTTTCATTTTTTATTTTCCAACATGAGAAAACGTAGGCAAAAATTCAGTCAACTTAAAATGTGTTTGTTCAATTTCGTCTCATATGTTCATTAAACTAGAAAAGTATTATTTTACCAACAGAAAAAGGCTGTGGAAATAGTTACACACTGTAACGCCCTGGCCATAGAGAGGGGTTTTTGTTCTTTATTTTGGTTAGGCCAGGGTGTTACATTGGGTGGGCGTTCTATGTGCATTTTTCTATGTTGGTTTGTTTCATTGATTTTGGCCGTGTGGCTTCCAATCAGGCACAGGTGTAGAGTGTTGTTGCTGAGTCACACAAGTGCCTGTTTTTCCGTTGGGGTTTTGTGGGTGATTGTTTCTGTTTAGTGTTTTGCACCTGACAGGACTGTTTGGCTGTCGGTTTTCTTGTTTTGTGTAGTGTTCTTTAGTAAATTAAACTTCAATGATGAACACTAACTCCACTGCGTATTGGTCCACTTTCTCAGACGATGACTTCTCTGTTTTGTCTGACGACGAAGACAACCGTTACACACACACAGTGCTTTTAACATCCAATGTTTTCAACTTACATATTTGACACCTGATTACATTGTGCAAACTCACAACCTCTTGGTTCACAGCATACCAATCTTCCTGCTATGCCACCACGTCTGTGTCAATAACATATTTGACACACGTTGACATACATGATTGCATTGTGCATGTTAATGTCTAATGTAGGGGAGAGTGAGATATGTTGTCACACTTCTCACGCTGTCTAACATTTACTGGGCACAATACATCACAATGGTATAAATGTATACCAAATTAAAGAAGTAAGTCTTGGGCACTTATTTTGCATTCATTACATCTTCTTAAATTATTTCAGTATGGAGTTGGAGACCGTTAAATAGAGAGTGTGCAAGCGGGTAAATTGTCACACTACGTCGGGTAAGTTGTCACATTGGATTATCAACAAATAAGAACACAAATAATGAATTGTGAATATTGATTTTAATTTCAAATTCATAACGAAATTCAACTTCATTAAAGAACTCAAAATAAAAACAATCATGCCTAGAGAATCTGGCAAATCATGCCTTTCAATCAAAACAATAATGCTGGCCGAGCACACACACATTAAGTGGCACGATCAATTTACTTTGAACTTTGAAATGGAACGTTTTCTGGCGTGCACATAAATCCATGGTAATTGTTGGAATCGAATGTAATGTAATGTTGCAGAAAACTTGTTTAAAGTCTGTGGCGTACAGCTGGTCAGCCACCAGGGGGAGTCTCGTCGAGGCCTGGTGACAGACGGAGTATACATCACGAGGCGATGGCTCCATCTGCTGGACATGCCAGGTCTCGACGGGCTTTCCGGCCAGGACTGATTGGGAGTTGGTGAGTAATCAAGGGCTGATTGCTCAACAGCTGTGCAAGTCTCATAAAGCTGCCAGAAGGGCAGCACACAGGGAGAAAGTGGGGGAAGAAAGGACTCCCAAATAGTTGGGGACAGTTGCAGAGGTAACAGGAGTGAGTTCAGTTTTTGATCCCCACAGGATACAGTAAGACCCGGAGCCAAGAAGACGGTATCCCGGAGAGGGTCTCATGTGGGAGACCTTTTCTTTTCAACTATTATTTTAATAAACTCCTTTGAAACTGAGCTAATCCTACTCTGTCCGTGTCTGATCTGTGTAAACGTTTTGACACAACCCCCTGGTCTGCCACAAGTCTTAACAAAACTGACGAGGTGTTTAAACACACTAATGCTCTAATGCACAGTTTTGTAACAGTCTATACGAGTACATCCGCATCTGACTAATCAGACTCATCTTCAGAGTCACAGTTCTGGCACACATAAATTGCCTGGCCTGAGGTGCAAGCATCATGTGCCCATTTGTTGCATCTCACACACTTCACCCAAGTCTTTTTTGGAAGGCTGTTTGAAAATGGCTCCACACAGACGAGGCAGAAGCTCTCCTCTTCATCTGATGATGACTCTTCTACAATTTTTCTTCTTTGCAGATCCACATTTTGGATCTAGATTGCTAGATTGTGCCTTATTCTTTTGCATTTCTAGTACCTGCTTCACTGGTGTGTCAGTTAGAATTGCGGTTTTGTGCTGTTTTCTTCCTTTGCAAGCTGGTTTTTGGGGGCCAGCTTTTCGATATGGCCGGATGTCCTCAGGAGTTGGTAGTCCGCTGTCAGCAATGGCATTGCTGGGCAAGGGTGAGCTGGTGCTAGCATAAGAACTGGGCAGGTCTGAGCTCATAATAGGCAGGGCTGGAATGGTGCTGGGGCCTGGCAGGTTGGTGCTGGGGCCTGGCAGGGCTGAGATGGTGCTGGGGCCTGGCAGGTTGGTGCTGGGAACTGGCAAGGCTGGAATAGTGCTGGGGCCTGGCAGGTTGGTGCTGGGGGCTGGCAGGGCTGGAATGGTGCTGGGGCCTGGCAGGTTGGTGCTGGGGGCTGGCAGGGCTGGAATGTTGCTGTGGCTTGGCAGGGTTGGTGCTGGGGCCTAGTAGGGTTGGGTTCTGAATGGGGCAATCTGTAACGTAGGATGGCGCAAACTCAGTTTCCAGAAATACATCCCTGTTGTAAGGTTGTACCCCAGCCACCCTAAAGCCAGCCTGAATGTTCAAGGGGGTTGCAGCCAGAGGGTAGGTGATTACCACAATCCTAGGAATGTCATAAATTGACATTGTCTTCCTGGGATTGTTCCTCATCCAGGCATCACATGTGGTGTTGATGTGCATCTTTAGTGGCCCGTAGACAGACCTGTCTAAGGGTTGAACCCAACAAGAGCAATGGGATGGGAATTACAGCATAATTATGACATTTTCTTTGGCATAATTGAGTCCATCAATGGACAGATGGAATAAACAGGGCTTCTCCTTTGAGCACTTCGTATGCTCGACGAAATGTTACAGGAAGTCAACAAAGTGCACATCTTTCATCCACCCAGAGGGATTTGTCCCCTCCTTTGCTGCCAGTGGCCCGTTGATCAGGAATTGATCGAAGAAGTTGACACGGGGAATATAAAATATGGAGGTATAATATTCCCTGTGTCTGAGACAGCACAGGCCAGTGTGACGAGGGTTCCCCTTTCAGTGGAGGTCAGTGACCCTACTTGTTTGAATCCACGTCTGCCCACCACATTGTCATGTTTATGTACAGTGGTCACCCCAGTTTCATCGACATTCCATGTCCCCTGGTCCAAATTGATATCTCTGTAGCACTTCTGCTACATTGTCGAAGAAAGCATGAACATTTTATCTGTTGAAACTACTTGCCCTGGCAAGGCTAGCTGCCTCCGGCTTTCTCAGCGACAGCGTTGGGTGCCGCTTTAAGAAGCATGTAAACCACTCCGAGCTGGCCTTTTTCTGCCCACATTGGCACGAACTTCAGCTGGTGTGCCACAGCAAACTGATAGGCAAGTCTTCTGACCCCCCTTGGCAACAGACCAAAATAAATGCAAACTGACCTAGTAATATACTGAACAAGCTGCATCTCCAAATCAGGTGAAAAAACCTGCCGTTGCTTTGTATAGCCAACTACTGTTGTTGGCATGGCTGTCTGACTTTAAACTTCTTCTCTGGTAACCTTTTGACAATACCGAGTCAGAGTACGGTAATTTATGTCAAAATCCTTCGCTGTACTCCTGATTGGTTTGTTCTTCCAACTTCACCAGCCTCACTGCCTCTAACCATCTTTCTTTTCTTCTTAACCTTCTTTCCTTCCCTCTTTCCTTCAAAAAAAATTACATATTCATTACAGGCGTATTACGCCCACCTCCCTTTCTACCATCCTTGTTGCCACAATGCAATTCATAACACCACACTAAATTCATGACACTGTATGAAGTAGTGTGTGTGTGTGTGTGTGTGTGTGTGTGTGTGTGTGTGTGTGTGTGTGTGTGTGTGTGTGTGTGTGTGTGTGTGTGTGTGTGTGAATATACTGTCTCAACAGTAGGCATGTAGTGTGTTAGTAGACGCGCACACACACACACACACACACACACACACACACACACACACACACACACACACACACACACACACACACACACACACCAGAGCCTGTCTTGTGTAGTCCAGGGATATGTCTTCTGCTCTAAACTATACGAATATATAATAATCCATTTACAGTAACATTTAATCCTATCAGAGCTGATTACACAATATCACAATGTTTTTTGAGCATGTTCTATGTGTCTATGTATACTGGGGCAAGATGTCACATGTGAAGACTTTCCCCTAGGTCATTGAGACAACTTGCCCCAAACTGTGTGCTAATGTTGGCTAAATCTTAAGGTTAGCTCAACATAGGACTGCAGCTAAAGTATCAAAAGACATGTTATTGTTTCCTCTACTCAGTGCAAAATTATAATTTTGAACATTCATCCCTAACAAAGTCTTATTGCATAAAATGTAAAGTGCCATTTTTTTACTTTTGAAGGGGAAAAATAAGAAACTTGTGCTCACCTCAGAGTGACCTTGACCACATGTGAACAGGAAGTTGACCATAGAACATGTAGTCACAAAAGTAGCTATTTGAGATAGCGCCTCTAGTGTTCGAATTATGAACAGTTTGACAATTTACCCATGTGACAACTTACCTTGCGCTCCCCTATTCACCTGGGATTTGAACTCACAACCTCTTGGTTCACAGCATTCCAAGCTTCCTGCTATGCCACCACGTCGGTGTCATTAATGGATTCGCTTGTATCTACTGGGATAATGGCTTTTGTTCCTAAAGATAAAAGAAAAATGATGAGCCAGATAGTTTTAATCTATCTACAATTTACGTCTGCCGTTAGGGCTCATGGTGTTCCTTGGCAGTCAGCTTTGATGCTGCATCCTATGCATAAGATTTTGAAATTAAGATTGAAACAAAGGGTTTCCAAAATGTATTTACTATCAACTTCTTATAAACCTCTTCCTCTCTATACTCTATGGAATAGAGACCTTCCAGGTTTGGATCAATGTTTTAGATGGGACCGCGTGTGGTCTAATATTAAACAATCTTCTCGGAATCCTGATCACCAACGGATCCATTACAATTTTGTACACAGCATTTATCAAACTCCTTGTAAACTGAGTCATATGAACATTTTTAATTATGCTTTCTGTACATTGTGACATCTTAATGAACCTGGTGCCTTTATACACATGTTTTGGGATTGCCCTTTGTTATCTATATTCTGGGATTAAGTACCTTTGAGTTTATCCACTCTTGTCAGAAAATATTCCTGCATCTCCTTTT
This sequence comes from Salmo salar, assembly GCF_965601325.2. NCBI lineage: Eukaryota > Metazoa > Chordata > Actinopteri > Salmoniformes > Salmonidae > Salmo > Salmo salar. Next base: position 30,467,241 of record NC_138292.1, read on the forward strand.
GTTTTACTTTTAAATGATGTATCTGTTTTTCATTTATCTCTATGTCAGAAGTGCATTCTTCTCACTGGCCTAACGGCTGCAAAATAAATTATTCCTGTACGATGGAAGCCTCCACACTCACTTTCTATCCGTCAATCGATCCTCACTTTTTTGTATGTAATTTATATGGAGCATTCTACTTCTCGCATTAATGGAGCTAAAGAAGAGACTTTGAACCAATGGCTTCTTGCCGGTAAAAACACTTTCATGGGTTGCTCTGGATTTTATTTTGTATTTTGAACCGTTTATGTTTATTTAATTTGATCCTTTAGGTCCTCGGGTGGGGTGGGATGTAGGGGGAGTATCTTCATTTTGTATGTATGTTTTCATGTTTGCTGATAGTTATTATTACTAAATAAACATTTGATCACAAAAAAACATATTTTCACCTGTATTGCTACACTTTGCGCTTCAAAGTAAATTTCAGCTCTGGTATGTGGGACGAAATCGTCCCACCTACTCAACAGCCAGTGGAATCCCGTGGCACGATATTCAAATACCTTAGAAATGCTATTACTTCAATTTCTCAAACATATGACTATTTTACACCATTTTAAAGACAAGACTCTCATTAATCTAACCACACTGTCCGATTTCAAAAAGGCTTTACAACGAAAGCAAAACATTAGATTATGTCAGCAGAGTACCCAGTCAGAAATAATCACACACCCATTTTTCAAGCTAGCATATAATGTCACATAAACCCAAACCACAGCTAAATGCAGCACTAACCTTTGATGATCTTCATCAGATGACACTCCTAGGACATTATGTTATACAATACATGCATGTTTTGTTCAATCAAGTTCATATTTATATCAAAAAACAGCTTTTTACATTAGCATGTGACGTTCAGAACTAGCATACCCTTCCGGTGAATTTACTAAATTACTCACGATAAACGTTCACAAAAAACATAATTATTTTAAAAATTATAGATACAGAACTCCTTTATGCAATCGCTATGTCCGATTTTAAAATAGCTTTTCGGTGAAAGCACATTTTGCAATATTCTGAGTAGATAGCTCGCCATCACGGGCTAGCTATTTTGACACCCACCAAGTTTGGCACTCAGCAAACTCAGATTTACTATAAGAAAAATTGGATTACCTTTGCTGTTCTTCGTCAGAATGCACTCCCAGGACTTCTACTTCAATAACAAATGTTGGTTTGGTTCAAAATAATCCATAGTTATGTTAAAATATCCTCTGTTTTGTTCGAGCGTTCAAGACACTATCCGAAGGGTAACGAAGGGTGACGCGCCCGGCGCGTATCGCGACAAAAAAAATTGAAATATTCCATTACCGTACTTCGAAGCATGTCAACCGCTGTTTAAAATCAATTTTTATGCGATTTTTCTCGTAAAAAAGCGATAATATTCCGACCGGGAAACCCTGTTTTCGTTCAAAGACTCAAAATCTAAAATAGACTCTTCACGTGCACGCGCGCACCCGTCTCATTGTTCTCAGATCGACCACTTACCAAATGCGCTACTGTTTTTCAGCCATGGGCTGCAAAGTCATCATTCAACGTTCTGCCGCCTTCTGAGAGCCTATGGGAGCCGTAGGAAGTGTCACGTTACAGCAGAGATCCTCAGTTTTCAATAAAGAGAGTGTAGAAGGCCAAGAAATGGTCAGAGAGGGCACTTCCTGTACAGAATCTTCTCAGGTTTTGGCCTGCCATATGAGTTCTGTTATACTCACAGACACCATTCAAACAGTTTTAGAAACTTTAGGGTGTTTTCTATCCAAATCAAACAATTATATGCATATTCTAGTTTCTGGGCAGTAGTAATAACCAGATTAAATCGGGTACGTTTTTTTTATCCGGCCGTGCAAATACTGCCCCCTACCCTAGAGAGGTTAAAAGTACACTGTATAAAAACAATTTCATTTATCATAGTGATTAAGGAGTAACAAAAACTTTTTTTTTCCTTTATTTAACTAAGCAATTCAGTTAAGAACAAGATCTTACTTACAATGACAGCCTACACCAGCCAAACCTGGGCCAATTGTGCACCGCCCTATTGGACTCGCAATCATGCCCAGTTGTGATATAGTCTGGATTCAAACCTTGGTGTCTATAGCAACACCTCTAGTGCTGAGATGCAGTGCCTTAGACCGCTGCACCACTCAGGAGCCATAAGCACCAGCAACATTAGACAACTATACAGATAAATTTAAAATTGCTTAAATAAGTCAATCAAATCAATCAGATTAATTGACACAGACATGGTGGCATATCAGAATATCATGAACCAAGAGGTTGTGAGTTCAAATCCCAGGTGAAGACATGTTGGATAATAATTACTGTATAAATGATCATACACAGTGTGATCATATATGTCAATGTGTATCAAATATGCAAATTGAAAACATTGTATGGTAACAGTGCTGTGTGTGTAACTACACTGAACAAAAATATAAATGCAACATTTTCGAAGATACTACTGTTACAGTTCATATAAGGAAATCAGTCAATTAAAATGAATTCATTAGGCCCTAAACCATTGATTTCACTGGAAATACAGACCTACATCTGGTCACAGATACCCTTTAAAAAATAAAATTGGGGTGTGGATCAGAAAAACAGCCAGTATCTGGTGTGACCACCATTTTGGCCGGTGTAGGCTGTCATTGTAAATAAGAATGTGTTCTTAACTGGCTTGCCTAGTTAAATAAAGGTAAAAAAAAAAAAAAAAACATCTATGGACTGACCAATGCTATACACCAATGGGCGTTTTATAATGTAAAGGAACGCCCACATTAAGAAACGCCGCGAATTGCGGTCTGCAATTACTTCAAATTGCACTTCACTGATTCGAGAAAATTGTAACGTGCGTGTGCTGTGCGTGATTACGTAAACGTAGTCGTCACGTTAACATTCTAAATACGCTAGACTTACTACGCTGCTTTTTGTGAAGGAGGAAAACAGACGGGTGAGTTTAACTTAACGTTTCTCCCTATGCAGCTAATTTAGATAAATGTCTATGATTTATAGTCAATGTAATATTTAACAATACAAGAGGCGCACAATGACCGATAAATCTAACATGCGAAATTACAGTCTCGGCTAAGAGAGAGACGTGACTAGCTTTGTCTTTCTTTCTCGACTGAAACGGCAAGCTAACGTTAGCTAGCTAACTAGCTACGTTGTCAGTCCTAGATACTTGGATACAACATGTCTCATTGTTTTGATTCCCCCTGAGGGTGGGTAACGTAAGTTCAAATCAAAGTTAGCAGACTAGCTAACGTCAGTTTGACGCCTTTTCAATGCGAATAACAACACCGTCACCGAACATATCAAAATATTGTTGCCGTAGCTCGCTACGTTAACGTTATGTAAAAAGAGAATGCTGTCGAGTTTGCTAGCTCGGAGATTAGCCAACGTTAGTTAGCTAACTTTACATGGCTAACGATGTGTTTTACCCTCGAAGAAGAAGAAGAGAACCTACTGTTCGCTAGCTGTCTTCGTTTTTGGTAGGGCTGTATCACGTAATTTTTCCATGGCAATTTTTTTACGAAGCTGACTCAACTCTTTGGTCCTTTTAATAACCTGCTGTATGTAAAATAGTTACAGTGAGGGGAAAAAAGTATTTGATCCGCTGCTGATTTTGTACGTTTGCCCACTGACAAAGAAATGATCAGTCTATAATTTTAATGGTAGGTTTATTTGAACAGTGAGAGACAGAATAACAACAAAAGAATCCAGAAAAACACATGTCAAAAATGTTATAAATTGATTTGCATTTTAATGAGGGAAGTATTTGATCCCCTCTCAATCAGAAAGATTTCTGGCACCCAGGTGTCTTTTTATACAGGTAACAAACTGAGCACTCCCTTTAAGACTGCTCCTAATCTGTTTATTACCTGTATAAAAGACACCTGTCCACAGAAGCCCCCTGCTCAAGAAAGCACATCTACATGCCCGTCTGAAGTTTGCCAATGAACATCTGAATGATTCAGAGGACAACTGGGTGAAAGTGTTGTGGTCAGATGAGACCAAAATGGAGCTATTTGGCATCAACTCAACTCGCTGTGTTTGGAGGAGGAGGAATGCTGCCTATGACCCCAAGAATACCATCCCCACCATCAAACATGGAGGTGGAAACATTATGCTTTGGGGGTGTTTTTCTGCTAAGGGGACAGGACAACTTCACCGCATCAAAGGGACGATGGACGGGGCCATGTACCGTCAAATCTTGGGTGTGAACCTCCTTCCCTCAGCCAGGGTATTGAAAATGGGTCGTGGATGGGTATTCCATCATAACAATGACCCAAAACACACGGCCAAGGCAATAAAGGAGTGGCTCAAGAAGAAGCACATTAAGGTCCTGGAGTGGCCTAGCCAGTCTCCAGACCTTAATCCCATAGAAAATCTGTGGAGGGAGCTGAAGGTACGATTTGCCAAAAGTCAGCCTCAAAACCTTAATGACTTCGAAAAGATCTGCAAAGAGGAGTGGGACAAAATCCCTCCTGAGATGTGTGCAAACCTGGTGGTCAACTACAAGAAACGTCTGACCTCTGTGATTGCCAACAAGGGTTTTGCCACCAAGTACTAAGTCATGTTTTGCAGAGGGGTCAAATACTTATTTCCCTCATTAAAATGCAAATCATTTTATAAAATTTGACATGCGTTTTTCTGTATTTTGTTGTTGTTATTCTGTCACCTACCATTAAAATTATAGACTGATAATTTCTTTGTCAGTGGGCAAACGTACAAAATCAGCAAGGGATCAAATACTTTTTTCCCTCACTGTAGCTATAGCTTGGAAAATAAAATATTACACAGGGTATTAAGTGTCACTGGATGACAACATAATGTTTTGTTTTTAACATTAGTGCTGTTTTCCAAAATAAGTGAAATTTGCTTAATGTTTTGTTTCCTTGCCACGATACTAAAGAGTATCGCGATACAGGTCCTGTCAGTTAGCTAGCTCACATACTGACCACACTGCTCACGCCGCTTGCGTGAGCGTTGCAAAATAAATTCCGACATGCATGTTATTAAGGGCCTCCTGAGTGGCGCAGTGGTCTAAAGCAGTGTTAGCTGTGCCACTAGAGATTCTGGGTTTAAGTCCAGGCTCTGTCGCAGCCGTCCGCGACCGGAGACCTATGGGGCGGTGAACAATTTGCCCAGCGTCGTCCAGTTTAGGGGAGGGTTTGGCTGGCAGGGATGTCCTTGTCCCATTGCACACTAGTGACTCTTGTGGTGAGCCGGGCGCAGTGCACGCTGACATGTTCGCCAGGTGTACAGTGTTTCAAAGAAGCAGTGCGGCTTGGCTGGGTTGTGTTTCGGAGGACGCACGGCTCTCGACCTTCGCTTCTCCCGAGTCCGTACGGGAGTTGCAGCAACGAGACAAGACTGTAACTACCAATTGGCTACCACAAAATTGGGGAGGAAAAAGGGCAACAAAAATAATCTTATTTAATCATTGCATCCACACTGCTTGCACAGGTCAACAAGCGTCTGCGTAGCCCGTCGCTAAAATAGAATTTGCATTCTGACCAGACCGGTTGCGTACACGAGCTTTGCAAAATACATGTACACGTTATTCAATCATTGCACCCACACTGCTCGCGTGTGGGTGCCAGGCGTTAAAATAGAATAATTGGTCCTATTTGGGTGGTTGAAAGATGAACTTAGGTCCAAACTCCAGTCGGTTGCAGTAATGCACCTCAAGTTGGTTGCCAACTGCCATATAAAGTCCCGAATATGTAATTGTTAACTAGCTAGTGTATCGGGACCCTGTTCCGGTCGTTTCATGATTTAGCTGAAAATTGTCAAATATAAATAGTCTTTTAATTATCCGAAAACAATCGACTGTCGATATTGTCATTCCCGTATTGTTTACTTTCCCGGAATCGTAAGTTCATCTATCGATTAAAAAAGTCTGTGCTATAACCTTTGTTTCCTTTTGGCAGTGCGATATTTGAACAACCACCAATAAGCCTAATGCTACAGTGGCAACATTAGCAGATATTACAGTAAGTAATTACAACAATCTCTGCCTGTCCTGTGTGTAGCTAAATAAACTGCTTTAACTTCAGTGTATTGGTTGATTTAATTTGACAACTATGATGCTAGTAGTTCACATTAACATCCTTTTCTGTGTCCATAATGGTCTCTTTGCCCCCCCACCCCCCACCCAAAGTACTTTCTAAGGATGGCTAGCTGCGGCGAGGTTGACCACTCTGTAAGCTCGCTCCCATCCAGTAAGAAGGGGAGTGGTGACTCTGCCTGCTCTGGTTCCAGTGGCTCATCACCTGCCCTGCCTGTCCCAGAATGTGCCATTTGCCTGCAGAGCTGTGTCCACCCTGTCCAGCTACCCTGCCGCCACGTCTTCTGCTTCCTGTGTGTGAAAGGGGCGTCCTGGCAGAGCAAGCGCTGTGCTCTCTGTAGACAGGAGGTTCCCGAGGACTTCCTGGAGCACCCCACTCTGCTGTCCCCCGAAGAGCTTAAGACCGGAGGGCGGGGTGCCACAGGGGACAACGCCTGGTACTATGAGGGGAGGAACGGCTGGTGGCAGTATGACGAGAGGACCAGCCGTGAGCTGGAGGACGCTTTCTCCAAGGGCAAGAAGACAGCCGAGATGCTGATAGCTGGGTTCCTGTACGTGGCCGACCTGGAGAACATGGTGCAGTACCGGCGCAATGAGCACGGCCGCCGCCGCAAGATAAAACGGGACGTTGTGGACATCCCCAAGAAAGGGGTGGCGGGCCTCCGTCTGGACACCGAGGGTGGCGTGCAGGGGTCTGCTGCGGCAGGGAGAGGGAACTCTGCAGACGGGGCTGATACTTCAGCAGCCGCAGTGCAGCAGGCTGCAGCAGCTCCAGCTGCTACCACAGTCCTGTCTGCTCCTGCCAGGCCTCCCACCTCTCTGGGGGGCCAGCCTGGCAGCCCGACCAGCCCCTCCCTGGAGGACACACTGGCCCTGCTCCACATCAGCCCCACAGATGCGCCGGAGAGGGCTGAGGTCGGGGAGGGGGAAGAGGAGGCCACCGCCACACCCTCCATGTCATCTAGTCCTAACACCTATGCGGATGGGTCTGGAGACTGGAGTGATGATGAGGGGGATGGGGAGGCTGTGGAGCCCCGGGAGCAGAGACTGCGTTTGGGGGAGAGCCTGGTGGACAGGTCCCCCCCTGGGGCTGAGGCCTCCAGCAGCAGTAGTGTGAGGTCGCGAAGGCCTGACGGCCAGTGTACTGAAGTGTGAGCTCAACTCATCCTGAACCTCTTTACTGTAGCTAACATTCTCAGTTAATATAGTTCTCTGAAACCGATTCAAACCAACCCCTGCATACAACTGTCTCAAGGCAAGGAGACATTCCCATTTATATTAGACTTTAAAGATGAAAATTACCCCCCTGAAAATTAGTGATTGTCTAAATTTACTGGTGGGCCTTGGGAGCAAAGTCTTTCCCCATACAACTTGTTAATTGAGCGTTGAGTTGTTTCGTGTAAGTTGTTTGAACATCCCCGTGCCTCCAGACAGTGTGTGTGATGCAGCCGTGTTGAAAGATGGAGACTTTTTATTTTAAGAGACATGGGGTGGCAGGTAGCCTAGTGGTTAGCGCGTTGGACTAGTAACCGGAAGGTTGCAAGATCGAATCCCCGAGCTGACAAGGTAAAAATCTGTCGTTCTACCCCTGAACAAGGCAGTTAACCCACTGTTCCTAGGCTGTCATTTGAAAATAAGAATTTGGTCGTAACTGACTTGCCTAGTTAAAGGTCAAATTAAAAATGCATTTAACTGAATCAGGTAGCAGCCTTTTACCAGCTAATCAACAGTTGTTTTGATCAGATCAGTGGTTTTCCTCTCTGCAGCAGCTTGGTGTGTTGAGTTCTAGGCTGCTCCAAAGTGATTAACACCATGCTCCATGACCTCTGATCAAAGTCGGACAACATTGTAATTTGTTAAGTTGCTGATTATTCATCTGAAATGCTAGTCTGTTTCATAACGTGTGCATGTGTTTTAAGAGAGGGGTTGGTTTCTTAAACACTACTGGTGAGGAGGAGGACTGGTGTTTTAGATTTTAGTTTGATTAACAATTTTTTTTCTCTCTGGTTGTAAATTCTATTGTGTGATTACTTAGATGGTAAGAGAAGAGGAACGGTGGCTTGGTGGCTGTCTCCAGCAAAACATTTGAAGTTTTAAATGTTATTGTGTTTATATTTCTTACCAGCATATTGTCATCTGTTCAGCTCAATTTTACTGTCATTAAGATAACCTTTATGTAACGATTTTTGGTTTGTAATCTTTTGTTACATGGCTTGTAATTTTAAATAAAATGTGTGTATTCATCAACCCAAAACATTGAGACCGGAAGTATTGTTTTTGTTGGATGAAAGAAAAAGACAAGCTGGTCACATACCAACACAACTAGCGACATGCAAGATATTGCAAGAAATAAGCTCTTGTATCAAATCTGGTCTATATATATATATATATATATATATATATATATATATATATATACATATATATATATATATATATACATATATATATATATATATATCTATCTATCTACACAAGTATGTGGACACCCCTTTAAAATTAGTGGATTTGGCTATTTCATCCACACCTGTTGCTGACAGGTGTCTAAAATCAAGCGCACAGCTATGCGTTCTCCATAGACAAACATTGTCATTAGAATCGCCTTACTGAAGAGCTTAGTGACTTTCAATGTGGCACCGTCATAGGATGCCACCTTTACAACAAGTCAGTTGGTCAAATGTCTGCCCTGCTAGAGCTGCCTTGGTAAACTGTAAGTGCTGTCATTGTGAAGTGGAAACGTATAGGAGCAACAACGGCTCAGCCACGAAGTGGTAGGCCACACAAGCTCACAGAACGGGACCACTGAAGTGCGTAAAGATCATCTGTCCTAGGTTGCAACACTCACTGAGTTCCAAACTACCTCTGGAAGCAATGTCAGCAAGCAATGTCAGCACTAACTGTTGGGAGCTTCATTAAATGGGTTTCTATGGCTGAGCAGCTACGCAGAAGTCTACTTCCTGTTTCAGTATGACAAAGCAAAGTCCATACAGAAATGGTTTGTTGAGATTGGTGTGGAAGAACTTGACTGGCCTGCACAGAGCCCTGACCTCAACTCCATCAACTCCACCTTTGGGAGGAATTGGAACGCTGACTGTGAGCCAGGGCTTTTCGCCCAACCTCCTCACTAATGCTCTTGTGGCTGAATGGAAGCAAGTCCTGCAGCAATGTTCCAACATCTAGTGAAAGCCTTCCCAGAAGAGTGGAGGCTGTTATATCAGCAAAGGGGGGACCAACTCCATATTAATGCCCATGATTTTAGAATGAGATGTTCGACGAGCAGGTGTCCACATACTTTTGGAACATGTAGTGTACCTCACCACTTGCTAATACCATGCACCCGCTGCTCCTGCCCTGCACAGGTCCACTTGGTGCAGTGTAGCGTACCTACTTCAACAGGTTCCAACCCTCTCTGAATTCATCTCACACCCTGGTTTGATATTCTGATCACGTATCTGTAAGCAACACCAAAGCCTGGTGTTTGGCCAGGAAACGCATGACCTTTGTAAAGGGACGGGAGAGGAAGACAAAAGGCCTGGTGGGGTGCATCCAAAATGGCACCCTATTCCCTATTTAGGGCACTACCCTTGACCAGGGCCCAGTATGTAGGGAATAGGGTGCCTTTTGGGACGTACCCCTAGCGGTGTGTTATGCAGGGACCAGAGACCTGCCAGCCGGGTTCACACCATAGTGAAGCTTTATCTTTCAGGGAGGGAAAAGGAGCAGCTGACTCTAACCTAGATCTATGCAGCAGGATAAACACATTGTTAGATTATTCAGAATTCACATGCATTGGAAATTGTAGCAGTAAGACCACTATGTGTGTTTCTGTTTTCTACAAAACTTTGTTGGGTTCAATCCAAATCTAACAGATGATCTGATCTTCCAATCTTTGAAAACATTGACACATTTTGGTGTTCCACAAAGTACAATACAAGCAAGATCAACAGGGATTTTATTCACATCAACAGCAATAGAAAGCATTTTGCTTGAAATACAAAGTGATTTTACTTTGATTTGTCATTATAAAATGTTGTACTGTATCTTATACGAATTATATTTGGATCTATAAATTGCAGTTATCTGCCAAATAACATTTTACTTTTAAAAAGAAACGCATTTTGGTACCTGAATGTAGCAAAGATATACAGTATTTTTGGCTTCACTTCCAGTCCACAGCCACGTGCATAAATGCATAGTTTTGTTCAGAATATAAATAACAGTTACAGTAGAAAATATACCATATGTTTCAGTGTAGCATGTTGAAATAGCTTAAAGTTATCCCTTGAAGTTTAGTAATGCTCTTGCACCGCAGGCCAGTTGAGAAGAATCCGTTGAGGACGAACAGATGAAAACAATGTCTTTGTCCTTCATTCATTTGTGTCCAAGCTGATTCTCAAGGTCTCCATCCTTTTTGACACAACATCAAGTATTTACACATTAAGGAAGTTATTGATTTTAAACTAAACACATTTTTAAAGATAGTGGTCGCATCCTAAATGGCAGCCTATTTCCTTTTATAGTGCACTACTTTTGACCAGGGCTGATAGCACTCTGGTCAAAAGTAGCACACCATACAGGTAATAGGGTACCATTTGTAAAGCATTCAATGTCATGGCAATATTAAAACTCTTATCTAAAGTATGCACACCACCACAGGGCTGTAAAGGATATTATTCTGGGTCAGTCTCCTAAGCTGTTCGTTGACCTGCCTCTGGAAGAGCATCACGTTCTCACACTTACACATATCTTGAGGGGAGGGTTTCTCTGTTCACAGACAGACACGGTATGGATTGTCTTTTAGGAACAGACTGACACAGATCAAGTGCAATACAATTATTCATTCCCAGAGCCTCACAATATACTGTACAATGATAGGCCTCCAATGGTATGGTTTCTGTTGTACTTCATAAAATCACCTGCAGGTGGCAGAGATGTACAGCATCTTTCCCCTGAACATAAAGTACTTACCGGCTCTCAATAAATATTTCCTGAAATGCAGTGCATGAGAGAAAATCGATCTAACACACATTTTAAACTGGGTGGTTCGAGCCCTGAATGCTGATTGGCTGACGGGTACAACAAAAAATGTATTTGTAATCCTCTAATTACGTTGGTAACCAGTTTATAATAGCAATAAGGCACCTCGGGGGGGGGGGGGTTGTGGTACATGGCCAATATACCACGGCTAAGGGCTGTTCTTATGCACGACACAATGCGGAGTGCATAAGAACAGCCCTTAGCTGTGGTATATTGGCCATATACCACAACCCCCCGAGGTGCCTTATTGCTTAAGTATAAAAAATGATATGGAAGTCTATAAGCACCACCTCCATAAACAATCTGATTAGTTTTAAGACTTTAGATGGGTTTAGGGGCATTTTTGTTTTAGTATTTGTATTTATAGAATTCATAATGTATTCAAGATGAGAGGATTTGTGCACTGTGCAGGAAAAGTGTGAGAAATAATTAATAATGTGTAGCTGTGATGGATCTTTAATAAGAAAGTTATTTTACAGTGTGTTTTATTCATTGGGTACCTTTACATATCCGTGACTTCAATTTGTCTGTAATTTCTCCCATGTTGCTAAAATCTTCAGCATAGTACAAATGCTTATCATCTGGCTCGGAAGCAATTTCCCTGAGCTCCTCTTCGATGGCTTTACCAACACCAAGTGCATATATTGTGATACCTGGGGGTGGGGAAGCAAAGGTCAGAAGGAAGTGGATAAATGACTCCTTTAAGAGAAGATGTTACTCTATTAAAGGCTCTTTAAATGGCTCTGCAATCAGATCAAGTTCAGCAAACACGACGTAAGAAACCGTACCAGCATCCTTTGCCTTAGTGGCCCATTTCGACACATCATCCTGGGATCGTCCGTCGGTGAACACGATGCTGACCCGTGGCATGTCGGGCCTGGCCCCCTCCTTGGCAGAGAAACTGTACTCAAACATGTGGCGCAGGGCAGCACCCGTCATGGATCCTCTGCCCATGTACTGCATCCGCGACACGGCCCTGTTGATGTCCCGGCCTGAGGTATACTGACCCAGGGTGAACTCTGTGCGGACCTTAGCGGAGTACTGCAGCAGCCCCACGTGGGTGCCCGTGCCGGACACGTCCAGAGAGTCCACGATGCCGTTCACAAACTGCTTGACAAGGTCAAAGTTGGCTGGTCCCAGGCTCTTAGAGCCATCAATTACAAATACCAGATCCATCCCTCCGTCTGAACACTCTGCCTCTGCCGTAGTAGAGACAAATAGTGTTGAGTCGTCACGACGCCCCAAATCAACTATACTATGGTAAGACAGCAGCAGAAAGTACTAGCCTACATTACTTAAACAATGTCGCTGATAGGCTACTAACTGGCTCATTTTACAATAATGGCCCAACATTATGAAGACCTGTGTGCAGGTCAGGGGTGCAACTTTGGTCCGTTTTAGAGTGGGGGGACATATTATTATTTTTATCCAGTCGGATAAACACTCCAAACAGCCTACTTGACCGCTTGGAGGCGTCCACATGGTCCTAAAGCACACCATTGCATCGTTTTGTATCACATTCCAATGATAAAACTGGGGGGGACAAAAATGCAATTTAAGAATGTGGGGGGGGACAAGTCCCCCCATCCCCAGTGAAAGTTGCACCCCTGGTGCAGGTCATATTGAAATAGTAATAAGGATCATTCTCATTAATAATGGAAAAGTGTGTTCTCTACTCTACTCCAGGCTTCATGGTACCAAATACATAGTCATTTTAATGCAACATTGGGTAATAATGTGCATGAATATCCATCTATCTACCTATCGAGGACTACTCTTACTTCCTTCATGACATGTGCCTGTCACTGTCAAACAGTATAGAATATTCCTGTTAATCCAGGAAAAGAACACCCTGGACTAGAGGGAGCATCAGGATTAACCATGACCTCATACTCACAAATGATGTAACATATAAATAACAGGATGGAAAAACACTCAGTCACAGTCAGACCCATTATGAAAGAGGCAGTTAGGTGTATATGTGAAGGCAGTCCAACTTCCATCAGTCACATAACCATTAAAATGTAACACATTCATTCTAACATATCAATTTAAAGGGATGTGAATCCATTGGGTCAAAACAGCATGATGCATAGAGAAGATCCTCTCATTACTGTGCAATGGCCAAAAGATCTGTTACCGCACAGCTGATAGTAAGACATGGAAGCATGGCCATGGACTTACTCTTGCAGGTTCTGTTATCAGGTCTGAGTTTGTAGCCTTCTCGACATCTACACACAAATGAATCTTCAGTGTTCACACAGTCATGCTCACACCCATGGTTACCAAGGGAACATGGATCAAGCTCTGCAGTGAGTAAAAGTGATCAGACCCAGTTGTTGAGGTCAATAAGCAAGACTTGCTAGTATGTTGAAATCTAAGTAAAATGTTGAATACAAATGATATTTCTGCGTATTAGGTGAGACTGAGATACAGAAAAATGAATCTTCAGTGTTCACACACTCATGTTCACACCCGTGGTCACCAAGAGCACAGTGGTCAATCTCTGAGAGGTGTTAGAGAGACATAAACAAGGCAGGAGAGAGAAAGGGACAACGCATGCTAATATTCTTTCAGGGAATTAACACTTCGACACTGTTATATAGAAATATAACAGTGACTCACATATTCACTACATTCAACAAATAAATACATTACAAATGTTTTCCTCAACACTGCCCACACAGTGAGCACAGCACTCTGTTGTTGAGTCCTCCAGGGACTGATATGTTGAATGAACAGTTTATGATTGCTTTATTTGTTAGCTTAAATATATTTTAAACCATTTTTAGAGGTGTACTTGCACTGCCATCTCAGGAGGGGGAGGTTGAGTTCAGTGTTGTTAATAGCACAGTAACACAGTTCATATAACCAGAGGAGTGATGAACTTACTGCTGCAGGTCTTGCCATCGAGGTTGAGAACATAGCCCCTCGTGCATCTACAGATGTAGGACTCAGGAGAGCTGACACAGTCATGCTGACAGCCATGGTTCCCCAGGTCACAGTAATCTATTCCTGAGGGGAAAAGGTAGAGACACACATAGATGGGCTTGAATTAATACATTATTCTCAGGATGTCAGCAAGAGAATAGGTGCCTTTAATTTGGAATTTTCTTTATTTCCTGTAATACCAGTTGTTTCTGCCTATTTGTTTCAAGCGCTTACAGTTTATGATTCACCCACAGGACTCTGAAATCAATATCCCAAATGTGTTAGGATTGTAATACACTCGAGAGGTGTGCTTTCGGGGGTGCAAGCTCGGACATCCTCTGAAAGGTGCTTCTGCCAGGGGGGCGTCCCCTCGGCCCTGGCCGAGACCCTTCTCGCCCGGGACCCTGGCGCGCAGACGACCCTGGGCACACTCCCCCGTCGCGCCGTGGAGCAAAAAGCACACCCCGGGCCCCTGCTACCGGCGGCCCGGACTGGGGCTGTCCAAATGTGGGTGGACTTGGACCTCCGTCTGGCAACAAGATAGACCAAATACTGTATTAGAGTTGGACTGATCTGGGACATTCATCCTTTCAACTGCTTAAAGAACTGATTGTGCACACTACAATTGTCAAGCATAGTTGCATCACTGAGCCAGTCCATGGATTGAAATGTAACCCAAAACAAACTACTTATTGTTTTCAGTATAATTGACCATCAGATTTGAGCAAGGAAAGGACAGATGGAAATCTGGAATTTAGGTTAACCTTCACAAGCAGATAAATTACTTGATTTCAGGGTAAATTCATCTTTTTTGTTCTATATTAACTTTAGTCATAACCACAAAAAAGAAAGAAAGAAAGAACGAACGAAAGAAGAAAAACAAAGAATCTCACTTCGGCACGTCCTCGCGTCCTTGTTGAGTTCATACCCAAGCCGGCAGCGACACTCGTAGCCGGGTACCCCTGGCCGGTTGGCACAGATATGGGCACAGCCATGGTCCACCACATCACATTGGTCTTCCGCTACAGAACCAGGAGGACCACAACATAGGCAAAGACAGGATTTAATGCTAACCCTAAACCTTCCCCTATGCTTCTGCTGCTGTTAACTCACCGCGGCAGGTCTTGCCATCAGAGTTAAGGGTGTAACCCCTTCTGCACTGGCACATGTAGGAGGCTGGGGTGCTCACACAGAGGTGATCACACTGATGGTCCATCACAGAGCACAGGTCTGTACCTAATACATACACACACACACATACAAATAATACATCCTTAGAATCCCCATCAATATAATGAATAAAGCACATGAGTGTATTGATAGATGAACAGAGAGAAAGCACCTCCACACAGATTGGACTGGAAGACGGATGTGAGGGTCTCTATCTGGCTGAAGTTGTCCACCAGGTACACATGCTCCGAGTGGGGCTCACTCCCGATGGCCCGCAGCGTGTTCATATCCACCCTGCCCACTCCGATGGCGAAGATCTGGATGCCCGCCTGCCGGGCCTGTGCCGCCACCTCCTCCACCGTGTCCTGGGGGCGCCCGTCCGTTACGATCATGGCGATGCGGGGGATGTGCATGTCGGCGGGCCGGGCGCCCTCTGGCTCAGTGAAGGCTGTCTCCATGGTGTACTGGATAGCCAGGCCGGTCATGGTGCCGGTGGCCAGGTGGTCCATGGCCTTCACCGCCCGCTCCACATCTGCCTTGAATACAACAGTTCTGTGTTTGTTAATGTGGGTGGGTTAGTTTATTGGGGATTCTTGTACTTGGAAAACCAAATAAACACATTGTAAAAAGAATATGAACAGTATATCTCTCTATTCTGCTCTGGAAGTTCATCCACATTGCAACATCCCTGTGGAGGGAGAGGGAGAGGGAGGGAGAGAGAACTCGTTCCCCAGGCTACCTTGCTGCTGTAGGTGTTGAGGGAGAACTCGTTCTGCACCACGCTGCCGTACTGCAGCAGCCCGACGCGCGTCGCCTCCGGCCCCACGTCCAGGAAGGCCAGGAGGTTGGTGATGAAGATCTTGACCTTCTCATAGTCGCTGGGACGCACGCTGCGGGAGCTGTCGATGATGAACACAAAATCCAGGGGCTTCCCTTTACACAGGCTCTCTGGGAAAAGACACAGGCATTACTGGAAGTACAGTAGACCAGGCCTACTATATGTGATAGTTACACAGGTTATCTGGGGGAGAACACAAAGAAAGCCTTAATGGAAGTATTGTACTGTATATAGGCTTAATGTAACTCTAATATAGTATTTACAGGGGCTCTCTGAGGAACATGCAGATAATCTGACTGGAAGTAGTCTTACTATACTGTATATAACTGATATTTACATGGGCTCTCTGTATGAAGAAACCAAAAGTTGGGTCTTACTTAAAGTACTGTAGTACATAATTCTGACACTATCTGGTTGATTCTTTCTTTTAGAGTTTGGACAATGACTATTACTTTGTGTACTCAGTCAGTCAGTCAGTCTGAGAGCAGAGGAAAGATTCTGAATTCTCTAGTCTCCAGTAATAATCTGTAGGTCAGTCAACACTAAACTAAGCCTGGGAAAAGACAAGAATAAAAACTTCTACATTCTCCATATATTCCCCTAGAGAGGACCAGTTTCCCTGGTCAGACATTGATTTTACATGATCTTTACTGTGAGGGGAAATACAGACCTATTATGAATATACATACTGTACATAGCACACACATATGGTCTGTATATTCCATTATATTGTACTGTATATGCCATTATATGATACTGTATATCCCATTAAATTGTACTGTATGTCCCATTATATTGTACTGTATGTCCCATTATATGTACCGTATATTCCATTATATTGTACCGTATGTCCCATTATGTTGTACTCTATGTCCCATTATATTCCATGCATTCCACTATCTTCCATTGTATTTGTATTTATTACTCTTCATCAGGTCCAACAACATTAAGGCAGTTATATACAATTAAAAATATTACATAACTCTTTATCCAATACATTTAGTGTGTTCCCTCAGGCCACTAGTCCACTATCACATATTTACAATACAACATCCATGTGTACGTGTGTGTAGAGTGCATGT
The DNA here is from genome assembly GCF_965601325.2 of Salmo salar. Taxonomy (NCBI): domain Eukaryota; kingdom Metazoa; phylum Chordata; class Actinopteri; order Salmoniformes; family Salmonidae; genus Salmo; species Salmo salar. The sequence goes on from NC_138292.1 coordinate 30,484,399, forward strand.
CTTATCATGTATATGTGTGTCTGTGCCTGTGTGTGTGTGTCTCTTCACAGTGTATTTTTATCTGTTTTTTAAAATCTGATTCTACTGCTTGCATCAGTTAACTGATGTGGAATAGAGTCCCATGTAATCATGGCTCTATGTAGTACTGTACGCCTCCCATCGTCTGTTCTGGTCTGAGCTGTGTGCTAGTAGTTTAAACAGACACCTTGGTGCATTCAGCTTGTCAACACTTCTTACAAAAACAAGTAGTGATGAAGTCAATCTCTCCTCCACTTTGAGCCATAAGAGATATACATGCATATTATTAATGTTAGCATTTAAAGGCCAGCCATGCTGCCCTGTTCTGAGACAATTGTACTTTTCCGAGGTCCCTCTTTGTGGCACCTGACCACACGACTGAACAGTAGTCCAGGTGTGACAAAACTAGAATCTGTAGGACCTGCATTGCTGATAGTGTCGATTGCGACACAAACCAAAGTATTTAGCTAGCACCACATTTCCTTTAGTACCAGTAATCTCTGCTGGTCTTACCCACTGAGTTGGACCGGACGGCCGAGTCATTGCGTCCTCTGGACAGGACAGATGGTCTGGGACGGCGTCTGTCTCTGTGGTCCACTCGGACTGCATCGCTGCAGAGCAGGCAAAAGAGCCCGAGGGCCAGGGACCTCATCCTTGACCAGGGGGACCCACGGACGGACGGATGGATGGACAGACAGCAGCTGGTAAAACAACTGCGGAGCCAACCAACTCAACCTCCAGTCATGAGGATGAGTGCACAACAACAAACACAAACACTGCCAGTCAATGAGAGACTGGGGATGGGATGTCAGTCAGACTCTAGAGGAATTATAAATAGGAATACATTTCACCTCCTGCCTGCCTGAAACCACAGCTTCAGATTTCACCTCATTAACCCAGAATGGTTAATGTCACAGCCGCACAGTACGATTAGGGTTGTGTCTCAAATGGCACACTATTGCTTATAATGGTCAAAGTAGTGCACTTTATAGGGAAAAGGATGCCATTTAAGACGCAACTACAGCTACAATGTATACAACACATTCCTGACCTAAGCTACCAGTGAGGGAGGTCCACAATCTAATACAAAAACATGCACCAATTCCCTTCAGTTCATGAACTGAAATGTAACATTGGCTGCTCCTGGGTGTCTTCCCACAGAGTTATTAATACATGGAACAAAACTCCACTCTGAGTTGAGATGTTTAGGTGCTACAGGTGATTTGCAGTGATTTAAATCAGTCTATAATACACAGCAGACTATTCCTCTGCAGAGCCATCTGTTACCTCTGCTACCCCTACATACAGCCTGCTGCTACAATCAACACACAACACACAGGCAGCTGTTGACTGTACGGGCCATTCTTTAAGACATACAGTAGTTGTGTTCCATGGCTTTAAAAGACATAGCCATGCCCATTCTAGAACACATATGTCCTATTTAACTAGGCAAGTCAGTTAAGAATGAATTCTTATTTATAATGACGGCCTACACCGGCCAAACCCGGACGACACTGGGCCAATTGTGCACTGCCCTATTTGACTCCCAATCATGGCTGGTTGTGATACAGCCTGGATTTGAACCAGGGTGTCTGTAGTGACACCTCAAGCACTGACAGGCAGTGCCTTAGACCACTGCACCACTCTGGAGCCTGAGTGATGAGCTGATTACACTGAGTTGTTCCTTACTGTTCACAGGTCTGAGATGCAAAGGAGTACCAGACATGTTGATGATGACTGTCAGTGACCTGAAGCAAGCAGGGTCACACACTCACGGAACATCAATTCCTGTTCAACTACCACAGCTGCACAAGCTTTTGGTAAGTGAAAAACCAGTGAAAACAGGAGACACAATGCAAGCACATGCCAGAGATCGATACAACAGTTGTTACTATTACTCATTCAGTCTGTAATTGAAAATGAAGGAGATGGACCATATACAAGTGGAGTCCTAAAAAAAGATAATTGCAAACCACAGTATATTTTAACCTTTTGTTATGGCCGTATTGTATCTTGTCATCTAATGTTGAATCTCAATCAAACACAGTCTAATGTGGAATCTAAATCATGTTTACTATATGTTTACTTTATTTAAAAATGAAATTGTCATCTTCAAGCTCAGATTCTGTGTGGTAAACACTACATCTGTCATGGTGTTTCATGCTGCAGTGTGTCAACACTACCTATTGAAAATAACATCAAAATATCAAAGTCTCCTTACCTTAATATCGAAATAAAGTTTGGTGAAAATATCTGTCAGTATATCTAAATTAAAGTGTTTTAAAAAAGAAGTAAAGCAGGAAAAGGAAATCCACCTGGATCAGTGAATCAAGCTGGTGACTGTTGTAGTCGTGCAGTCAGTCAGAGAATATGCAGATGTCCTTTAGTTCTCTCTCTATATGCACGTGCAGCAGACTAGTTCCCTCTCCTCTGGGACTGACTGTTTCTGTATTTACTCTTAGCTGCCTTACCTCAGTCTGGCTCTAACCTGGGGAGGGAAGCCTCCTATTGGAGCCATTATGTGGAGAGAAAAAAATTGGTGTATGGATCAAGTCTTCAAGTTTTCATACAGTAGGTTATCAGTTTAAACTATCATTTCAGTATTAGAATCACAATCAACACATCTTCAACTGTGCCGACTAAGAATTTTGGTAACCATAAATATGATCTTCTTTGATCAGAAATAGTGACTAATAATCAAACAGATATCCCATCGATTGTTCTTACATCTGACAAATAGCATTGTGAAAAGGTGATAAGTGTGTCTACAACTCAACTGTATTGTACATTTCTCAACGTAAATGACAAGCGTATTGGTTTTGCCAATGGTCAGATAGTTCAACTACTGTACTGTGGTCCTGGTCCAATGGTGGTCCAAGCTACAGTGAAAGGAGGTTTTTGTACCTGGAAGACGTCTGGATGAACTCTCCACATTGAACAGAAGGAAACAGTAAGGCAGCAGTTTATGGAAAAGGGGTCTAAAGCAGTGCTTTCAGTGCTCTTAACGTCAATCATCCTGAAAATAGACTACCTGTCTTACAATATTACAACGTTATGGCCCTAACAGCTCTTAAAGTCAATGGCCAAATAGTTTCCAAGTTTCATAGAGAATTTCCATTATTCAGGTTTATGAATTAAGGATGACAGAATTAGTGCCAGTCGAAGAAAAAACGAGGTCTTTTAGTCCTTGACTTTTCCCTTTGGTTTTCATCTCATAGGCCTACCAAGCAGTGATGTAATGTAACACAATAATACTATACTGGATTTGTCTCAAAACCCTTTTGAAAAACAGAACCGTAGCCCCTGACTTAGAAGTGATAAAGTGTACAACATAGTAAAATGAGACGCACAGTAAATACAACACACAGCATGATACTTATGAATCCAAAATAAAAACTCAAGATCTGTCCATCAATGAAATGTGTTTTTAATAGACAAATAAATGTAACTTCTGTGTCTTTTTATGCTGCAGCAGCAGACGGTTAAATGTGACTGAGTCCTCAGAGGACATCCCCCATTTGGGGAACAGCTTGCCAATAACAGCATCCGGCAGAGCAGACTGGTCTGCTTACATTGGCTTCATTTAAAAAAACAAAACCACCACTTTTTCCTTTATTGGAAACAACACAGATATAAGATCAAATGCACAAGTCATAAAACTCAACCTTAAAAATAAAGAAATGTCAACTCAACACAGTCCTGTTGTAATAATTCAGGATAATGACAGTTTTCTACACACACTAAACTAAAACGTACGAGTAACTTGGTGATATGACTTCTGCTCTTCGATCATCTCAGTTAGATTACAGGCAGGTGCTTTGAATCTTTGGAATCCTTCCTCGCATAGCAACACTTCATACATCCTCTCAATGCACCCCATCAGAAAGGAAGTTGTTTGTAAAGGCAATCCAACAATGAACAGTGACCATGGGCAAAACAAATAAATATTTTTGAGTCGAGGATACAATCCTCATTTGCCTGTTTTCAGATCTGTGTATGCTTAAGCCAACTCCTCTGACTGTAATTGTCATGCCATACATACAGATCTGGGACCAGCCTAAATCATGGGCAATACATTTTTTTGTGGGTGGGTGGGGGGGGGGGGGGTTGCAGTGCCTGATTTGATTTGTGTAGGTCTCTCACAAGTACTTGCTTCATATTAAATGAAACTTTATTTGCCACATGCGCCGAATACAACAAGTGTAGACTTTACCGTGAAATGCTTACTTACAAGCCCTAAGCAACAGTGCAGTTCATGAAGAAGAAAATATTTACCAAGCAGGACTAAAATAAAAAGTAATAATAAAAAGTAACACAATAAGAATAACGAGGCTATGTACAGGGGGCACCGGTACCTAGTCTGTGTGCAGGGGTTCAGGCTAGTTGAGGTAATCTGTACATGTAGGTGGGGGCAAAGTGACTATGCATAGGTAACAAACATAAAGCGAGTAGCATTCAGTATACAAGGGGGGGGGGGCAATGTAAATTGTCCGGTGGCGATTTTTATTAATTGTTCAGCAGTCTAATGGCTTGGGGGTAGAAGCTGTTGAGGAGCCTTTTGGTTCTAGACTTGGCGCTCCTGTACCGCTTGCCGTGCGGTAGCAGAGAAAACAGTCTATAACTTGGGTGACTGGAGTCTCTGACAATTGTATGGGCTTTCCTCTGACACCGCCTGTTATATAGGTCCTGGATGGCAGGAAGCTTGGCCCCAGTGATGTACTGGGTCGTACGCACTACCCTCTGTAGTGCCTTACGGTCAGATGCCGAGCAGTTGCCATATCAGGCGGTGATGCAACCGGTCAGGATGCTCTCGATGGTGCAGCTGTAGAACCTTTTGAGGATCTGGGGGCCTATGCCAAATCTTTTCAGTCTCCTGAGGGTGAAAAGGTGTTGTTGTGCCCTCTTCACAACTGTCTTGGTGTGTATGGACCATGATAGTTCGTTGGTGATGTGGACACCAAGGAACTTGAAACTCTCGACCCACTCCACTACAGCCCTGTCGATGTTAATGGGGGCCTGTTCGGCCCGCCTTTTCCTGTAGTCCACGATCAGCTCCTTTGTCTTGCTCACATTGAGGGAGAGGTTGTTGTCCTGGCACCACACTGCCAGTTCTCTGATCTCCTCCCTATAGGCTGTCTCATCATTGTCGGTGATTGTGTTGTGTTGTCAGCAAACTTAATGATGGCGTTGGAGTTGTGTTTGGCCACGCAGTTGTGGGTGAACAGGGAATACAGGAGGGGACCATGGAAACAAGTTTCTGGTGGGTGGCCTTTGGACTAGGACTGACAGTAGAGAACATGTAGAAGTACAGCTTAGTAGCGCTCTCATAGTTTAACTCTGTTGCATATCACTTTCCTGCTCGACGTTTCAACTGTAGATCAGTGAAAATAAATAACTCCAAATAAACAGTATAATGTTAAACAGTATCACAGTAACAGGTAAGTAGTAAGTAAATGTGTATAGGTAAAATTCTCTGGAAAGAATCAGTAGTATTGGGGTCTCAGTCAAATTATTACAAAACATTTATTTTTTAATTAAAATATTGCTAACACTACACACCCAGTGTGACAGTTATCAAATGCCAACTATAAAATGCATAATGTATTGGAAAGAAAACATATTATATTTGTTGCCCAGGTCTGGTTGGAATGTCTGGCTGCTGTAGTAACAAGGGGGTCCAGTCCGTCAGCAGAACAGCGGCCCAGGTTCTTCATGCTATGTAGGGTGCCCCGTAGGGGGGAGGAGCGTTCTTGGATGGAATAGCCATGGTGTCATCATATGGGGGTAACAGTACCTGGGAATACAGAATAAAGGGTGATCAAGACCAGAGTCTTCTAATGTGTGACTGACAACAGACATCAAAGTGCTATTTAACTGTTTGACATGGTTTTGAATATATTGGTTTTTGTCACTGGCAAAGACTACAAGCAGTAATAGGCTGCGTATTGGTCTGATTCCAAACAGCAGTTGGTCAAATATACTCTTGAGGATAAAGTGAAAATAGTGTGAGCTCCCGGAAGTGACACGATGGTCATATATAGAGAGGATGACAGAGGATTTCAAAACAGATCTGTAATGATCTTAAAATAGTCTGGATGGGAGAATAGAGAGATGAGAGAAGATTAAGAGGGAGAAAGGGAGGCCATGAATGAATATGGTACAAGTCTATTGGAGCAGGTCCAGACTGAAATCAGTGAAGTGAAACCGTTTGGATTCCAGGCTGTGACTGTGGTTCTCAGGCAGCAAGGCAAGTCCACTGCAGACCATATTCACATCCTATCTGACTGAAATGAGTCAAGTTCAGTCAGCCAGTTCCTCTATGTCTTTGATGAGGTAAAGTAGAACTCAGTCTCAGATGTTCTCTCTTCAGACTACTACACTCTCTCTCTCTGGGGAACACACCAAATACTATCATGGGAAATGGCTGGCCGTGTGTGTGTGTGTGTGTGTGTGTGTGTGTGTGTGTGTGTGTATCTCAGATGTATGTAACCCATCCTGGTTTTCCTACTGACACAGAGACATACTGTAGGCAACATCTATGATTCAATGCATTTTCGATGGACAACACCGGCAGAGGATACTGTAAAATATGGTTAGAGTATGCCATTGTCATCCTCACACGCAGTAAGTAAGTAACAGTAAGGCACTGGTTAGGGGCATAATGGCATTATAGTCCAGACTGGAGTCCATGTCACGGTGGACCTTTCTGATCTCAGACCAGTGATGTCAGATAGCACGACTCCATCTGCTCTGATCGAGGGCTTAGTGTCGTGTGGAGTGACGCCACCTGTCGGAAGGCAATGCAGTGTCCCTGATTATAATAACCTGTCAATAATACACAGATGGCTGCAGTCTACCTTTATCCATGAAGTGTGCACTCGGTCAATCCCCACTATAGATTTAAAAGGAATGGACTGGTGTAGGAAACTCCCTCTAAATCACTTAATCCAAAGCATTTAAGTTTAGGAGGGGAGTGAGTGAGTGCACACTTCAGGAGAGAAGTAGGGAATCAGAACACTCCCGTAGACTGGTGGACTACCAGAATATTTTCTGACCACTTGCCCACTGGAAGCCTTAATTGAAAAGCCTAGACCTACAGAAAGCATGGCAGGCAGTATGTGGTTTTTCTAGCACATTTGACTAATGATTTGAATGGTTAAAAAGAGCAGTCTCGTCCAGTCCCTTTATAGCTAAGGTGTTTTACACATCAGGAGCACCAGAAGGGCCTCAGCTTCTCTAGAGCAAAACATCACGTCATTCCTCTACATCAGGGGTAGGCAACTATTTGTCTTTTTTTATTTAAATAGGCAAGTCAATTAAGAACAAATTGTTATTTACAATGACAGCCTACCAAGAGGCAAAAGGCCTACTGCGGGGACGGGTACAATTTTTTTTTTTTTAAGTATGACAAAACACACATCATGACAAGAGACACCACTACATAAAGAGAGACCTAAGACAACAACACAACATGGCAGAAACACAACATGATAACAACACGGTAGCAACACAACATGGTTCAAAAAATAGATTACGATTTCTGGTCGGAGGGGATGGTCTGGGGCCGGAACATAAAAATAATTTGTATGCTGCAAATTGACCACAACTAAGCCCAAAAAGAGACTGTATCACATATGTCTATTTTTTTGGGGGGGGGTGGGGGGTGGGGGTGGGGGGGGGGGTTGAAATACTTGAACAGATTTTAAGCTGAATTCCAGGTGATAAAAACATTTGGGGGTCAGAACAAAAAAAACGTTGAAAATTTGCCAGACTGTAGCTGACCTGTGCTCTACATGTTCAAAAGAAATCATGAGCATCATGAGCCATTCGTAGTGGCTTTGAATTTAAGGTTTATATTCTGGGGACAAATAAAAATGCAATTTACATAAGCCTACTTCATCCCTTTTGGACATCAAACTCTTGTCAATTACAACATTATACAGTGACACATTCTACTGGTGGAACAAAAAGTCCTGATAATAGTATTGTTCTGACTCTCATCGTAGAGGTACAAACACTGTTCTGACAACCCCTCAATCTCCTCTCCTACACCTGCATTGTGACATCACACAGTAATCCTCTTCCCCCAGGCTCGCTGGATGAGCAGTGCTGCAATGATCTGAAAGCTAAACCAGATCCTCCCCTCGCTAATGCCATGTTTTCAGGCTGCATTTCTTCCCTCCCCTGGTTCAACAGTGGATAACGTGTTGTAATATCTGCAGCGGAAGCAGAGGATAAGCGGCCAGGTGGCCAAGCTTGGGCTATATGATACCAGTAGGAGAGAGAGAGACAGACCGAGAGCTTTTCATTGAGTTGGTGGCCAATGTACTGTAGCCATATTAATGAGTTTGCCAGTGTGGACTTTTTTCCGGCCTCATCCACGCAAAGCCCCTTACTACAGCCCAACTTACTACAGCTTTATACTTCCTTCCTACTCTGACATGATGGCTTTACTGTTGGAATGCGCTCTCCCTCACCGTCTTGAGGGGAACCTAACCTACGCATAATATGAACCTGATCAGTGACCTGGAATAAGTGAATCCTTTTTCCATTGGATGTGAGGTTTCTATGCTTTCTTTGTAAACACACAATAGCATCACACCGAGATAAGATAAATGCTTTATGATAGACTTATGATTTGTACTTTCTCCAGAATGCAGAGCACAAAGCAGAGGGAGTTAATGAGGAAGGGAGGGATGGGTAATTATAGAATAGATGAGATGTATCATATGAATACAAAGAGATATATTATGATAGTACAGCACTGGTAAATGTCTAGATTGTTTCAACTTTGCAAGCAAAATGTTAGAGTGAATAACAGAAACAGTATATTTTTTTCAGCTGCTGTTTGAGTTGGAAATTACAACATATTATTGTAGGAGTAAAAGCAATGTCAATATTTGTGGAAAAACATAACTGTCAAAAAGGTGGTTAGCATTCACAGAGGTGGTTTGTCTGGAGGATACGTCAGTTTCTTCAAACCCACCTAACTGAACAGAGGAAATTGCATTACACTGTAGTAACTACAGCAGACTAGTATAAAACACAAAAACGAACCCACCATATCATAATGTAGGACTTGTCAGTTATGTACTGTACAGCAATTGAAACAGATGCTTGTATCCTGTGACTTACCGTGGTGTCATTAGTAGTGACGTATATCAGGACTTCTGTGGTGCTTCTTGCACGCACATACCGGTAGCAGTTCCACACACACGCTATCAGGTACGCCTGCAAAGGGAAAGCCATTATCAAAGACATGAAAGAAAATAACTTTATCAACAGCTGACATGATTTAAAGTTACAGTATCTGTCAAAGGCTCAATATTCATCTTAATCCAAAGGGGTACTGTATAATTAATTCAGAAAGTGTTAAGACTCAATCTCCAGCCCAATGCAGAGGGGTTTCATTCATTCAGAAAAGTACAAGACTCAATGTCCAGTCCATTGCACAAAGGTATAGTACAGCTCATTCAGGAGAGTGGTACAAAAACAAGCTCTCATTGTTCCCTGACATCACCACGCTCAGTGAGCAGTGCGGTAGCTTTCTGGGGGTTCTGTCCTATCCAGCCAAACAACACCATCTGGTAAAGCAGCTGTATATATACACAGTGCATTCAGAAAGTATTCAGATCCGTCGACTTTTTCCACATTTTCTAAAATGTATTAAATTGTGTGTGTGTCCCCCTCATCAATCTACACACAATACCCAATAATGACAAAGCAAAAACAGGTTTTTAGAATTTGCCCCCCCACACACACACACACACACACACACACACACACACACACTCACACACACATACATACATACATACATACATACACTACATACATACATACATACATATATATATATATAACAAACAAACACACACGTGATCCAATTTTGATGTAATGTCCTTAAAACAAGTCAAAATGAGGCTCAATAGTGTGTGTGGCCTCCACGTGCCTGTATGACCTCCCTACAACACCTGGGCATGCTCCTGATGAGGTGGCGGATGGTCTCCTGAGGGATCTCCTCCCAGACCTGGACTAAAGCATCCGCCAACGCCTGGACAGTCTGTGGTGCAACGTGGCGTTGGTGGATGGAGCGAGACATGATGTCCCAGATGTGCTCCTTTGGATTCAGGTCTGGGGAACAGGCGGGCCAGTCCATAGCATCAATGCCTTCCTCTTGCAGGAACTGCTGACACACTCCAGCCACATGAGGTCTAGCATTGTCTTGCATTAGGAGGAACCCAGGGCCAACTGCACCAGCATATGGTCTCACAAGGGGTCTGAGGATCTCATCTCGGTATCTAATGTCAGTCAGGCTACCTCTGGCGAGCACATGGAGGGCTGTGCGGCCCCCCAAAGAAATGCTACCCCACACCATGACTGACCCACCGCCAAACCGGTCATGCTGGAGGATGTTGCAGGCAGCAGAACGTTCTCCACGGCGTCTCCAGACTCTGTCACATGTGCTCAGTGTGAACCTGCTTTCATCTGTGAAGAGCACAGGGCGCCAGTGGCGAATTTGCCAATCTTGGTGTTCTCTGGCAAATGCCAAACGTCCTGCACGGTGTTGGGCTGTAAGCACAACCCCCACCTGTGGATGTCGGGCCCTCATACCACCCTCATGGAGTCTGTTTCTGACCGTTTGAGCAGACACATGCACATTTGTGGCCTGCTGGAGGTCATTTTGCAGGGCTCTGGCAGTGCTCCTCCTGCTCCTCCTTGCACAAAGGCGCAAAGGTACTTACTAAATGAAATGAGAGTTTGACTGGTGGCAACAACCCAGCAGCGGTCCTGCTGCTGGGTTGTTGCCCTCCTACAGCCTCCTCCACGTCTCCTGATGTACTGGCCTGTCTCCTGGTAGCGCCTCCATGCTCTGGACACTACGCTGACAGACACAGCAAACCTTCCTGCCACAGCTCGCATTGATGTGCCATCCTGGATGAGCTGCACTACCCGAGCCACTTGTGTGGGTTGTAGACTCCGTCTCATGCTACCACTAGAGTGAAAGCACCGCCAGCATTCAAAAGTGACCAAAACATCAGCCAGGAAGCATAGGAACTGAGAAGTGGTCTATGGTCACCACCTGCAAAACCACTCCTTTATTGGGGGTGTCTTGCTAATTGCCTATAATTTCCACCTGTTGTCTATTCCATTTGCACAACAGCATGTGACATTTATTGTCAATCAGTGTTGCTTCCTAAGTGGACAGTTTGATTTCACAGAAGTGTGATTGACTTGGAGTTACATTGTGTTGTTTAAGTGGTCCCTTATTTTTTGAGCAATATATATATATATATATATATATATATATATATATATATATATATATATATATATATCTACACTGCTCAAAATAGTTGAAGTCGGAAGTTTACATACACCTTAGCCAAAAACATTTAAACTCAGTTTTTCACAATTACTGACATTTAATCCTAGCAAAAATTCCATCTTAGGTGAGTTAGGATCACCACATTATTTTAAGAAAGTGAAATGTCAGAATAATAGTAGAGAGAATGATTTCTTTCAGCTTTTACTTCTTTCATCACATTCCCAGTGGGTCAGAAGTTTACATACACTCAATTAGTATTTGGTAGCATTGCCTTTAAATTGTTTAACTTGGGTCAAACGTTTCGGGTAGCCTTCCACAAGCTTCCCACAATAAGTTGGGTGAATTTTGGCCCATTCCTCCTGACAGAGCTGGTGTAACTGAGTCAGGTTTGTAGGCCTCCTTGCTCGCACACGCTTTTTCAATTCTGCCCACAAATCTTCTATAGGATTGAGGTCTGGGCTTTGTGATGGCCACTCCAATACCTGAACTGTGTTGTCCTTAAGCCATTTTGCCACACCTTTGGAAGTATGCTTAGGGTCATTGTCCATTTGGAAGACCCATGTGCGACCAAGCTTTAACTTTCTGACTGATGTCTTGAGATGTTGCTTCAATATATCCACATAATATTCCTGCCTCATGATGCCATCTATTTTGTGATGTGCACCAGTCCCTCCTGCAGCAAAGCACCCCCACAACATGATGCTGCCACCCCCGTGCTTCACGGTTGGGATGGTGTTCTTCGGCTTGCAAGCGTCCCCCTTTTCCCTCCAAACATAACGATGGTCATTATGGCCAAACAGTTCTATTTTTGTTTCATCAGACCAGAGGACATTCCTCCATAAAGTACGATCTTTGTCCCCATGTGCAGTTGCAAACCGTAGTCTGGATTTTCTATGGCAGTTTTGCAGCAGTGGCTTCTTCCTTGCTGAGCGGCCTTTCAGGTTATGTCGATATAGGACATGTTTTACTGTGGATATAGATACCTTTGTACCTGTTTCCAACAGCATCTTCACAAGGTCCTTTGCTGTTGTTCTGGGATTGTTCTGGGATTGATTTGCACTTTTCGCACCAAAGTATGTTCATCTCTAGGAGACAGAACGCGTCTCCTTCCTGAGCGGATTGACGGATACGTGGTCCCATGGTGTTTATACTTGCATACTATTGTTTGTACAGATGAACGTGGTACCTTCAGGCATTTGGAAATTGCTCCCAAGGATGAACCAGACTTGTGGAGGTCTACAATTTTTTTTCCTGAGGTCTTGGCTGATTTCTTTTGATTTTCCTATGACGTCAAGCAAAGAGGCACTGAGTTTGAAGGTAGGCCTTGAAATACATCCACAGGTACACCTCAAATTGACATTTTCTGGAATTTTCCAAGCTGTTTAAAGGCACAGTCAACTTAGTGTATGTAAATGTCTGACCCACTGGAATTGTGATGCAGTGAATTATAAGTGAAATAATCTGTCTGTAAACAATTTAAAAAAGTAGATGTCCTAACCGACTTGCCAAAACTAGAGTTTGTTAACAAGAAATTTGTGGAGTGGTTGTAAAACGAATTTTAATGACTCCAACCTAAGTGTACATTTTTACATTTACATTTTAGTCATTTAGCAGACGCTCTTATCCAGAGCGACTTACAGTAGTGAATGCATACATTTCATACATTTTTTTTTTTTTTTTCTGTGCTGGCCCCCCGTGGGAATCGAACCCACAACCCTGGTGTTGCAAACACCATGCTCTACCAACTGAGCTACAGGGAAGGTGTATGTAAACATCCGACTTCAACTGTGTATATATATATATATATATATATATATATATATATATATATATATATATATATATATATATATATATATATATATATATATATATATATATAAAACATTTACATATGTTTTCAGACCCTTTACTTAGTACTTTGTTGAAGCACCTTTGGCAGCGATTAAAGCCTTGAGTCTTCTTGGGTATGAGGCTACAAGCTCTGCAGATTCTCTCAAGCTCTGTCAGGTTAGATGGGGAGAGTCGCTGCACAGCTATTTTCAGGTCGGGCTCTGGCTGGGCCACTCAAGGACATTCAGAGACTTGTCCCGAATCCACTCCTGCGTTGTCTTTCCTGTGTGCTTAGGTCATTGTCCTGTTGGAAGGTGAACCTTCGTCCCAGTCAGGTCCTGAGTGGTCTGGAGCAGGTTTTCATCAAGGATCTCTCTGTACTTTGCTCCATTCATCTTTTCCTCGATCCTGACTAGTTGCCCAGTCCCTGCCACTGAAAAACATCCCCACAGGATGATGCTGCCACCACCATGCCTCACCGTAGCGATGGTGCCAGGTTTCCTCCAGACGTGACACTTGGCATTCAGGCCAAAGAGTTCAATCTTGGTTTCATCAGACCTGATAATCTTGTTTCTCATGGTCAGAGTTCATTAGGTGCCTTTTGGCAAACTCCAAGTGTGCTGTCATGTGCCTTTTACTAAGGAGTGGTTTCCATCTGGCCACTCTACCATAAAGGCCTGATTGGTGGAGTGCTGCAGAGATGGTTCTCCTTCTGGAAGTTTCTCCCATCTCCACAGAGAAACTCTGGAGCTCTGTCAGAGTGACCATCGGGTTCTTGATCACCTCCCTGACCAAGGCCCTTCTCCCCCAATTGCTCAGTTTGGCCGGGCGGGCAGCTCTAGGAAGAGTCTTGGCGGTTCCAAACTTCTTCCAATTAAGAATGATGGAGGCCACTGTGTTCTTGGGAACCTTCAATGCTGCAGAAATGTTTTGGTACACTTCCCCAGATCTGTGCCTCGACACAATCCTGTGTCAGAGCTCTGGGGACAATTCCTTCGACCTCATGGCTTGGTTTTTGCTCTGACATGCACTGTCCACTGTGGGACCTTTTATAGACAGGTGTGTGCCTTTCCAAATAATGTCCAATCAATTGACTTTACCACAGGTGGACTCCAATCAAATAGTAGAACCATTTCAAGGATGATCAATGGAAACAGGATGCAGCTGAGCTCAATTTTGAGTCTCATAGCAAAGGTCTGAATACTTATGTAAATAAGGTATTTCTGTTTTTTATTTTTAAGAAATGTGCAAACATTTAAAAAAAAATAAAAAAACTGTTTTTGCTTTGCCATTATGGGGTATTGTGTGTAGATTGATGAGGAACATTTTTTATTTAATACATTTTACAATAAGGCTGTAACGTAACAAAATGTGGAAAAGGGAAGGGGTCTGAATACTTTCCGAATGCACTGTATATCCCACTGCACACACCACTTTAATGAATTGACACCTCTGTCACTTTTACGGGCTCTTCAACAATATAAAGTAAAAGCTGTAGACCTCCATTTGGTATATACTGTCTATAGACATTCTGTAAGCAATTCCAAAAGACATTACTCAACGTGCTAAACTCACATACAATCGTCAATCCTCTGTGGATGATATGCTGGTAGAGGTAGCAACATCTATACAGAACAGTTATCACTCACTGACAGCTGAGCTACGTATCAACCCTTACTTTTGGATTGGACCAGAAGAAATAGAAACGTGTGGTCATCCTCATTATTAAAGCATATTTGCATTAAGATGCTCGCAGTAAGGCATCTCCACAATTTTACATGGTGACACAGAGCCTTACTGAAGTCTATCAAAATAAACCACAACCTCTTTCTCTCAATCGGTTTCCCTCCATCTGGATGGTCTTTGTAAGACACAGGAGCTCTGTAGCAGCAGCCTAATAGAACTAGCAGGCCTTTTAGAGGGGCTTTTACAATGCCATAAAACAGAGTTGTATAGTGTGGTGGGACGTTGGCAGTTGGCATCATCTGACAGTCTGTCAGAGCTAATGTGAAAGCTCTCTAACCTGGATGGGCCAAGAGCAACACTGACGAGGGCACTGCCTCAATGGCTCCCATTATAGTGTTATGAAAACAACAGCCTTGTGAAACGGCTCCTGCCGGGCATTTGAACCGCTGCAGGACCCTCTGTCCGTCCCCAAGGGTTTCTGCCATAAAAATAACTTCCTCAGATGAGCACCATTTTCCTCTCTCACACAGCATAAGCACTGTTTTGTCACTCACACAGTAAGTAACGAAAAGATACAATGTGTGTGTGTCAGTTCAGCAGCAGTTACCTTGAAGGCGAGGATGCATCCGATGAAGAGGAGCACGATGAAGACCAGGCACACATTGCTCATGGCCATGATGTCCTCTTTGTAGGGGAAGTTCTCAGGCTGTGAGGGTGACACCAGACAGTCAGACAGACAAAATCAGCTGCAGTGAGATTGGCGGTAAAGAGTGTGGTGGCTACATCCAAAATGGCACCCAATTCCTTATATGGTGCACTATCTAGTGCATTATACAGGCAATAGAGTGTCATTTCAGGCACTTTATTAGAATAAGAGTTTTACTTCGGAGTCCTTCTTACCAGCTGTTGGAGGTAATCTTGTATGGTGTTGGGGTAGACCACAATACTAACAGCCACCAGGGTGTTCAGTGCGCAGTCAAAGACTTGGTAGCAGAAGAATGGGATGATCCAGGCAGCATGTTGCTGAAACAGGAAAACCAGTTTTATGTTAGCCACGAGAGAATAGCATCTGAAGAGATGCAGCTGCAGGAAAGACTAATATATCTATCTGAAAAAACAAAGATTCAAACACAACGTTCTGACCGATGCATTAAACGTAAATCAATGTGTTTCTGGTGGGAGGTTTGGTGAACTTACTCCAGTGGGACGCAGCCATTCAAGACCATGTCTGTAAATCTTGATTTGAACGTTTATTTTTATTTTTTTTAACTACATTTGGACAATAAAGTTTAAACTATATTTGGACGATCCTCCTAGTGTTTTCATCTGTATTCATTCTTATGAAAGCAGACATAGTATACCAGTACAAGCAACAGCAGAACGCTATTGACGTGACGTTTGCTTACCTTATACGCACCGTAGGTCGCCATCCCAGAAATTAGGATCATCAGCAACGAGATCGCTGAAGCAATACACATGTCTGGAATAGAAGGGAAATCATACTGTATACAAGGTCTGCATTCAAATGAATTAATAACTGTAGCAAATGATGAAAAAAAAAAATGTGTTTTGTCCTTGGATGGTGATTGAATTCATCTCACAGTAATTTATAAGTTTATAATAAACTCAGCTCATTCCTAGTTTGACACTGATTATGTGAAAATGACCCAACTTGCTCTGGATTTCACAGAAAACAAAAATACTGTGTCACCGACGGTCAGCGTCACAGTAATCCTGTCCATCTGTGCACAGCCCAGAGAACACAGTAGTCTGCTCCGACAGAACACAGTAGTCTGCTCCGACAGAACACAGTAGTCTGCTCCGACAGAACACAGTAGTCTGCTCCGACAGAACACAGTAGTCTGCTCCGACAGAACACAGTAGTCTGCTCCAACAGAACAGAACAAAAGCCAGTCTGCTTTAGTTCTGTAACTAACCTGAACTGAATCACTGCCTGCCTCGTAGAAATTTGCTGTTCCACCCATCATGGCACATTGACTTGAACAGGGATGGCCGTTCTAGTAATTATATTTCTATAGCCTGCCTAATGCAGGGCCAGCTGGACCAACGGCAAAAGGGATCACGGGACGGCTTAATCTGACCGGAACTGGGTCAACTCAGTCAGTTTCAATCAGACACTACTGTACCGACAGCCAGCCAGTGGCAGACATGTCAATTTGGCCAGCATATGCCGCTACAGTTCACCTCCAACCTGGGCAAGACCTAGCTGATTTAGCAAGTTTGGGAAAATACACAACACAGCTGAACATTAGACACGCGTGCCCACGGACTGAGAGATTTGATTTGCTTTATTGTGAAGTGAGAGAAATACTGACTATTGGCTGCTTTCAATTATATGAAGTGATTTATAAAACCAGTAGTTTTGGCATTGATACGTAACGCCATAATAGTTTCCATCGTTGTCATCACATACACAACAGACTCTGAGAGGAGTTGGCTAGAGCACAAACACACTGGCCCGTCAGGCTACTGAGGAGGCGTGGGCAGGCCTATGCAACGTCACACACATCTATCCCAGCATAAAGCTGTAGGCTACTTACTGGCGTCATCCATGTCATCTAAGTCGTTAGCCAGCTCAGCGCTGGTCAGATGGTACTGGTCAGGATCACCCAGGGCCGTGACGAGGATGAGCAACACCACCGCATTGATCAGCTAAACGACATTAAGACATATGGACATTTAGACTGACAAACAAGATAGGAACACGATACACATTAATAGATCAACATTAGGAAAAGGTTCAACCACAACATGAAGGAAAGGTTCCACAAGCATTTGATGGCATTAATCAGCTAAACACAAAGACATAAGGACCAGTCAGACTGACAGGAGGATACAGATACATAATAACAGCTCAGCTTATAAAGGGATAACTTGTTCACCCAAATTACTTTATTATATGATGACTTACTTAGGAACTATTTGACTGTGTTCCAGGTAAGGAAACAGTAATTGTATAATTTGAGTGAACTACCTCTTTAACTCAGCAATGTAGGCTGACATTCAATTTAATGTCAACATGATGGAAAGACTCCACAAGGAGAGATGGTGCGTTAACTTTTAAATGAATTATACATATGCCTAGGCCATATGCGCATAACGGAAAATTAATTATTGCCAAAGCCTGAAGGCCTCTTTCTACCTGACACAAGACCTGTGTACCTGTGCTGAAGGGCTGAGTGTACTGAAAAATTAATGAACGTTTTTTCCCCAATGGTGTTAGGTTACGTTGACACCTTAGCGGAATAACTTGTTCATCCATAATTAACAAAACAATCCATTAAATAAATGTTAACACGTGCAGCCAATCACAATGAGACTACTTTCTGCTGGATAAACGTCATTTAACATGGAAAAACGTCCTACAAATAATAACATACCGTTTTTGTTGAGCTATCTAAATAGTGATATGTGAATAATAGCGACTGTGGATGCTCACCATATACCAAACCCCCAGGATAACCGTGCCCGTGCGGACATGACAGCACAGGCAGCATCTGGTGGAATGCCATCGGTCCCACGGGGAAATCATATTGTACAATCCGAGGAGGAGGCACTTCGCAGATATATATATCTGTTAATGATAAACAATCCAAATAGATCGACGTGAATTTCTTCTCCGCAGTGCGCGGTGTCGTCTGCAATTCGTGATAAAAGCCTCTCCGTGCCTCTAGTGATCAACTCAGGCAAGTAGCAAACATTGGAGCATGTGACCTGAGCCAGATAGGATCAAGAGCCGGTGATGTAACCAGTTGTTTCGAGAATAATGTTCCCATCATCCCTCACCAAAGCCGGGAAATTTAAATAGTTACACTTTAGCTGCCTGCTGTTTATTGGGATATGTTGAATAAGAATATTGACGCTTCACAAGTGCCTTTATGATCTTTATGGTAGAAATTCACAAAGGGCATATTTGATTCTATTGCATTTGGAACATTCTGACAATAAAGACAGAGGTAAATGAAAAGTATCAAACACATTTAAATAATTCAACGGAGACATTACTATCCCCAATCAGGAAAAATGGAAGCAATTCACGTTACATTTCCAGAGGAAGAAAGATTCAGGGTGCAGAATAAACATGGTCCAACATAGGATACAATCAACACATTAAAACGGTTGGTAGAGCACATGCCTACATTACCCAACCAACTAAGGCATCAAATTGTATTCCTGATTACTGCATCATTACAAGTACATCATTGATTAAAGCAGTTTGAAACCATCCTGTCTACAGCAGGACTAAACATTACTTTTCACTACACACCAATCAGTTGCTCAAAAGAAAAAAGAGAACTGATTAATAGGAAAAACAATAGAAATATAAACGACAAATCAAATATAGAAAAGGGCCTTTATTAATTTTACATATGGCTTGAAGCGTTTTTATTACAAAGAGGTTACAAAAGGTTGAGGACTTTTGAATCATCAACCATGGGTGGACAGGACAACAGCCATCAATGGTAGAAGCAACTACACAGTCTGAGCACAACACTGATTATCAAAATAACAGCAAGTAACTGAAAGTATGTCTCTTTTCCATGTTCAGCAGAACAGTAGCGACTAACACCACCTGCATCCAAATGCTAAACATGATTCCCTTGGGTCGTGTCCATTAGGCACCAAACAGTACAACATTTACTGAAACAGGGAGGACTACCTGGACATAGATAGCAATCGCTTATTTTGTTTTTCCCTTTCAAAAACGGTTTGCTACCATGTGCCCTATTGAACACGACCCTATAGTGTTGGACTTGACCTTTTGAGCAGGAGTCACTGCACCAATATGGTTAACGATATAAACAGCAAACAAAGACTGCAGAATAAAGCCCTGTAACGTGACTCGGCTGACTCTTCCTCTATAATAATCTCAAAGCCACAACATCCCAATCACTATTAAATCAGGATTTATTAGTCATTTTCTAGGTGTCTAATCATCAAACATGATCGTTCGAAAGATTCATTGGAATTGGAAAACAGTTTTCATATGGTGTGCCCACACTACGATATTGATCAGAATCGCAGAATTTAGCTTTACAGTTCATCTAGATCCAGTCTGCTTGACCAGGCTGCATTTTGGACATGAAGCTGGCCGGTCAGAACTTAGATGTTTGATATTTCCGTTTTTAAAAGGGCAAGTATTTATATGTTGCATAAACAGCTGTTTTATCCAAAGTATTTTGCATATAACTTCATGTTCATGACTCCAACTCATGTTTCTCTTCTTGCCCGCTTCTTCTTCACTGGTTTGGAAGGCTGGCTCTCTTCAGGTTTTTCTATAGGGGAAAACACACAGGGAGAAAAGTCTTACAATACAATACGGGACTCCTTGTAAGACAAGACAGGTTGTAAAAAAAAAAATCATAAATAGAAAACAGAAACGAAGAGTTTAGAAGCAGGAAGTGTGTAGAATCCATTCCAGAAGGATCACCAGGGAATGAACATTTTTGTTCTCTCCCAGTACTATCACCTGAATCATTCAATCAATGGCATGGATATTAGCTGGGTTGAAACAAAAAGGTGCACCCTGTAGAGGTGTGGTCCTCCAGGAGTGGATTGAGAAACAGTGCAGCTGTAGAAAAGTTTGAGTGGACGCTGAGCGAGAACTGCAGCCCTACCTGTATACAGTCTTGAGTTTTTAGGGTTGCAACATTTCTGTAACTCTCCTGGACTTCCTGCTTATTCCAACATTTATTCCAGGAATCTTCCAAATAGGATTTAAGGAAAGTTACCTAAATGTTACAACCGTATGATTGATACATTAAAGAGAAGGACTGATGCACTAGCTCAGAGCTGGGATAGCCAATCAAACAATGGAGAGAGGGGACATCTGGGAGTAATAACCTGGCCTAGCTGCTTCCTACGCCTCCAGAAATCAAGAGCTACACTTTGCCACAACCAGGGGACGACATCTGGTTCAGAGGAAGAAGGTGAGCAGGCAGCTTGGTGGCCCAGTCAATCACACAACATGGCGGCCCTGCCCAGGACCACCACCAAGCAGCCCACTATTATGTCTAGATCTGAACGGTTTGAGGGCAAGGCAAAGCTATTCCTTCTTTAATATTAATGTGTTTCTATTGTGATCATAGTATAGCAAGGAATGAGTGGGGATATAGAATAGAGGAAAGTATAAAGTGAAGTAAGGGATCAAACCCCAGCTGTTGGCAGAGATACGTAGTCCAGGGTCTGCAGCACTACCTCTAGATCAGACTTGTGTGATTCACATTTAGTTCTGATACACTTACTATGTGTTGGAGCAGGTAGACTGTTCTGCTTGGCAGTAGGCTCCGTCTCTGCGGGTTGGGGTGGCACTTGTGTGATGGGGGCTGAGTTCTGAACCACCACTGGTTGCTCCACTCTTGCCTGCAGGAAGAAGAAACCTTGGGATTAAAGATGGTAAAGAGCTTTTCCCAATAGGGGTGCTCTTGGGCCAACAGGGGTGCTCTTGGGCCAACAGGGGTGCTCTTGGGCCAACAGGGGTGCTCTTGGGCCAACAGGGGTCCCCTAAACGAAATGGCATCCTATTTCCTTTATAGTCCTGACGAGCCCTAGTCAAAAGTAGTACACTATTAGGGAATAGAGTGCCATTTGAGACATGGCCATTGAGGTCTATAGAACAGTCACCAACCGTCAAAGCAGTAGCATTGACAGCAGGAGCAGCAGGCTCCTGGATTGGCTGCTTCTTCACCTTGGCCTCAGCAACAACCTTTTTACTTGGCTCCTCTGACTCCTATCAATCACAGAAAAACAGAACAAATATGAGCCAATCAGAAAGGCCACAGGAAGCAATAACCCAATGAAGGACTCAGCAATGTAGTTCTAATGAGTGATGGTAACAGTTTAAATTAAGTTGCTCTATTCCTGTGTAATAAGACTAATCACTATAGTAACATTGTAATGTTGTTAAGGAGGAATTCCAGTAAGTGGTTAGTCTACGGTGTTACCTGGCCAGTAACTACAGCATCTTCAGCTGGCTTCTTCTTCTTCTTCTTCTTCTTCTTAGATTTACCAGTTCCATCAGCGGCAGGCTCCGCCTTGTCTCTCTCTTCATCAGATACCTGCTGTGAAACAACATTCAAAGCACAAAACTAAATCAAATATTTGACAGATCTAGACTGCTCAACCTAAATCAACAACCTGACAACCTGTCCCCAACTTGAGCTTAAAAAGTCAAAATAATAACAAGGGGAGTGCGTACAGTAAGCAGCAGATATATATTTTTTACATGAGAAGGCTTCTGAAATTTAAAATGTGCAGTTTTGTTTGACAGAGGCTTTTGAAATGAAGCAACCCCCAAATCACTACTATTACTCTGTGCAGAACCTTGTACAGGATACAGCATGGTCTCTTTACAAGCAACTGTTGCACTGTAGTTATATTCCAAGGACGTAGTGCACACTACCAGTCAGTCTATCCTCACATATGCATAAGGTTATATTTAGAGGTTTTTAAATGCAACATTTAAATTAAATCCCTGACTTCTCTCTTCATGATGAAATGATGTTTAACTCTGGAGATGGTGTCTCTCTCCTCAATTTTCCCAGATTATATTGACAGTATTTAAATATAAGGCATGTTATTTATTTAACCAGGAACAGGCCCTTTATGTTAGAAACCTCTCGTGAGGGGCACCTAAATAAGTGTTATCACAACTGGCGACTGACCTTGACGGTCTCTGGCAGGGGCTCTTCGAGGGCAGCCTCTACTGGAGCAGAGAGTTCCTCATAGTTCCCCCACACCTCCGCTGGGGCATTCCAGTCAGAGCACCTGTCCGCTGCAGCAGCAGACCCATCACCACCTGAAAACCCATTCGGAGGAAAGCTCTAGTTAAAACACCTCACAAATACACAACCTTTACAACACATGGTACAGACAGAGATGGTGATTTTCACTCCTACAGCAGTCTCCTGACTACAATACAGTTGGACTGCGCAGAATCACTGATCTACAGACCACCTTGCAACCCGTATAACTACTCATTATGTGATCTAATCCCTGCTATGACTTTTATTGCCAGTGTAAAGGTTTGTTTTACTTACTCAGACCAGACCACTCGTCTTCCACTTGAGGCTCAGGCTGGCTGGGAGACGGCAGCTGGGGTTCCACTGCTGGAACACACACACACGACTTGGCTTCATGGCGGACTATCACCAATATACTCAAACTAATATTGCCATATTTTTTTTTTTATCCTTTAGTAGTTTATTTTTTGAAATTATACAATCTGATTAAATATCTATACTGCCCTACAAAGGCAAAACACAGTAACTAAGTAATTGTTTTTACTGCAAAGTCTGACTTCAGTCTTTCTGTCTAGACAGACAGCAATTTTTGATACACCATTATATATTCTGATTAACTGGCTTGTTCCTGTGTCAGGAAACTAAATACCACACAAATCAGATAATATACCTGGCCATTACAACAGATAAAATATTTTGGACCAAATGTATAGTTTGTGCATTTTGCCTTTGTAGGGAAGTATACTTGTTTGTACTGTAAACCATGCCGTCTAGAGGCCAAAATGTGATCCTACACCAGGAGTCCACAAAGAACAGTCAGCCCCATTACCTGCAGTGCCAACTGTTAGTCTGGTTAATGAGACTAGATTCAGGTCTTTAGCCTTTCTCTCTGTTATTAGGGATCCTCCTAATAAGTCCACCCTCCTAATAACACAACTTTGCAATAGAAAATCTCACTGAAAACTCCTGCCAGTAAAAATGTAATTCTACTGTGTATACTGTATCCCCTGCATATGACAAAAAGTTTGATTTGATTAATATGTACATATGCAGTATATTCCAGGGAAATATTACTACTATCATTACTTTCAGTCTCGTGCCCCCAGACAGCGGTGTCTTGGTTGCCCTCAGAAGTGGTCCAGTGCTCCTCATCAGGAACAATGGTAAGGCCTGGGGCCGTCACAGCCCGGTCAGTACATTCTCCAGTCACTGGCGGAGCCTCCTCACTGCTGATAGCTGACACCAACACACACATTTAACACCCTTCAAGAACATCCACACATTGGCACCACTTTAAATAGTGTGCCTAAGAAATAGATTCCAACCAAGTACTATACAAGTAAGAGCATGTAAACTAATAGTTTTTCTTAAAATGGGACATGATTTGATTTCACCCTAAGCCTTAATCAGACCCTCATTTGAATCAATATGTATATTTTTTTACCTTGAGGTCTGACTACGGCGACGGCATCCGCTTTCTCTGCTTTGGTTTTGGAGGATTCTCCTGGGGAAATAACAGTGATGTTTAAAGGCAAGGCTGTAGCTATATTTCCATTTCTATTTCCTATTTGCAAAGGGAGAGCAGGTCAACACACAAAGAGCAGTAGCCTGGAACGCAAACTGATATGCTCATTTTTTCTATTGTTTCAGTGGTGAAACGCAGCATGTCAGTTTGGATTACAAGCTAACAGAGCAGTTGACAAACAGCAGAAGCTACACCTCTCTCTCTGGGCTCGGAGTCCTCCAGGGTCTGTATTTATAGCAGGTCTGATCAACAGGGGACCAGCAGAACTCAATAACAGGAGAAGACAGAGAGTAGCAGTCTCCCTGGATGCCAAATTAGTCTGTTTACAGAACGTTTGTGAAAGTGTAGGTGTCTTTAACCATGATCAGGCCTGCTCAGCTGCCGCCTTTTGCCAGCAAAGTGGTATACCATAAGGTGATAGACCTAACTAGCTTTACCTTTCTTCTTCTTTTCTTTCTTCTCAGAGCCAGACCCAGGGGCTGCAGCTTTAGGGCTGGCCTTGGTTGACACTGTGGGAGGAGTACTAGGCAGAGGATCCACTCCTCCAGGGCTCCCTGAGCCGTCACTGGTCGTCTTGTCTTTACGGCGCTGCTCACGCTTCTCCTTGTTACTGACCTTGGTCTCCCAGGTGCCTGATACTGATAGAAACATGGGGAAGGTTAGTGGGAGGAAATTAAATAGGCCTACATCTCATGTTCAAATCCACAGGCTCTGGGCCCAGTTTCCCAAAACCATCTCAAGACTACGTTCATCGTTAACCTTCTTAGGAACATTGTTACATCTCCGAGCTGTTGCTCAGAGATGTAACATTTTCAAGTTGCTCTTGAAAATGCTCATTATTTAACGACTGCCTCAGACCACTCGTAGAACAGCTAAGTACGTTGTTAGATGTTTTTTTGCCCTTCCGCGTCACTTTATACACAGATGTTTATCCGTCTTTCTATGACTGCTGATAACTTCAGAAGTTTGTAGACTGACTACAAAAACAAAGTTGGCCATTTTTTTTGCATAACAAAAGGCGTACGCTTCAAATGAAAACCGAGATGACTGTATTAAAATACAAATACTGTATAGGCTACATACACATGTATATATGAATGATATGGAAATCAATTTCATGTTAATGCAATTTAGTTTTATTTAGATATTTGTAAGCTACCGATACATTTTTGTCTCAATATATTTCATGATGTAACATTTGCACAACCTGGATTTAGTGCATTATTATAAGGTAAGCATTAGAATAAGCCGCCTCAATATTTGTAACCATAGGTGATCTCTCTAGGAGCTGACCCATCGTCAGTCTTGTGGAATAATTCTAATGTTAAGGTAAGATTGGAAAGGGAGAAAGCTGATCCTAGAGCAGTCCTCCACCCCCCCAATTCAGGTCAGATTGCATGAATGATAGTCTATGAATGATTTAATCTAACACATTAAAATATGACTAATTTCAATTTCTCTGAAAGGACGTAATAATTAGCTGTAAATGTATGCCCCACTGCGCTTTGCTAGGCACAATTGATTCAAACAGTTGGTGGTATTGTATGGCGTACCTTCCTCCGATTCCTTGCCATGAGAAGAAGCCGTCTTAGCCTCCTTTACTGCCTGTTTCTGCTTCTTCTTGGTATTCTTTACCTAAATATATAGATTTCAACATGTATGGTGGATTAATGCTACAAGGCAAATCTCAAGTCACATACACCATCCTGTTCCCTTAAATCTGTGTACCAAGAGCCTTTTGACATGTAATTTATAGGCTATACGGTCCTTACAATCTCAAACGCTATAAACCAAACAAATCAAAAGTATTATGTTTTAAGTGTCAGCCCCTCAATGCAGATTGATGCCTAAAACAACTATAAAGAGCATTGATTGACAGACTGACAGTCAACTGGGTTGAAAGCTGTATTTGATCATGGAGGAGCCACACTTGACACAAGCTAAGTGAGGAAGCCATGGTCCCATCCTTTAGGATTTGCTGCATCTGCAAGTTAAAATCTGGCAACCAGACAGCTGGCACTTGCACATCACAGGACAGTAGGAGTCCTAAGGGAGGCAGGCCTCTAGTCTAAAAGCCACATCATCACTAGTAAAACTCCACTACAAACGCCATAAGGCCGGTTCTCAATCTTCAAGGCATGTTTAGTGCAGAAATTGGGATATTATGTAGCTAGTTATAACCAAGCATATCTGAAGTTATTTTGCATACAACGGACTTTGTTTTGTATACAACAGATTTAACTCTTTCACTAGTCTCCTAGGCTTGCATACAATAATTTTCCTCTACATGCAACATTAGGCCTACCTCAGAAGCCTTTTCTGTCTTGACTTGAGAATGTGGCACTACTGGCAGGTTGTCTTCAGTCACTCTGACTTCCTCTTGTAGCTCAGCAACTGCACTACCATTTGGCTGTGATTTCTGTAGGGCAAAAGAGAAGACAAGGCTTAATTAAAAACAAATATTAGTTTGGCTCACGTGACAGGTTAATCTAGCTAGCCGAATCATGCTAATGTCGGCTACTAACTACTAGCTAGCTACTGTGACAGAGCTGTCAAAATTAGCATAGCATAACTAGCTAGTAAGCCAACATTGGAAACGTTACCTTATCTGTAGGTTTCCCTTTCTTTTTCTTCGGTTCCTCTGCTTTTGCCGTCTTGATAGGAGCTGGTTTAGTGCTTTCCATGGTCTCAACTTCAATTATGGTCGGTCGCTTCTTGAAGAGCCCGCGACAGGCCGAGGCCCACATAGCCACCATTAGCACGAGCCCAATGCACGCTGCTAAGAAGATCAACCATGGCGGAATCTCGGGCTTCACTCCAAAATCCACCCCGAGTTCTGAGTGCAAGAGGTCTAGGCCAGTGGAAAGAAGCTCATTCAGGCGACCTGCTATCAACCTGGCCTGTTGACAGGTTGCGTCCTGCCAATTCTCTGCCATTTGGGTTGATCTCGATGATTGACAGAATATGCTAAAAAGTTAACGTTAGCTGCCTAAAAATAACGGTTTTGACAGGGCAAACAAAACCACGATCATCGCTAGCTTGTCATCCACCTAGCTGCTAACGTGTTAGCTAGCTGTCACTCATGTAACATTTGAGTCGGTCGAAATAAATTACCCTCATATAGCTAGCTATGTGTCCACCTCGTATGCCTGATGAACCCCTTTCTTGCCAACTGTGATAAAGCAAGAAGGTTGATTTCGAGGAGCAACAGAAAAACAGGCGGTGCTTAGCAGCATCCCGTTCTACGATTGGTGCAACGTCATCATGGAAGGAGGCGTCCCTCTGAAATCATGACGACTATCCCCAGACAGATTAAGAATGGTGGTCCTGGACTAGAATATTTGATTAAAAAAAACTATACCCAATGATGAATCACATATCTTGAACCAAACTTTTGCTGCCCACAAGTAGAATTTGTGGCCTGTTTTATTGTATGCTTGGGTGTCTTCCCACAATCTAAAGAATTGCAGTCTTCGTAAAGTTCCTAAAACCAGATTATCAGCATGCCTAGCACTTATTGTGAGGGCATCGATTTAAACCATATTCAGAAATACATTCTACAACAATCAAGAGACTAAAATGATCATTTGCATCCAAGTTTATTTTGAAATTCCCTACTCCCCCTTTACAAGAAAAATAATGACTTTCCACCAAGGCAGCAGCGAACTGTCAGTGATAGTAAGTATTCTGTTTAGGGCAAGGAACAAAATCATAATCACAGTGTGTTTTTTTATGCTTTAACTTTTTAAATACTTCTACTGCGGTCCTCTTTGGCTGAGCTTCGGCACAGTTTGCTGTCGAGCCAAATTCCTGGGAAGTAAAGGTTTAAGCCAATAGAGCAGAGGGCTTCAACTTTACAAAGCCAATGCAGGAATGTATATTACCTTCAGAACTAAAAAAATTAAAATAAAATAAGAACAAGCCGTCTGTGTTCACAACACAAACAAAATAACCGCCAGGGGAGCGACAGCATTTTTGTATTTTCTTCGAATTCCATAAAATTGTATAGACAAAAAACAAATCTACAAAAATTGAACTAGGTAAATATTACACAACAGGTAAACATGTTTGTCAACCTCTACACAAAACCAAAGTTCTTGGTCTTAATGGCTAGTAAGAGTTTCTGTTTTAGAATCTGTTTGGAGGAGTAGAGTGGAACGTAGAGGCGCGAGATGCAGGTGTTGGCCGTGGGCAGGTGCTGGTCGTCCGGAGGCCTGATGGTGATGGAGGGCATGGGCTGGAAGCCTTCCTCACTGGCTGGCAGAGACGGACTGGAGGTCCAGAAGTACACCTGCAGAGAGGGAGAGGAATCAGATTGTATTGGAATTTATATTTGAGTTTGTGCAGATAAAAATTACAAACTGGGGCTGCATCAGGTAGTGAAAATAATTTCTTACCAGATCTTGCCTCTCAGTCATGCTCATCTTCTCCACGATGGACCAAAACCAGCGTTTGAACTGCAACAATTTATCAGCATTTTCCCCTGTTGAGATTCAGAGTGGGATAACACAAATAAGTGACTCAATCATGGAATAAAAACCATAAACTCAAACACATTTAAGTCATGTAAAAGTACAAATGTATTTTTGTTACAAGACTTCCAACTGCATAGCTAAAAGTGTTAGGGTGAGGATCAATAACCAAAGGAAAACTAAATACATCCAGGTTTTACAGTTCTAGGAGCAGGTCTCCCCATCCATATAATCTTATTCATTGTGATCAAAAAGGCAAAACTGATCCTACATCAGCACTCATACTCTGAGATTCTTTGTGAATACGGGCCAAGGTCTTTGTACCAGATTCATCATTGAAGGAAGTGAAGCTGATGAGCATCTGCACGTTGACCTCTCCACAGCCGTTGACCAGCAGCCTGAAGTCCTCAGCTGTCAAGTCCTCCAGGGCGTTCTTAGGAAGGACATCCAACAGACCCTTCCTCATCGCCTGAAAGAGACAAAACAGTATTAATATTAAATGTCATCTTTATATACAGTACACATCCATCCCCTTCTCATCAGCTGAGACAGAACAAGGTATTAATCTCACAAATTTACACTCTACAACATTGTCTCTGTACACATCTAGGCTTATCCCTACTCCAGCTTTAGACTGGTGTCCGATTTGCTGTTTTGGAAACTCCTATGAAATGCCAAAAACAAAAACAGATCTGGGACCAGGCTAACTTTAGACCTAACTCCATACAGAATGCCTCACTTGGTTCCCCTTATTATAGTGAATGTTAATTCACTTGTATACAGTGTACAACTCACATGAAGAGGTTGCTCAGCAACCACCAGCATCCTGTGTTCGGCGTACTTTCTCACGTATTCGTAAACGTTGAGAGGAGTCACAGGCATGTTGACCCCACCTGACAGCAGCTCCACCTGATATAGCCATGGACAGCAGACACCATGTCAATAATGTAATGCCATGTTTCATAACATTCTGTCACAATTAGACGGCAGAATAGAGGGCTTTTCAAAACAGTCAACTTCTGATAAATGCAAAACCTGGCAGTTTCAAATGTTTAATGTTGCATGCACAAGTACAGTGAAATGCCAGTTGTGACAGAGTGCATTAAAACCAGAGCATGCAGTCAGGCGATTGCAAAAATATAACGAAATGAAAAATCGGGACTGAAAACGTATCTTAAGTGCACTTCCTGAGTTGAGTTGACCGCATGTGAAATATTCTCCCTGTGAGTTCTTTACCTGTCCAGCCCCTTCCTCCTTACACAGGTCTATGGCGAAGGCCAGGTCCATGGCTGCAAACACAGCCTCCGCCTCTCCAGCCTGAGAGTGACGGATCAACTGTCGCAGGCTCTCGTACATTACCGGGTCAAAAAAGGCAAAGTCATGCCAATTCACCTGCTCACAGACACACATACTGATGAGAATTCTATCCGTGTACAAGTCCAGATGTAGCGGTTTCAATATTGCAGTGTACAACAGTGCCCATATAACAGTGGAAATCATTACCTTTCTGCCGAGCAGCACCTTGATGACATGTCTGTTCAAGGTAATTGGACAGAGCTCATTCTGCAGCAGACACAGCCCTAGTATTCTGGAGAAGAAGAAAAAGAGAGAACTTTTCAGGTAGGCTACATATAATTGTAATTTCGTTTTTTTATCCCTGAATACGAATAAATAGTGGCTGCACTCCAGATGGCCCCCTGTTCCCTATGGGTCCTGGTTGCACAATAAAGGGAATAGGACGCTAGGACTTACCTGCCGATGTTCCTGAAGCAGTTGAGCCTGGCCTCCGTGTTCTTGCCGGGCCGGGGAGAGTAGAAGCCTCTCTTCCCAGGCTGGTAGAACAGGGGAGCGTTGTCATCTCCGTCTTCAGGGTCGTCCAGCTCCATGTCCACCACACTACGGGTGGAGCCATGACGCTTACGGTTCTCCTGCTGCTACAACCAGGAAATTAGGAACTTTATTCGTAATTGACAATAATTGACACATTTTTGGTTATTACAGTGTAAAATTATTAAAATCAGTGCCACCCAGAAAAATGTAAGTGACTGGTCTTGAGAAAGGTTGCTAAGGCTGAAATGTTGACAAACAGTCCCCTATATCCTGTTACTATTAGAGCATAAT
The DNA here is from genome assembly GCF_965601325.2 of Salmo salar. NCBI lineage: Eukaryota > Metazoa > Chordata > Actinopteri > Salmoniformes > Salmonidae > Salmo > Salmo salar. Next base: position 30,515,146 of record NC_138292.1, read on the forward strand.
ATCAGTGGGTGATCATGAAGTGAATATTTCTATTATGTTATAGTAAACCTCTAAAAACAGCCACAGTCAGAATTCTAACCAGTAAGTTAATGTCATGAGGCTGAAGGCCACATTACTTTTATTCTTCATACAACTTTCTTACAGGCATGTCTAATGACTTGTGTTCCTGGACCACAGAGCTGAGGCATGCTGGGACCAGAGACAGAGAGCTGAAGCTTACCTGTGCTTTCTCAGGAGCCTCTAGGAGACCCAGGTCCAGTATGCTGTCAGCGCCATTTTCCCTGTGGAAGGAGAGAGGGGTTCTAGTCAGGTTATCCTTTATTTTTATCCAACCAGGTTGTCCTATTGAGGTAAAAAAAAAAAAAAAAGCTTTCACAAGGGAGACCTGGCCAAGAGGGCATCCTTGAAATTGTGTATGGTGACGATGCATCCCAAATGGCACCTTTTTGCCTATTTAGCATAAAGGGGCTCTGGTCAAAAGTAACGCACTGAGCAGGGTGCTATTTTGAGAACAAAATGACAGAGTGGTGAATAGGACACTGTACTATACCTTCCATGTGCAATGAGCAGCTCCATGGCCTCCTCCACCCTGGCCCTGAGAGAGTCCTCACTGGCCAGGAGCAACAGCAGCTGGGCTGGAGAGAGCTCCAGCAGCATCCCTGTGATCTTACTGGCAAACGCCTGGAGAGGAAGGAACAACACCAGTCAGTCAAATTCTGTAGACAGTCCTGAGGTTTTCACTTATTCACCACCCATCACATACAGTATTCCTTGTTGATTGTATATAGATCGATATTTTAGATTAGATAATGAATGGATAATGCATTTATATACTGCTCCAAAAAATAAAGGGAACACTTAAACAACAATGTAACTCCAAGTCAATCACACTTCTGTGAAATCAAACTGTCCACTTAGGAAGCAACACTGATTGACAATAAATTTCATATGCAGTTGTGCAAATGGAATAGACAACAGGTGGAAATTATAGGCAATTAGCAAGACACCCCCAATAAAGGAGTGGTTCTGCAGGTGGTGACCACAGACCACTTCTCAGTTCCTATGCTTGCTGGCTGATGTTTTGGTCACTTTTGAATGCTGGCGGTGCTTTCACTCTAGTGGTAGCATGAGACGGAGTCTACAACCCACACAAGTGGCTCAGGTAGTGCAGCTCATCCAGGATGGCACATCAATGCGAGCTGTGGCAAGAAGGTTTGCTGTGTCTGTCAGCGTAGTGTCCAGAGCATGGAGGCGCTACCAGGAGACAGGCCAGTACATCAGGAGACGTGGAGGAGGCCGTAGGAGGGCAACAACCCAGCAGCAGGACCGCTACCTCCGCCTTTGTGCAAGGAGGAGCAGGAGGAGCACTGCCAGAGCCCTGCAAAATGACCTCCAGCAGGCCACAAATGTGCATGTGTCTGCTCAAACGGTCAGAAACAGACTCCATGAGGGTGGTAGGAGGGCCCGACGTCCACAGGTGGGGGTTGTGCTTACAGCCCAACATCGTGCAGGACGTTTGGCATTTGCCAGAGAACACCAAGATTGGCAAATTCGCCACTGGCGCCCTGTGCTCTTCACAGATGAAAGCAGGTTCACACTGAGCACGTGACAGAGTCTGGAGACGCCGTGGAGAACGTTCTGCTGCCTGCAACATCCTCCAGCATGACCGGTTTGGCGGTGGGTCAGTCATGGTGTGGGGTGGCATTTCTTCGGGGGGCCGCACAGCCCTCCATGTGCTCGCCAGAGGTAGCCTGACTGCCATTAGGTACCGAGATGAGATCCTCAGACCCCTTGTGAGACCATATGCTGGTGCGGTTGGCCCTGGGTTCCTCCTAATGCAAGACCTCATGTGGCTGGAGTGTGTCAGCAGTTCCTGCAAGAGGAAGGCATTGATGCTATGGACTGGCCCGCCCGTTCCCCAGACCTGAATCCAAAGGAGCACATCTGGGACATCATGTCTCGCTCCATCCACCAACGCCACGTTGCACCACAGACTGTCCAGGAGTTGGCGGATGCTTTAGTCCAGGTCTGGGAGGAGATCCCTCAGGAGACCATCCGCCACCTCATCAGGAGCATGCCCAGGCGTTGTAGGGAGGTCATACAGGCACGTGGAGGCCACACACACTACTGAGCCTCATTTTGACTTGTTTTAAGGACATTACATCAAAGTTGGATCAGCCTGTAGTGTGGTTTTCCACTTTAATTTTGAGTGTGACTCCAAATCCAGACCTCATGGGTTGATAAATTGGATTTCCATTGATTATTTTTGTGTGATTTTGTTGTCAGCACATTCAACTATGTAAAGAAAAAAGTATTTAATAAGATTATTTATTTCATTCAGATCTAGGATGTGTTTAAGTGTTCCCTTTATTTTTTTGAGCAGTGTATATAAGATAATCTAATTCTAATTAAAGTGTTGTAAAGCTGGTAGGTACCGGCTGCATAGCGTGGACGCGGGGGTACAGCCTCTCTCCCAGGGCCTGTCTGTGGGCAGGTAGGGGGTCAGGTTCGTCACTGGGGTTCCCCTCCGAGGCTGGCCTGAAGGGTCGGGTGTCAATGGACAGCTGTCTCCTCGAGTCCCTGGAACACACACAGAAGGGAAGGTTAGCTAGCGCCCTCAAACATTCTACACCATCGTGCCGACCCGAACCAAACTGGCCAGTGCAGGCCATTGTCTTACGCCAGATCAATGCTCGTCCCTCAACCGATCGGTCTTGTAGGACGTGGAACTCATCTATAAAACTATATTTTGCTCAACACTAGTTCCTAATTCTGGCTACTACGGCAAACCATGCACCAGCTAACAGCCTAGTACAAGCTTGTTTGAATGGCCATATGGTAGCTAGTTTAACAGCTTGTTGATTAAGTTGTACAGAACCAAAGTTATGGGACTGCTCTCAGAAATCAGCATGTATGCAACAGACAACTGCCATTGTGCCTCGCTACTTTGTAACATTTAGCCAACGTGATAACGTTGCAGAGTCACAGTCAGCTGTGCTGTATAACTCGGCGCACTAATCACAGCAGAACAAATATCATGAAAACTCATGTGCATAGCTAGAGTGAGTATTCAGCATTGAGTGTGTGAACTGGTGTTAGCTGTTAACTCGAAATGACAAGGTTCCAGTTTAACAAAGTTTACTATACCGTATGAACACACTACAAGGTAGCCATTCCACTCTAGGCTAGGTCCATCAACCACAAGACTCCCTGCGCAGGCACACTCTTGACTGAGTGATAGCCCCGTAATAACAGAAATATAGGGATACTTAAAACATGAACTTAACATTAGCATCCCTGTCTTTTCATATGGATTGATTAGAAATGTTCGTACATAAATCATTTCATAAATATGGATTCTACCACCACAATACACCTTAGCTAGATATAGAATTAGGTAGTGAAGACATCCTCATTACTTAAAAAAAAAAAAATTTGCTACAGGTTTATCGTTTTTGGTAAGATTAACTGACTCTTGAGGATGAACAGGGTTTCAGTGGATGATGTCACCTTGGTAACATTTTCGAATGTTAGGACAGCATATTGTAACCGGACTTATTTTTAGCTATCCATGAGTGTCTGCGAGTTCAGACAGATCAGTGCAGACGGCCGCCATGTTATCCAACGTGAGACAATGCAGTGCAGGCCAGAACCTATGGTGGATGCGTAACCAGGCCAGCTAGGTTTGGCTCGGCTCAGTAGGGTAATATTTTCAATCGGTGTAGTTGAGTAGAGAGATGTAGAAGGCTTTAGTTACAACTTTCAAACTATGTTGCATTTGTATTGCTTTGTGTAACACCACCAGCAACTGATAAGCAATGAATCTATAACGTGGTTGCATCCAGTTGCAAAAAAAATTATTATACTTTGTGCACTAGTTGCAAGCAACAGCCAATCAAAATGAATGCGTCGCACATGATCCATTTGAAGGTTCGGAACTCCGACCCAGTTGTCATGTCAACACAGCTGTCAGTGCTGCGGGAACCGTGATCAAGGTTGGTAGAAGAGACATTAGCCAAACGGGAGCTGTAAATAAATATTGGCATCATGGGAAGTCACAGTTAATGTACATGGTTTGGTAGTCAATGTCATTTTTGAAGTGAACCCAGACCTGTCAGACCAGTTTCAACTGAAATTGTCCAACATTAACTGCACTAGCTAACTTAGTTCATTGCTAGCTTGGTCATTTTGACTAGCTAGCTAGTGTACAGACAGCATTTTGTCCAAATCCATTCTTATACAACAACCATACGGTTCGATAAACAATAATTAGTAAAATCATGACGTAATGCAGCAGATGACATTAGGTGAGATACGACTTCTCAAACCATAATGACAATAGCAGCTTCAATTTGATTGGCTTTTGCACGCAATTTCAATCACGTTTGAGTTACTTCGTGTATCAGCAAAGTTGCTTGAGATGTCACTTGCAACCTCTAACTGCAACTAAATTTGCTTGAAAGTTGCTTTGTTTAACTCCAGCCTAACACATGAAGGTCAAATGTTTTCTGAAAGGCAACATGTCCTAATAACACACTACAACCACAGGGTTGGTGGGCAGGGAGGTTGGTCTCACCTGTCTCGGTCTCTCCTAGAGCCGGCTCGGAGCCCTCCACTCCTCCGCTCCCTCTCCCGGTCTCTGTTCCTCAGCCGCTGCATCAGATCTACACACAGAGGGAGACTTTAGGAAAGATATATCTCTGTTCTCTTCTGAAATTCCTCTTGCTTCCCCCAGAGTGGTGGTACCAGCAAGTTGTCACAGCCACCATGTTAAACTGCCATTTGGGTTAAGTAATTAATAAATTGACGCTAGTAGTTTCATACTCAATGTCATACTTGAGTTGTAATCGTGATGACACGTACTGCTGGCCTGCATGCCCTTGCTGACGCTCTGCACACAGTCCAGGTTGGGCAGCTTGTCATTGGACAGGAAGGCCAGGGCGATGGCCGTGTAGAAGCTACGGGCCACGCCACTACCCTCGCCCGGCTCGTCCTTGAAGGTGACCTTGACGCGGTGCACAGCCATGGGTGTGGTGGTGCAGCGCCGGCCAAAGTGGGTGTTGAGCTGCCTCATGGTCTGCTGGATCAGCTGGTCACGGTCACGGTCCACCTCCAGGGCCAGGTCACGAGACTGGAGGTTACGGAGTTTCTCCATCTCCCGGCGGAACTTAGACTCCTTCACCTCAAAGCCCCCCAGCTCGGTCAGGATCTGGGGACGGGATCAGACAGGCAGGATTAAATGTCTGGTTAGATCGTCAACTGTTTTTAATGTTTAACAGATGTTTTTTAGTCCTGATCTCATCTTGGTAATTGTACTTTTCTTTATTACATGTTTGTCTGTCAAGATCTGGGGACAGAAAGCTGTAGTGACTTGTCTACCGTTCTAAAAGCGTACATTTGGATCCTGGATGCTGATTGGTTAATAGCTGTTAGTTATTCACGATAATCCACAGGTAAAGCCTGTTAACAGTTCCATTTGAATCATCAATGCGCTGTTCAACAGCCCAGCCAGGCAATTCATAAACTGTCTAGCCCATCATCTTGGTAATGGTATTTTTCTTTATTTTGTCTGTCTAGCTGTATATTTTTGTGGATTTCATTGTATTAATGGTTTGGGGCAGGGGAAATACTGTAAATATAATACAGTATAAGTGTTTAAACACCAATCCCTGAGTGTGCATACCGATCCAGGCTCTGCTCCAACGTCCTCCATGAAGACGCGTCCGAACAGCTCCAGAGACAGACGCCAGCGGCCCAGCAGCATGTCATGGGAGATCACCATCCCCATGAAACTACAGTGGGGTCTGGAGAGGACAGAGAGATGATATACTTCCTGGTTAATATTACAGTGGGGTCTGGAAAACACAGGAGAGGGCACAGAGATGTTAATACCAAAGATGGGAGCGTAAGGAACATTTACATATGCAGTTGTAAGACGCAAAGAGGGAGAACGTTTTAATTTATTTTCGTAACCCAACTATATTCATTGTTTCCGTACTGAAGCAAAAAGAGAGCGACCTGAGAAAGCAAACCTAGATGGGATTTTCATTTATTTACTAGCCACGTGTACCATACCTAAAGGAAGGGAGCGGGGGTCCATCGCTCTCAGTGAGGCCTATTTCAGCCAGGAGGCTGCTCTTCAGCTGGGCAGCTAGGTCGTGGGGTGAGGGGCCTGGCTTTGGAGCCACTAGCTCCTGGTCCATGGGCTGGTCCTCTCTGCCGCGCTGACTAGTTTCCATACTCATCACGTTCTTCAGGTTGGCTGAGTAGGACATCTTGGTGGGTAGGATCTGTAGGACACAACACAGCTGTGGTTGTGGTGAATGGTGCTATAATGAATGGGTTTTTTTTAATGATGGAAATGTACTGTGAAGACTGTGGCTCTGCTCCAATAATTTGATGCATCTTTCCTTCCATGAAGTACTAATCACTGATCTAACATGGATTGGCATTAGCAAGCTTTCCAGTTTCCATTGCATTGCTTTCACCAATCCAGCCATGTTAGACCAGTGATTCTTTCAAGAAAGGAGGGAAGGGGGGGGATGAGGGAAGGATGCATGTTGATTGAAGGGATGAGGGATAAAGGAAGGATGCATGATAAGCGTATTAGAGCAGGGCGGGCAGGTCGTTTTGTATACCTGAGAGGAGCCCATGTTAACCTCCAGGCAGCTGCGGTCCAGGGTGGCCTCGGCCAGGCCTTTGCTTGCTGTGTATGAGGACGAGTACAGGCCCTGACTAGGACGGCCAAACAGATCCTCCTTCCTTGCATTGGGCTGGGAGGTAGAAAAATGTAAAATAAGTTGCAGCGTCATATTATTGTAACAAACTAAAAACAGAGATTAACAACATATTGGTAGTGGTGGATTTATTGACTTCTAGTGTATATTGCACTGCTTGCCCCATAAAGGGTTAAGTAGGCAAAGAAGCTCTATAGCTGTGTTAACAATTACTGTCTGCATCAATTACACTGCATTAAGGATTATACAGAAGAGGCTGTTTTGGGAGCCCGTTAGGACTTCACCTGCACATGTCACTTTAATTAAACTTTAATTGAATTTCCCTCTTATATAGTAATCAATAAAATGTCATAATAAGGTGCAGAGTTTTAGATTTGCCTGCTGGGGGCCAAGGAGACTCCCAGTGCCGCTAAAACCATTGACAACTAATATCCGTTTAAGGGGTTGTTAAATAAATGTTAAAACTATTTGGTTGTAATATCTTAACCTCATGAAAAGCATAGTCAGAACTACACAGTTCAGATTATTCCACATTCAGCTCTGAGTTAAACAGCAAGTAACCATGCTTGTCATGATCAGTAAACATCAATTGGTCATGTCATTTCAGATATGTTGAGGCTACCCTGACGTCTCTCAATAACCTTTAGTTAGATATTTGAGTGAAAAGTGAACTAACTATATGTGATAAGTATGAGTGGTTTAGGTTCATTTCCCCATCCTTTGTGGGCTCTGCCTGTCAAGCAGCAGAGGGGCACATTTGCCGATGTAAGCCTATTGTTAGCTGATAATTTACATTTACATTTACGTCATTTAGCAGACGCTCTTATCCAGAGCGACTTACAAATTGGTGTGACGTTTACTTTGCAAGCTACAGGTAGAAACGTTGTACAGTTGGCTAAACATAGTGCTAAGTAGACCTTATGTACTTTTTTTCTCCAACCATCAGAGACCTACTTAGTGAAGTTAGCTAACATAAACCCTTTAACATTTTTTGGTGTTTAAAACTTATGGCTTGAATCCCGTTAGCGGGATCGATATGACGACAGCCAGTGAAAGTGCACGGCGGCAAATTCAAAACAAAAATCTCAATTAAAATGTCTCAAACATACAAGTATTAAACACCATTTTAAAGATAAGATTCTCCTTAATCTAACCAGTGTCCGATTTCAAAAAGGCTTTACGGCGAAAGCAAAACATTAGATTATGTTAGGACAGCACCTAAACAAGAAAAACCACAGCCCTTTTCCAAGCAAGGAGAGGCGTCAAAAAACAGAAAGTCAGCTAAAATTAATTACTAACCTTTGATGATCATCAGATGACACTCCCAGGACTCAATGTTACAAAATACATGCATGTTTTGTTCGATAAAGTTCATCTTTATATCCATAAACCCCATTTTACATTGGCGCGTGATGTTCAGAAAATGTATTCCCACCAAAACTCCCGTTGAATGAGCACATCAATTTACAAAAATACTCATAAAGCGTTGATAAAATTTACAACAGTTATTGAAAGAATTATAGACATACTACTCCTTAATGCAACCGCTGTGTCAGATTTTAAAATAGCTTTTCGGCAAAAGCACATTTTTCAATATTCTGAGTACAGAGCTCAACCATCAAAGCAAGCTATACAGATACTAGCAAAGTTCTGGAGTCAACTAAACTCAGAATTAGCATTATAAATCTTCCCTTACCTTTGCTGATCTTGGTCGGAATGCACTACCAGGACTCCTACTTCCACAAGAAATGTTATTTTTGTTCGAAATACTCCATATTTATGTCCAAATACCTCCGTTTTGTTCGTGCGTACAGATCACTATCCAAAGGCATAACGCGTGAGCGTAAAACAAGAGACAAAAAGTCAAATAGTTCCATTACCGTTCGTAGAAACGTGTCAAACGATGTTTACAATCAATCCGTAGAGTCTTTTTAACATAAAACGCCGATAATATTCCAACCGGACAATAGCGTATTCATTACAGAAGAAAAAGAAGGAGCGGCGCGCCAAACGTGCCCATGTAGTAAACAACTCACTGGTCCCAGGCAGTCCACTGATAGACTGAGCTCCTATTCTCTGCCCAGTAACAGGAGACGCATGAAACAAGTTTCTAAAGGCTGTTGACAGCCAATGGAAGCCTTAGGAAGTGCAAAATGACCCCACAGACACTGTAGTTTGAATAGGGATTAGATAGAACTACAACTTACTTCCTGGTTGGATTTTCTCAGGTTTTTGCCTGCCATATGAGTTCTGTTATACTCACAGACAACACTCTGAAGTTTCTAAAACTGTTTGAATGATTTCTATCCAAATCTACTAATAATATGCATATCTTAGTTTCTGGGAGTGAGTAGGAGGCAGTTTACTCTGGGCACGTCAGTCATCCAAGCGACTCAATACTGCCACCATCCATAAGTTAAATCGCAATTGCTGCTGACAAACATGATTTATGGACCCCGTCAAATTGGCTAGCCAATAACATGACATCAATATGGCTAGTTAACAAGCTCACTTTCAGGGGATAAACTAGAAGACTATATCCTAATATTGTTTAATTTGCTTGGCATCTATAGAGGTGACGACAGTAGTCCAAATGACAATTTGACGAGGACTTGCCGATGTCAAGCACTTTCCAAAAGCCGAACCTCTGATGAAGCAAGCCAAGTGACAGTTTGCTTAGCTAGCTAGATGTCAAATGATAGGTTACCCTCATGTATCTGAAAATACATGATCAATTGATGTTTACTGATCATGAAAAACATGCAGTTACTTGTTGTTTAACTCTGATAGAGCTAAATGTGGAATAATCAGAACTGTGTAGTTCTGACTATGCTCTTCAAGGTGATGATATTAAAACCAAATAGTTAACAATCCCTTAAAAACAGCATGTACTTGTCAATGGTTTTAGTGGAGCTGGGGGTCTCTTTGCCCCCCAGCAGCCAAATCTAACGCTCTGCACTATTGTGACGTTTTATTGATAACGACCTATGAAAGAAATGCACTAACCTGCAGGAGGTGAGGCTGGTCTGCCAGGGGGATGGCCTCCGCCAGGGGGACCTCGAAGGGGTTGGGGGGGATACAGCCCAGGAAGGTCATGGAGTCAGAGCGGCGGAAGAACGGGTGGTTCTGTCCCGTCTCAGCGGGGACCGGGTCATCCTCCTTATCCTGGAGCGTGGAACCTGAGAGGGAGAGAGGTCAGCACTGCTTCCCTGCATTTCTCCACACTGCAAAAGATCACTGGGAAAGACTGGCCAAAAAAAATATGTACATAGTTCAAACTGCCGCCTATCACCTATATCAGGGCTCTTCAACCCAGTTCCTGGAGAGCTACCGTCCTGCAGGTTCACGGCAACTGTAATCACACGCACCCGATTCTAATAATTAGCTGGTTGATAATCTGAATCAGGTTACTTAACTGGGGTTGGAGTGAAACCTATGAGGGTAGCTCTCCATGAACAGGTACGGAGAGCCATGACCTAAAGTGACGTGTTAAAGTATTTGCCCCCTTTTTGATATTCTCCATTTTTGCTACAGAATGTTATCAGAACTTCAACTAAAATCTAATATTAGATAAAAGGGAACCCGAGTTAACAAAACCAAAATGTATACTCATTTATTTAATTAACAAAGTGATGCAACACCCAATTCCTCTGTGTGGAAAAGTAATTGCCCCCTTACACTCAATAGCTGGTTGTGCCACCTTTAGCTGCAATGACTGCAACCAAATGCTTCCTGTAGTTGTTGATAAGTCACTCAACGCTGTGGAGGAATTTTGGCCCATTCTTGCATGCAGAACTGCTTTAGCTCAGCAACCTTTGTGGCTTCACGAACTGCTCATTTCAAGTCCTACCACAACATTGTCTCAATTAGGATTAGGTCTGGACTTTGACTAAGCCATTCCAAAACTAAAAATGTCGTTTTAACCATTTTCATGGAGGATAGTGTATTTTAGATCATTTTCTTGCTGCATGACCCAGATGCGCTTCAGCTTCAACACAGACGGATGGCCTGACATTCTTCTGTAAAATTCTGATACAGAGCAGAATTCATGGTTCCTTCCATTAAGGCAAGTCATCCAGGTCCTGAGGCAGCAAAGCATCCCCAAACCATCACACTACCACCACCACCACCACGCTTGATTGTTGGTATGAGGTTCTTACTGTGGAATGCAGTGTTTGGTTTTCACCAGACATAATGGGACCCATCTCATCCAAAAAGTGGACTCAAGTTAGCCAAAAAGCACCTGAAGAATGAAATTTCTATGGACAGATGAGTCAAAAGTATAACTTTTTGGATGACGTGGGTCCCATTACGCCTGCCGAAAACCAAACACTGCATTCCATAGTAAGACCTTTATCCAATGGTCAAGCATGTTTATTTTTTTTGTTGAACCCTTATTTTACCAGGTAAGTTGACTGAGAACACATTCTCATTTACAGCAACGACCTGGGAAATAGTTACAGGAGGGGGGGGGGGGGGGTGAATGAGCCATAGAAAGCTGGGGATGATTAGGTGACCGTGATGGTATGATGGACAGATTGGGGAAATTAGCCAGGACCCTGAGATTTGTATTTATTATGGATCCCCATTAGCTGCTGCCAAAGCAGCAGCTACTCTTCCTGGGGTCCAGCTAAATTAAGGCAGTTTAAACAATTTAAAAAACATACAATACATTTATATTTCACAACACACTGTGTGCCCTCAGGCCCCTACTCCACCACTACAACATATCTACGGTACTAAATCCATGTGTCTGTATAGTGCGTACGTTATTGTGTATATACACATGCATGTGTCTATGCCAATGTTTGTGTTGCTTCACAGTCCCCGCTGTTCCATAAGGTGTTTTTTTTTAATCTAATTTGACTTCTTGCATCAGTTACTTGATGTGGAATAGAGTTCCATGTAGTCATGGCTTTATGTAGTACTGTGTGTCTCCCATAGACTGTTCTGGACTTGGACTGTAAAGGGCCCTCGTGGCATGTCTTGTGGGGTATGCATGGGTGTCCAAGCTGTGTGCCAGTAGTTTAGACAGCTCATAAATAAAAGTAGTGATGAAGTCAATCTCTCCTCCACTTTCAGCCAGGAGAAATTGACATGCATATTATTAATATTAGCTCTGTGTACATCCAAGGGCAAGCCATGCTGCCCTGGTCTGAGCCAATTGCAATTTATTTAAGTCCTTTTTTGTGGCACCTGACCACACGACTGAACAGTAGTCAAGGTGCGACAAAACTAGAGCCTGTAGAACCTGCCTTGTTGATAGTGTTAAGGCAAAGCATCACTTTATTATAGACAGACTTCTCTCCATCTTAGCTACTACTGCATCAATATGTTTTGACCATGACAGTTTACAATCTAGGGTTACTCCAAGCAGTTTAGTCATCTCAACTTGCTCAATTTCCACATTACAAGATTAAGTTGAGGATTAGAGTTTAGTGAGTGTTTTTTCCAAATACAATGCTTTTAGTTTTAGAAATATTTATGGCCAACTTATTCCTTGTCACCCACTCTGAAACTAACTGCAGTTCTTTGTTGAGTGTTGTAGTCATTTCAGTCACCATAGTAGCTGACGTGTATAGTGTTGAGTCATCCGCATACATAGACACTCTGGCTTTACTCAAAGTCAGTGGCATGTCGTTAGTAAAAATTGAAAAAATATTGGGGAAAAAGCAAGGGTCTAAACAGCTACCCTGGGGAATTCCTGATTCTAACTGGTTTATATTTGAGAGGCTTCCATTAAAGAACACCCTCTGTTCTGTTTGACAGGTAACTCTTTATCCACAATATAGCAGGGGGTGTAAAGCCATAAGTTTCTCTGGCAGCAGACTATGATCGATAATGTCAAAAGCTGCACCGAAGTCTAACAAGACAGGCCCCACAATCATCTTATAAATTTCTCTCAGCCAATTAGTAATTTGTAAGTGCTGTGCTTGTTGAGTGTCCTTCCCTATAAGCATGCTGAAATTCTGTTGTCAATTTGTTTGACCAGATACAATGCTAAGGGTTGGTAACAGGCTGATTCGTCGGCTATTTGAGCCAGTAAAGGGGGATTTACTATTATTGGGTAGCGGAATGACTTTAGCTTCTCTCCAGGCCTGAGGGCGCACGCTCTCTAGTAGGCTTAAATTAAAGATGTGTCAAGTAGGAGTGGCAATATCGTCTGCCATTATCCTCAGTAATTTTCTATCTAGATTATCAACAATGACAAGCCACCAGGGTCTGACAGACAATTTTTTCACCTCGTTCCACACGGACTTTACGGTATTCAAAAGTACAATTCTCTTCTTGTCTTTCATAATTTGGTCCGATATACTTGGATGTGTAGTGTCAGCGTTTGTTGCTGGCATGTCATCCCTAAGTTTGCTTATCTTGCCAATGAAAAAGTCATTCAAGTAATATCAGTAGGCTTTGTGATGAATGAGTCATCCAATTCAATGACTGAAGGAGCCGAGTAAGCTTCCCCCCCCCCCAAATTTCATTTAAGGTGCCCCAAAGCTTTTTACTATCGTTCTTTATCTTTGTTTCATAGTGAATTTAGTTTAGTCACATTTTCTTAAATTTGCAGTACGTTTGCCAATCAGTTGGACTGCCAGACTTTAATTGCCATACCTTTTGCCTCATCTCGCTCAACCATACAATTTCTCAATTCCTCATCAATCCAAGGGGATTTAAACAGTTTTTACAGTCATTTTCTTAATGTGCTTATTAGTAACTGGAATAAGTAGTTTCATAAATGCATCAAGTGCAGCGTCTGATTGCTCCTCATTACACACCACAGACCAGCAAATATTCTTTACATCAACAAAACTTATTGTATGACTTCATACACTTTATTAGGCCCAGCCTTTGGAATTTCAGTTTTCCTAGATATTGCTATTATATTGTGATCACTCCATTATATGGATTTGGATACTACTTTAAAGCACATATCTGCAGCATTAGTAAAGATGTGATCAATACATGATTTAATTCCTGTGCTGTTTGTAACTACCCTGGCAGGTTGACTGACAACCTGATCCAGGTTGCAGGCACTTGTTACAGTTCAAGGTTTTTTCCTGAGTGGGCAGCTTGATGATAGCAAGTCAATATTTAAATCACCCAGAATATATACACTTCTCTGTTGATATCACATATATTATCAAGCATTTCACATATCCAGATACTGACTGTTAGCACTTGGTGGTCTATAGCAGCTTCCCACAAGAATGGGCTTTAGGTGATGCAGATGAACCTGTAGCCATATTACTTCGACAGTATTTAACATTAGATCATCTCTAAGCTTTAGAGGAATGTGGTTCTGAATATAGATTGCAACATCGCCTCCGTTGGCTTTTCGGTAGATGTTATAACCATGTATTGCTACCGCTGTATCAAAGGTGTTATCTAAGTGAGTTTGAGATTGAATATGAATGTAATCTGTTACAAGCAAGTCATTGACTTCATGGACCTTGTTTCTTAGGCTACATATGTTAATATGGGCTATTTTTAAGCACTTTTCTGGGTTGCTTGATTGATAAGCTTCCCAGTAAAGCATTAAAAACAGAGGTAGACTTACTCATGTTATTTCCATTGGAGCGGATAGTGCAGGGTGAGCTGCATAAAGTGGTCTTCCTATTATTAACACCGCCTCAGTGCTAACAGTGTAACTCTGGTTTATAGGCTCATGACTACTGCTTACAATAGCTGTAGGATAAACGGATGCATTTGGTGCAATTAGGGGGTACATAAATTAAATTACTTGCATTGCGTTTGCCAATGCCCCTAAGATCATGTACATTTGATGCAGCATTATGACGACTCATTGTCACAATGGTAGGGATTAACTGAGCTGGTCTTGGATCATTTACCAGTCATTGTTTTAACACAGCCTTGAAATGCGTGGACAGTCCAGGAGCCAAGATGATTTGGATGGACTCCGTCATTCTTGTAGAGTATCTTCTGTTTCCAGAAGGTGTCAAAGTTAACAATAAAAGTGACTCCAGCAGAGCTACAGTAGTCCTTTAGCCAGATGTGTAATGCCAGCAGTCTGCTGAATCTTTCACACGATGGCACTGGACCTGAAGTTATTGGTCGTGTTTTGGAGTCCTTTAATGCTAAAATCAGTTCTTTAAAATCCAATTTCAAATGTTCCGAGCTAGCCCTCCTGATGTCGTTTGACCCCACATGGACTATGACAGTGTCAGCTCTGGGCATCTGTGGTAGAACAGACGGAAGCAGCCTTATGTCCTGTACTTGTGCTCCTGGCTAGCACAGGGTTTTTGCCTTGGGGACCGAGATGTTTCTTACCATAGAGCTGCCTATGATGACAGCTGGTGATGTTGAATGGGCCGGTCTCTCAGGCAGCGTCACTGTCTGGTGAGGCTGGGAGCTCCGAGGATCTGAACCTGAGGTAGAAGCCACCGGAGAGGGAGACAGAACTGAGGACGAAGACGCAGGTACCTCCGGATCCGATCTTGTTTGAGAAGCCACCAAGGACCAAGGTGCCGGAACCTCTGGATCCAGGGCGGCAAAGCTGTTTTTGGTCCGTGTCAGTTCCAGGTTCAACATCTCCATGAGACCCTCGTTGCCAGAGAACGCCTTCTTCGACTTCCACGCCAAGTGACGTACCTCCATGGATGGTTGGGTCGAGATCAGCTCCGTTCCCCAGGGAAGGGGGTAACCCGTCGGGGATGGAACCCTGCCTAGCACCAGCCAGTCGGCTGTGGAGAGCCAACACGGCGGCAAAACTTCCACCAGACCAGAGTGCCGTCCAGCTACTGGGGTGGAAGGAAAAAGTAGGTGGCCGTGGGTTCCCCAGCAGCTTATGTAGGTTTGCTACTTGCTTGTTAAGAGTAGCTACTTCACTCCTGTAGTCCTCCGCAAGCAAGCAGTTGCTACATTGAAAGTCAGCGTGGTCCACATTGCCCCGTAACAAAGCAAAGTAAACACAGCTCCTGTAACGCTGGAAACTTTCAATAGTGGCCTCCATTTGAGAACGCCGAGCCAGCTAGGCTTTCGTGTCTCTCCCCCTATACGGAATCTTGCAGGATCCCGGGAGAGATAGCGGCGCTCACAAAAATGTAGCCCAACAGAGCCGCAGGCTTTTAAACCGAGGTCTTTACTTCAGGTTTCAGCGTTCGACAGCGTTCAACAACATACGTCGGTTTCTGATGACGTGCTGTTGCTACATGACACCCCTACTCTTACAATAAATGCCATGGGATCTTTAGTAACCAGAGTCAGGACACCCATTTAACATCCCATCCCGAAAGACAGCACCCTACACAGGGCAATTTTTTTAGACCGGATGAAAGGGTGCCTCCTACTGGCCCTTCAACACCACTCCCAGCAGCATCTGGAATCCCATCCAGGGACATATCAGGACCAACCCTGCTTACCTTTAGAAGCTAGTTTGGGGATGCTTTGCTGCCTCAAGACCTGGACGACTTGCCTTAATAGAAGGAACCATAAATTCTGCTCTGTACCAGAATTCTACAGGAGAATGTAAGGCCATCCGTCTGTGAGCTGAAGCGCAACTGGGTCACGCAGCAAGACAATGATCAAAACACACAATCATGTCTACATGAAAACGGCCAAAAAAAACTACACATTTTAAGTTTTGGAATGGTCTAGCCCAGTGGTTCCCAAACTTTTTAATAGTCCCGTACCTCTTAAAACATTCAACCTCCAGCTGCATCCCCCCTCTAACACCAGGGTCAGCGCACTCTCAAATGTTTTTTTGCCATCATTGTAAGCCTGCCACAATACAATACATTCATTAAACATTAGAATGAGTCAGTTTGTCACAACCCGGCTCGTGGGAAGTGACAGAGCTCTTATAGGACCAGGGCACAAATAATAATCAACAATTTTGCTCTTTATTTAACCATCTTACATATAAAACCTTATTCATCAAAAATGGTGAATAACTCACCACAGGTTAATGAGAAGGGTGTGCTTGAAAGGATGCACATAACTCCGAGTCTCTCCAATACAACCCAACATTGCAGTCTTCAATCATTTCCCACAGTCTGTGCCTGTATTTAGTTTTAATGCTAGTGAGGCCGGAGAATCCACTCTCACATAGGTACGTGGTTGCAAAGGGCATCAGTCTTAACAGCTCGATTTGCCAAGGGAAGAAACTCTGAGCGCAGCCCTTTGCAGAAATCTGGCATTAAATTAAATTACATTTTCACAGAATATCATTGCAATTTTGATGAGGCTCTCTTGTTCAGATATCAGGTAAGTGGACTGGAGGCAGGGCATGAAAGGGATAACGAATCTAGTTTGTGTCGTCCGTTTCGGAAAGTACCTGCGTAATTGAGCACCCAGCTCACTCAGGTGCTTCGCTACATCACATTTGACATTGTCCGTAAGCTTGAGTTCATTTGCACACAGGAAAGACCTGTGTGTTGTCCTTGTTAATGTAGACAGAAAAGAGCTCCAATTTACATTTACATTTTAGTCATTTAGCAGACGCTCTTATCCAGAGCGACTTACAGTAGTGAATGCATACATTTCATACATTTAAAAAAAATAAAAAAAAATAAACAATTGTACTGGCCCACCCGTGGGAATCGAACTTCTTAATCATAGCCTCAATTTTGTTCCGCACATTGAATATAGTTGGAGAGTCCCTGTAATCCTAGATTCAGATCATTCAGGCGAGATAAAACATCACCCAGATAGGCCAGTCGTATGAGAAACTAGTCATCATGCAAGCGGTCAGACAAGTGAAAATGGTCAGTAAATAAAACTAAGCTCGTCTCCAAATTAAAAAAAAAAAAAAAAAAAAGTGTCAATACTTTGCCCCTTGATAACCAGCGGAATTCTGTATGTTGTAAAAGCGTTACATGGTCGCTGCCCATATCATTGCATAATGCAGAAACTACACGAGAGTTCAGGGGCCTTGCTTTAAAAATATCCTCTCATGTCCTGGTTTCCAGTGGTTTTCCTTAATTGACCCCCCATAAAACGTAACGGACATACCAGGAGCTGTGCCAGGCCCGCCACATCTGTTGACTCATCCAGCTGTAATGCATATAATTCACTGATGCGTCGTGAAAGTGTTGTTTGATGAAGAAATTGTCTGTATAGCTTTTTTGGCCTTTTCCCCAGCATTGTCCCAGCCTTATCCACGGCAGCAGGAAGAATGAAGTCCTCCACAATAGAGGTCGACCGATTGTGATTTTTCAACGCCGATACCGATTATTGGAGGAACCAAAAAACCCGATGCCGATTAAAAAAAAATAAAAAATTACATTAAAAATAAAAAAATTCGGCCAATTTTTTATTTTTTTTTCTAATATTGACAATTACAACAATATTGAATGAACACTTATTTTAACTTAATATAATACATCAATAAAATCAATTTAGCCTCAAATAAATAATGAAACATGTTCCATTTGGTGTAAAATTTCATTATGTGCCATGTATGAAAGCTAACGTTTAAGTTCCTTGCTCAGAACATGAGAACATATGAAAGCTGGTGGTTCCTTTTAACATGAGTCTTCAATATTCCCAGGTAAGTTTTAGGTTGTAGTTATTATTGGAATTATAGGACTATTTCTCTCTATACGATTTGCATTTCATATACCTTTGACTATTGGATGTTCATATTGGTACTTTAGTATTGCCAGTGTAACAGTACAGCTTCCGTCCCTCTCCTCGCTCCTACCAGGAACACATCGACAACAGCCACCCTCGAAGCAGCGTTACCCATGTAGAGCAAGGGGAAAAACTACTCCAAGTCTCAGAGCAAGTGACGTTTGAAACGCTATTAGCGCGCAACCTGCTAACCATTTCACATCGGTTACACCAGCCTAATCTTGGGAGTTGACAGGCTTGAAGTCATAAACAGCGCAATGCATTGCGAAGGGCTGCTGGCAAACGCACTAAAGTGCTGTTTGAATGAACGCTTACGAGCCTGCTGGTGCCTACCGCCGCTCAGTCAGACTGCTCTATCAAATCATAGACTTAATTATAACATAATAACACACAGAAATACGAGCCTTGGGTCATTAATATGGTTGAATCCGGAAACTATCATCAAAACATTTTCTGTCAGTGAAATACAGAACCGTTCCGGATTTTATCTAACGGGTGACATCCCTAAGTCTAAATATTCCTGTTACATTGCACAACCTTCAATGTCATAATTACGTAAAATTCTGGCAAATTAGTTCGCAACGAGCCAGGCGGCCCAAACTGTTGCATGTACCCTGACTCTGCGAGCAATGAACGCAAAATGACAATTTCACCTGGTTAATATTGCCTGCTAACCTGGATTTCTTTTAGCTAAATATGCAGGTTTAAAAATATATACTTCTGTGTATTGATTTTAAGAAAGGCATTGATGTTTATGGTTAGGTACTGTCGTGCAACGATTGTGCTTTTTTCGCAAATGCGCTTTTGTTAAATCATCCCCCGTTTGGCGAAGTCGGCTGTCTTTGTTAGGAAGAAATAGTCTTCACAGTTCGGAACAAGCCCGGCGGCCCAAACTGCTGCATATACCCTGACTCTGTTTGCAAGTGGCACATTTTCCCTAGTTAAAAGAAATTCATGTTAGCAGGCAATATTAACTAAATATGCAGGTTTAAAAATATATACTTGTGTATTGATTTTAAGTAAGGCATTGATGTTTATGGTTGGAGCAACGTGTACCTAAGCGATTATATGTAACGCAGGACAGGCTAGATAAACTAGTAATATCATCAACCATGTGTAGTTAACTAGTGATTATGATTGATTGATTGTTTTTTTATAAGATAAGTTTAATGCTAGCTAGCAACTTACCTTGGCTTCTTACTGCATTCGCGTAACAGGCAGGCTCCTCGTGGAGTGCAATGTAAAGCAGGTGGTTAGAGCGTTGGACTAGTTAACCGTAAGGTTGTAAGATTGAATCCCCGAGCTGACAAGGTAAAAATGTCGTTCTGCCCCTGAACAAGGCAGTTAACCCACCATTCTTAGGCTGTCATTGAAAATAAGAATGTGTTCTTAAATGACTTGCATAGTTAAATAAAGGTATAAAAAAAAAAAAAAAAAAAAAAAAATACAAATAGGCCAAATCAGCATCCAAAAACACCGATTTCCAATTGTTATGAAAACTTGAAATGGGCCCTAATTAAATCGGCCATTCCGATTAATCGGTCGACCTCTACCCCACAATAGTATGGGGCTTGCCTGTCCTAGCCACTCAGTAGCTCACCATATAATATGCTTCTAGCCCCTTCTTATTAAATGGTATCTGTTGCTTTTATACACGTCTTACTACTCGAAAGTCGTCTTTATTCTGGCAAAAAAATAAAAAAACTTGTTGCTTATTTTTCTAATTGCCATGTTTTATTTCTAAACGTCCGCGCAAGAGTGAAGGTTACCCGCGAGAGAGTAACGGTTAATGTGATTGGATGTTAATTATTTGACTAGGCTACCTGTATTTTACATTGTGTTATTTCGCTGAACACTAGATGCTTTAATTCCATTTTTAGCAGTGAAACGAGGCTACTCAGGCGAGAATTATAAAAAAAACATTTTAATAAAAAATAAAAAAAACACCCAGATGTATAGCCCCGTTGGAAAATATAAAATGCACTGTTTGAAAATGTGAAATCACTTTTATTTGGTGTACCCCTGATGGCATTGCGCGTACCCCAGTTTGGAAATACCTTGTCTAGTCTAAGTCCAGATCTAATTCCAATTGAGTTGTTGCGACAGGACTTGAAAATAACAGTTAATACTTGAAAACCCACAAAAATCGCAGCGTTAAAGCAGTTCTGCATGGAAGAGTGGGCCAAAATTCCTCCACAGCGACGTGAGACTGATCAACAACTACAGAAGAGTTTGGTTGGAGTCATTACAGCGAACGGTGGCACGACCAGTTATTGAGTGTAAGGAGGCAATTACTTTTTCAAACAGGGGCATTGTGTTTTGCATAACCTTGTTTATAAAATTAGTATGTAATTGTGTTATTTGTTCACTCAGGTTCCCTTTATCTAATATCAGGTTTTGGTTGAAGATCTGATAACATTCAGTATCAAAAATATGCAGAAGTAGAGAAAATTAGAAAAGGGGCAAATACTTTTTCACAGCACTGTAGATTCACTAACAGTGACTAAAGGTGGCTGATTGAGCAAACAGTTTAAGTGTCGTTTGTCAGATTTAAGTGACTCAAAAAGGGCAAAACTGTTTGTCTAATCTGAACTTAACTGTACCTTTGGGAGCTGCCCTCTTCTTTTTGCCTCGTTTCTGCCTAACTGCCTTTCTTCTGGCTTGTCTGCCTTCCAATACCAGAAAACAACCTAACAGTGCTCCACATGTCAATGGAGTAGTAACTCTTAAAATGGCTATCAAACTGAGGTGAAAAATAATACGACACCTGTATGAGAACACTTCAAACAGAACACACTAATATAAAAGCATATCATTCATAATTCGATGAACTTACTTTGATTGGTGTCCTCGTCATTCTCATGTTCAGAATCTTCATTGTCCAGTCCCAGTTCCAGAATCTCACGGCTCCTGTGGGGTAAACGAATGGAGTTAAATCACACTGAATATTTGACATGCGGGTCATTTTCTAAGGGGAGTCAGTGGCTCCTTCTCAATTAGGCTTTCCTTGATTCCTCACGTCCTCGCTTCCTTCTCAAAAAGCATTGCAGAAGAAGCCAAGGTCAGAGGTGAGGAATCATGGAGGAATGGAGAAAAGACATTCGAGAAAGAGTCAGTGTAAACATGTCCATCCATTCCAGGGGAGTCAGTACCTCTTGCGGTCCATCTGTGTCGTGTCCAGAGTTGTCTGCTGGTTCATGGCTTTGATCCAGTAGATGAGGGCCTGGAAGACGTAGGCCACGTGTTTGAGAGAACACACATCCAGCACAGGCAGAACGTCAGAGTGCTCATCATTATGGGAACGCATCAGAGACAGGGCGTAGTTCAGGAAGTCTCCCCGCGCTGACATCATCCCCTGACGCACTGTCAGCAGAGTGGCCGCACGCCTGGGAGGAAGGAACACACACATCAGCACAGATAGCGACTTGAAATATAATCCATAAACAATTGCAAACTAGTGGGGGCCTATGAAACACTGCTGATTGCCAATAACACATTCTACTATTTTGGGTTAGACTTATTTTACCCAGACCTCCGTCCCTCCAAGGTGCGGAGGCTGGCTTCCTCGCGGGCAGTCATGCGCTCCCTGCGGGCAGAGTGCTGCGAGGCGTGGAGGGGGTGGGATGGGTGTCCGGGGTCGCCAGCTGAGGACAGGGCCGAGCCGTAACGCAGCTGAGCCTCTGTAGAGTCCATGATGGACACCATCCAGTTCCACGTAGGGATCAGCTTCTCCTCAACAAAGTTCTGGTAGTTTAACACACAGAGAAGGTTGCTTCAGTCAGAACGTCAATAACACTTGTGTAAAAGTCAATCAAATTTGCATCTCCTCAAAACGGTTTGAGTCACTTCATTCAGAAAGGTGTTTATATTGCTTCTTATCCCATAGGTACAACAGAATAATTATCCTATAAAATACTTTGACACTAACAAGTGACCATCGGTAGGTAACATAATGCAATGTGATCTGTGTGTGGGCTGTGTCACCTGCAGGTTGACAGCGTCCTGGTAGGTGAGTTTGACTGCAGCAGGGTACTGGGAGTAGACCAGGTGGTTGTACTTAGGAATGAGGCTCATCAGGTCAGAGATCTGTCTGATGACGATGCTGTAGGCCCGGGCTAAACTGGAGGCTGACGTCAGGTAGCTGGATGAGTTGGAGGCCTCCAGAGCTGCGGCCGCAGCGGCCGCGCTGGTGCTGATGGCACTGCTGCGCCGCAGGTTGGACGGGTCGATGTAGATCAGACCTGTGGAGCTCGCTGCTGGGCACAGAGACATGAGCATCAGCACAGACAGACCTCATCAACATAGTCCACAGCATAACACCAAAAAACATCCCACTGACTCAGTCCAATATGCTCTTGCGATAGAATGACAGACAAAATACATTTTAAAAAAATCAATACAAGACTGCCCGAAATGCAGTCCATCTTGGATGTGTCAATGAGAGTCCTGGTGCGTACGGCCCAGATTGTGTATGTAGTAGTATTAGTGCTGACCAGCGGGGGTGGAGGAGCTGGAGGGGGCGCTGCCTGTGGCTCTCTGGCTGGGGGTGTTGCGTACAGCCCACTGCATGGAGCGCGGCGCCTGGGCAGCGCTGTTGACGTGCGAGGCAGTGGTGGTCCTCTCCAAGGGCTCGTCCAATAGGAAGGTCTCCTGGTCCACGTCGTCGCTCTGGCTGCTGCTGCTGTCCGAGTCGCTTGAGTCGTTGGACTGGGAGTCGTCCTCTGAAAAGAAGGCAGGGACACTGCTGGCACCTTGGAGGAGAGAGATGGGAAGACGAAGGGGGATGAGGGAGGTATGGGGAAATAGGAGGAGGAGGATGGGGAAACAGAGGAGAGATGAGTGTGAGTGGCTGCTCACCTTGCGAGGTAGCAGGAGTGCAGGTTAGTGTTCCACACCACCACAAGACTGCTAGCTAGCTGCCATGTTATATTGAGCAGCTCAACTCAGCTTAAACAACGCTGCTTCTTGTTGTTCAAATTAGGCTAAAGTACCACAGTTTCACCAGGGTGCCGTTTTTAGAAAGTTATTTCACCTATCGCATAGGAATAACCGCATAGAAATATAATGAATAGAACAGACTAATCATTGGCTTTAATGGGGACTCCCGTTCTATTCATTCTGTTTCCAGCTACGCATTTAATACCGTCTGATGGGCTAAATCCAGATCATTCACTCTGAAAAAAATGGGCCCATCATAGGTTATTTATTTCTTTCTATTGTTGGTCTTATTTCTGAGTGATCTTAGTAGTGTCTGAGGGGAAAAGACACCATAATTACAAATATTTCCTGACTTTGCCATATCAAAAGCAATTACAACCACAAACAAATAATCAAAGGCAAAATGGAGATGGACACAAGGGAGGAACCCCACACCAGCTAGCAAGTCTAAAGATGGTGATTAGTTTGTTATTCAGGGAGAAACACCAACAAGACAGTTAAGACTTGGGAGTAAGATATTATTAGTTGATGAGAACCATGGTGATATGTGAGATGGAGGGGGGAGGGGGGGGGGCAATACTGGGAGAACTCCTTAGGATAAGCTGTGTGTGCACCTCAAAAATGTCACTCTAGCCCTGACATATTATGCATTGTAGTAAAAAGGAGCCCATACCAACATTTCGAAAAGCCAGGGATATTCTACATCCTGCAAATGAAATACATTGAGTAATGATACTCATGGAGTAATAAGCCCTAGTAGTAGACTAGTTGGTCTGCAGTCTTAAACCATGTTGTCAACAGTGGTAAGAACAATGTGACCTAAAAGGACCTTTTGATACCAAAAAAATAAAGGGGCCTCTTCCCTTTTACTGGCTGGTGTGACGGCCAGTCAAGACTGGTGATAATGAGAGAAAAATAATTAGTCAGCCTGAACAGCAACTGAATATTAAAGAGGGTGGTGAGGCAGAAAGCGATTTCCATTTAGCAGTCTCAAGAACTCAGGTAGGATGGTTAAATGAGGTCATTTAGACGGGTGGCCACATCACAGAAGAAAATAAATCAGGGATTTAAATTCAATTAAAATGACAAGGACTTAATCTAAAATGTGAAAACAAAAGACAATGGTGGGAATTATAATACCTGCTTCGGAGCCAGCAGTTGCTGCGGTGACAACACTCCTCCGCCCGCTGGCATTGTCCTGGTTGCTATGGTTACTCTCGCTGTCACTCTCGGTCTCTGCGGCAGCCAGCAGATCCAACTCCATGTCGCTTCCTAGAGAGGAAAGGACATCACCCTCTTCAACCACCATCATCACAGTCAATAATTTGTAGAAATATTGTAAAATTCTACCACAGTGGTAGAAAAAAAAAGGAGTCAGTCCAGTCTAGGTTCTCACCATCCTCATCATGTTCATCATGCTGTCCCTCTGCCTCAGCGTTCTCCTCTCCCTGTTCTCCCTGTTCCTCCTGGTCTTCATGGTGATCCTCCTCCCCAGCAACGCCCTCGACAACCTCCACCTGCCACAACAAAGGTAGACAGCTGGGTATCAGTACTGAGAAAGCACATGTCATCAAGTGTTGGGTTCAATTCCATTTCAATTCAATTCATTTCAGAAGTAAACTGAAATTCTAAGTAAACTGACAGCAACCCTGATTACACCCAACACTTTGACCTTCGCCCCCCCCATTGATATGTTCCTTTTCTAGTGAGACTCTTCACCTCTTCAACATCAGCAGACACAATGTCATCCTGCTCCTCGTCTCTCCCTCTGACCGGCTGGGACTGGCTGCTGCGGCGAGGCTGTGGGTTCCTGATGATGTAGGACGATGCAGTCTGACTAGAACTGACACACACCAGCAAACAAGACCATTTGAGTCAACAATGCCAATGTTTAAATCCAAGCCACTTTAAACCAATTTATACATGGCAAAAGTGTTTCCCTAGATTATATTTTCCCAGAGGAAGGTCAAAGACCTCCAAATCAACAGAGCTGGGGAACTCGGTCTGCATGTTGGTCTGTGCGAACACAGAGTAAAACCACTCACTTGCTGGACTGGTCTGGGGAGGGTCTCGGTGGCAAGGGTTCCACAGAGAAGAGTTCCTCGCTGCCCTGCACGGCGTCGATGCTGGTGCTGGCCAGGGTGAAGGGGGCGGTGGGCCGGGCGATGCCCATCCTCACAGGCACGATGAGAGACTCCGCCACGTTGCACAGCTCCTCCACCGCATAGGGCAGCAGGGCCTGGAACACACGCCTGCACTTCCCAATGGGCTGGGGGATGAAGTTACTGGAAGAAACAACGAGAAAGGAGATTAGATGTGAACTGGAAGTATCAACTCAGTCCTTGCTGCTATGTTTATATTCACCTAGGAGTGGGGAGCAGTACAAGACAAATAAAACCTGTTTAAATCCACTAAAGGACTAGTCCAGTCCTTTAAAACCACCTAAACTAAAGGACTAGCCCTGTCCAACAGGAAAATGGAGATCTATCTGGATTTGGCACTCATACTTTTTCTTTTTGGACGAGGCCATCTCGACGCTGAGGATGACAAACACCCTGGCCACGGAGCGCAGGAACCTCCTGGTGACGACGATGGCCTCCTCTCTCCGGCCAGGAGTGTACTTGTTCTGCAGCTCCTTCACCAAGGTCCCCAGCAGGGTGTCAATAAACTACAGGAGACAGAGAAGATCCAGAGAGGGTTAACTAATGCACACGGACCACCTTCAAGGTTGACTCCACATAGTTACACCTAGAGGGATAATGTTGCACTTGCGACATAGATAGGTGGTGATGTACCCTCTGGGCAAGTTTCTCTGACCCAAATTAAATTCTCCAATGAAATAGGTTTAGTCCAGGACTAGGCTTAATCTGTATCTGAGAACACGACCCAGAGAGAGTACTTGCAACAGAAGATGGGTGGTGCGTCCTCTAGGTGTTACAACTGTGGTTGACTGACTCCAGAAGCTCTGAGTAACTTAAGGGGGGGGGGTATAGACTGACCCGACTTACTGTAATGTCAGGGGCACACTTGACAATGAGGCAGTGTGTGAAGCAGTCCAGGCGGATGGTGCCACTCTGCTGGTTCAGGTACACCTGCTCCTCTGGAAGGAGATGGGCGATACGGCTGCTGGCACTCAGCCTGGAACACACACACACACACAACACAATCAGGACGCCAGAGTTATAAAGGTGACACTACTAAGAGGACTCGTAACTGGTAAAACAGCTGCTCATCCGATGAGGTACATTTCAGGAAGAAAATGTGCGTGCTTGCTTCAGCTGTCTAAAATACTTACAGAAGTATAAATTGGATACAGAGGTTGGAGGGATGGACAAAGAGGTTGGAGGGACGGGAGGGATGGACAAAGAGGTTGGAGGGACAGCGGGATAAAAGAGGTTGGAGGAATGGACAAAGAGGTTTGAGAGGTGACACTGAGCTGGTGAAGGCAGGCAGGGCTAGAGAACTCACGGGTCTTTATTCTCCTGGGATCCGAACATTATCATGGACTTGAGAGCATTCCAGTCCTGCAGCACCCTCTCCAGGGCCAGCTGGGCGAAGCGTGGAGGTTCCAGGTCATGGTCTGGCATGTCAGAGTCTGACACACAGGGAGGACAACATAAAAAAAACTATTAGAATTGTCTCTTAGAATAGAGAATTGATGTGAATGAAAATAAACATTGAGCCATCATGCTAGATTTTTAGTGTTGCTTGAAGTGAAACCAGGCCTGACAACAGTAGTAAACCTCCATCCACCTTCAGCATTGGCAGCCTTGCGGTTCCTGTCCTCTCTGATGCGAGGGGGTCGGTACTGGCAGTGCTCCACACTCTGCCTAGCAACAGTCTGCACCAGGAACAGAAGGATATGCTCCCCCCTGTTGGCCAGCCAGAGGAGGAAAAACACATTACTAAAGCCCCTGCAAAAACACATCACTAAAGCCCCTGTAAAAACACATTACTAAAGCCCCTGTAAAAACACATTACTAAAGCCCCTGCAAAAACACATTTCTAAAGCCCCTGTAAAAACACATTACTAAAGCCCCTGTAAAAACACACTACTAAAGCCCCTGTAAAAACACACTACTAAAGCCCCTGTAAAAACACATTACTAAAGCCCCTGTAAAAACACATTACTAAAGCCCCTGTAAAAACACATTACTAAAGCCCCTGTAAAAACACATTACTAAAGCCCCTGTAAAAACACATTACTAAAGCCCCTGTAAAAACACATTACTAAAGCCCCTGTAAAAAGACATTACAGATTGAATGAAGAGAACCAACATTGGATTTGAAAGCAATACATGTTTACACAACACAAAACACGGCCTACAGTCAGTCGGTGTGTGTGTTTACCGGCTGTTTGGACTGGTGACCAGGTTAGTGGTGGTGAGTAGTCTGTATAGCAGGTCCAGGCGAGCAGCTTTCTGTCCAGCAATCAGCGTCTTACACTTACACTTCTCCCAGCAGTCACAGTACGCAGTGGGAGAGGTCCTCTTGAGTCTGGGGAGAAAGACATTAACATTAAAGGCCTGGTGCAAATCACCTGTATCAGATGCAGTGATGAATTACAACAGTATAAAACCAGGATGTAAGTAATAAAATCCACTAACACCAGGATGAGGAGTGAAGTACATACTTGCAGTCGTGTCCTTTGTGACACACCCTGGCGCACTCAGTGCAGCAGCAGAGAGACTCCAACAGGCCGCAGGTCCGGCACTCAAAGATATCCTAGATGGGACAGAGAGTAAATGGTCAGCAAAGATTCCCATCTGTGAAAAGGCAAACCAGTGTGAACGGCTGACTCATTTGTTGTGTGCGTTGCATTGTCCTCCCAAGTGGCCCACCTGGTGTGTGTGTGTCCCTCACCTGGTTGATGTGTTCAGCTCCTGTCCAGGTGAAGCTGCAGGTGTCGTTGCAGCAGAGGACGTAGAGAGGAGAGTCGTCAGGGTTGGTCCCCGAGGGACAAATCATCTCCATGAACAAAGAGTCTGCATCCACCTTCTCAGTCATGCCGGGTTCTCCCACTACACAACAGGTGTTGCAACGGAACATTAAAATATAGATTTTATTAGGTAAAGTTTAGGTAGTCATTTCCCCATTAAAAAAATGGTGTTCTCTCCTTATTAAACACAGTACACGTATAATCACTTCTTCATGTATAAATTAATGACTTAGAATGTCTTTACATCAACATGTAAGCATTCATATCCATTAGTAGCACTGCCAAAGTCTCCTCTTTCTCAACCAAAGACAAATAAACAGTGTAGTGAGTGATGTACCCTTGGCCATTTTCTGCGCAGCCTCCAGAACAGTAAGGGCAGCTGGGTAAGCTCTCCCGCTGACTGCCAGCATGAACGGGGTCATTCCACGGGCATCCCTGTCAAATACACACACACACACACTTTAGAACAGCAACAGAAAGGAGGGGGGGGGGGGACAAACAATAATAATGAGAGCAATAGTTCAGTATTTTAATGAAACAAGGCATTACTGTGTTATAAAATGAAAGAGCTTGCCCAGACCCATTGGCCTTCTCAACTCTTAATCTCCCCCTCAATCACACCTGCCTCTATCATAAACAAAATACAAAAGAACAGAACGCTCCTTCAGTTTTTTAAAGAAAGATGAAAAAACAATGAGTCTTTACTTGGCAGAGAGCAGCTCGCGGAGGTGTGGCCTGAGAACCATGCTGTCACACATCAGTTTGAGGATGAGGTGGGCGTTGGCCTTGCGGTCTTTAGACTCCACCACCGAAGGCTCAGAGGAGGGGCCTGTGGGCAGGAGGATGGAACAGGTCAGAGACATTGGAGAGAGATGGAGAACAACAATAGGGTAACCACTACTAACTCCACATCTGAGCATGTATGGTGGTATAGTGAGGATGTAGCTAGCCATTGGTTGGTTCCAAATGGAACCCTATTCCTTATATACAGGCTCTGGCCATAAGTAGTGTTCTAAACAGGGAATTAGGTGACATTTAGTACCACACAGGCTAGGTATTTGACCAGGTATAGTGGTGGAGTAGCTGGCTAGGTGAGGTTGTATGTTGAGGAATGTGTTCTAGATAGGTATCTGACCTGGTATAGTGGATGTGCTGGGGCCCTGGCTGGTCCCTGTTGAGGCTGTGGTGAGAGATCCCACTGCAGGGGCCAGGATGAAGTCTATGTCACCGTCTGGGTCCATGGGAGGGGGGTCGGGCACCCAGCTGGGAGGGGCGATGGGTGGGGAAACGGGGTCCTGGTGGTCGCTGGAGGAGGGGCCGGACTCGTGACGGCCAAGCCCCGCTGCTCTCAGAGAGCGCCTCATCATCTCCCTCAGACGCAGCCTGCGCCAGACAGAACACACTTAACAGGTTACATGAGTGGTGGAAAGACAACGGGACTGACATGTAGACATAAATGGGCACCAAGATAGTGTTCTTAGTCTCAAGTGTCTTAAATGGCATCCTGACAGGTTTTCTAAGAACGGAAAAAAGCCAATAGGCTCAGTAAAATGATTTCACTTATTGTGCTTTATGGAACAATCAGTTAGTATAATCCAGTTCTTCAGTGTTTTCCATCATGAACATGTAGCCTGAAAGAAAAGAAACTTAAAAACTTGTATAAGTTAGTTACCCTCTGCTGCTGGAAGAGCCGGTCCTGTTCCCAGAGCTGTTGCTAGACACCACAGAGATAGCGTTGGCGATGGCCTCCACTGCTGACAGTCTCTCTGCAAATGTATTCCTCTCAGACCGTTCAGCTTCTGGAAAACACCAGCCCAACAGTTACCACACATATACAGACACAGGGAGATGAAGAAATACTGGAAGTCAAATGGGAGATGGGAAAGATAACACAGAGGATGGCTCAAAACTGACTGTGCCTTTGGACACTCCAGGAGTCTTGACGCTGGTGTAACCTCACAGAACGTTCAGATTGGAATATATTGTTTAGAACAGATATGATTTGTGTTTCAGGTAGAACAGGGAATCCAGTTGTTGACTTCCATCTGCAACGTTTCATCTCGCTGTATACACCTCCCAGCACTCTCGCCGTGGTTTACCTTCCTCCTCCTTGGTCTCCTTGTTGCTGACGGGGAAGCAGACGGAGACGCAGGCGTGGAGGATGTTGCGGTTGCCGTCGCAGCGGTGGCCCAGAAAGGAGTGGAGGACGTGGGGACTCTGCTCCAGGAGTACAGCCTGCTCCAGGTTCACCAGGTACTGACGACAGGCCTCAAAGTCACAACGCAGCACGTGCTGCATCAACGTCTGCTTCTGGAAACACAAGTTGAACAAAGTTATTTAAAGTGCATCAGCACAGCATCGCAATATACTTTACAGCGGGAATAAAAACATGCAAAATACAAAAGCATTTATCATCAACAGAATACAATAAGGGACGGTTTTAGGTTAAAAACATACTTTTCCTTGGCTAAAAAGCACATCCAATGTAGAGCCTAAACTCAGCAAAAGAAAGAAACGTCCCTTTTTCAGGACCCTATCTTTCAAAGATAATTCGTAAAAATCCAAATAACTTCACAGATCTTCATTGTAAAGTGTTCATTGTAAACACTGTTTCCCATGCTTGTTCAATGAACCATAAACTAATGAACATGCGCCTGTGGAACGGTCATTAAGACACTAACAGCTTACAGACGGTAAGCAACTAAGGCCACAGTTATGAAAACTTAGGACACTAAAGAGGCCTTTCTACAGACTCTGAAAAACAGCAAAAGAAAGATGCCCAGGGTCCCTGCTCATCTGCGTGAACGTGCCTTAGGCATGCTGCAAGGAGGCATGAGGACTGCAGATGTGGCCAGGGCAATAAATCGCAATGTCCGTACTGTGAGATGCCTACGACAGCGCTACAGGGAGACAGGACATCGTTCTAGCAGTGGCAGATCACGTGTAACAACACCTGCACAGGATGGCAACAACTGCCCAAGTTACACCAGGAACGCACAATCCCTCCATCAGCGCTCAGACTGTCCGCAATAGGCTGAGAGAGGCTGGACTGAGGGCTTGTAGGCCTGTTGTAAGGCAAGTCCTCACCAGACATCACCGGCAACGTCGTCACCTATGGACACAAACCCACCGCCGCTGAACCAGACAGGACTGGCAAAAAGTGCTCTTCTCTGTTTCGCGTTTATCGTTGAAGGAATGAGCGTTACACCGATGCTTGTACTCTGGAGCGGGATCGATTTGGAGGTGGAGGGTCCGTCATGGTCTGGGGCGGTGTGTCACAGCATCATCGGACTGAGCTTGTTGTTATTGCAGGCAATCTCAACACTGTGCATTACAGGGAAGACATCATCCTCCCTCATGTGGTACCCTTCCTGCAGGCTCATCCTGACATGACCCTCCAGCATGACAATGCCACCAGCCATACTGCTGGTTCTGTGCATGACTTCCTGCAAGACAGGAATGTCAGTGTTCTGCCATGGCCAGCGAAGAGCCCGGATCTCAATCCCATTGAGCACGTCTGGGACCTGTTGGATCAGAGGGTGAGGGCTAGGGCCATTCCACCCAGAAATGTCTGGGAACTTGCAGGTGCCTTGGTGGAAGAGTTGGGTAACATCTCACAGCAAGAACTGGCAAATCTGGTGCAGTCAATGAGAAGGAGATGCACTGCAGTACTTAATGCAGCTGGTGGCCACACCAGATATTGACTTAATTCTGATTTTGACCCCCCCTTTGTTCAGGGACACATTATTCCATTTGTTAGTTACGTCTGTGGAACTTGTTTAGTTTATGTCTCAGTTGTTGAATCTTATGTTCATAAAAAAATTTACACGTTAAGTTTGCAGAAAATAAATGCAGTTGACAGTGAGAGGACGTTTCTTTTTCTGCTGAGTTTATATTGAGCATGTTTTTTTGGTCCAGAGGTAAGCTCAATCTAGGGAAACCTGTGAAAATTATGATCCTCCCAGTAACAAATTGACCAGCAACTAAATAATCCCCTTTGAACTATAAATAATATCACATTTTGCTAACCTCCACAGCCAATATGATAATAGCAGCTTTCTTCTTGATGGTTGAGTTGGTGGGGAGGTTGGCCAGGGAGTGCACCCCCATGCCCAGGCTGGCGATGGGCGGCAGGTCCAGCCACTCAGGGTCTCGGATGCCGCCCATACAGTCTTTGGCCATTGGGTAAATTGTGCCATTTCCATCCCGAAGGATGACTGGGGAATCCTGGAAATAAAATGGTCAAAATGTGCTTAGAAAATGGGGAAATTGTTGGATATGCAATTGCCTACACAACCTTTTTGCAATACATGAAGCATGGCTATATTAGAAAAGGTTGTATTGAGTAGTGGAGAGGTGCTGACCTGTCCTGCAGTGAATATTGCTACGTTGCGTTCACTCTGCCCCAGGAAGGCCAGGTTACTGGTGGGGAAGTTATTCTCCTGTTCTGCTTTGCCTGTGGCCAGGTCAAAGATACAGTACCTCACCCAGTTACCAGTCTTCAGCACTGCGTGGACTCCTGAAGGGGCAGACAACACAGCAAGTCAGAAATACACATAGAATTCATTAATATCCACACTTACTCAGTAGTACATTATCGGCACCAACATGAATTACTACATTGTATTGTTATCCAGGTGTCTTACCTTTGGAGTCAACATTCACAGCCAGAATCTCAGCCTTCTCTGGGATGCAGAGTTTTTTAGGTGTACGCTGGAAGCAATCTGGAACTTTAGGAGTTCCACCAGTTTTCACCACCTGTTGATAAAAAGAGAGGCACCAGCTTTTAGACAAACAACATTTATACAACAGATGTAATACTACAATGACAGATACTTATTGTAAAATTGTGCATAGATTGATTAAATAATTGCACAAACATTAAACCATCACTGAAAATACACATTTGTATGGGAGTAATAACTACACTAATGTTTTATAAGTATGTGAGTGTAAGTGAGCGTCCAGTAGTTGTACCTGTAACTCATCTATTCTGAGCAGCCTACAGTCCTGCAGCAGTGAGGAGGGGTCAGAGTCAGTGATGGGAGCTGGAGCACTAGTCTGACTCGGCTGTGTGCTCACGCTGCTTGACGTCCCTGGAAACTTCACAGCTACATACGCACCGTCCACTTTCAGCACCTGAAGTTAAAAGACGGAGCTGTTGCAAATAGGGCCGTCATGAAGACACCACAATAACACAACAAACAGACAATCCACAGGATACAAAACATGACACTACAGCTTTGAGTTGTGTTCTTAGGCATTTCTTTACATGTAAATGAACACAGAAATAAAAAAATTACTCTGAAAAATAGACCAAAAGGTTTTAGAAATAACTATCAAATGTGATAATCTAAATATTTTAGTGTTAATAAAATCAAAACAATGGTGTCTATCCCCCAGTCTGCCAGAGAGCATTAGGGTGTGGTCCCTTCCTGTAGCCACACCCACCTTTCCCACAGGGACATTTTTAACATCCTCCACAAACACCACTTCCCGAAGAGGCCACTGCTCCTCGTTCACCTTCTCCTCCTCTTTGGGAGCCGGGGTCGAGCGTCTTCGTTCTGTAAGGGCAGAGAACACATATTAGGATATTCATACAACAGCAGACCAGACCTGGGTTGACAAACATGTAAAATACTCGAGGTGTGCTTGATTTAGCTTGTCCACTGCAAGGTGGGCAGGGTTTGCACTTTTAGGACTATTCTATATTTGGGTTCCATTGTACCATGCAAGCTAAATCAAGTGCAGCACAAGCATTTGACGTTAAGTATTTAACCCAGGTCTCGTTAGCAGATACAGATTTTATTATCAGATACAACAACTAGAGACAAACTCAAACTGCTAGCAAAAAAAGAATAATTGAGACCTGCAATTGCCACACCATCTGTTTAAAAGGCAAATGAGTCATGGCAATATTAGAGCGAGAGAGAGGTGGTTAGTATAGTAGCTAGTAATGTGACGTACTGTAGGGCAGCGAGGCACTGCTAGCGATGGAGGAGGTGTCACTGCAGGTGGAGGCCGGGGAAGGAGGGGGCCCCATCTCGGTCTTTACCAACTCCGGCTTGCTCTCCGTTCTAAGGCAAGAATGGGTAGGACTGAGTTCATGAGTGTTGGAGACGAGGGCCATTGATTTAGATTTGGAGTGGCTTAGAAGGGAACAAGCTGGTCTCAATTCACTCCCTACCCCTTCCTGTGGGTCTAACCCTTTGATATGTGCAAATCTGCAAACATAGAAGGGTTAGGGCCAAGGGAAAAGGGCAGGGAGCGAATTGAGACCAGCTGCTCTCTGAAATGGAAGCTAACTCACTTGATCTCCTGGGTCTTGGTGGTCTTGTCCATGTTCTTGAGGCTCTCTGGTGATCGCAGCTGGAACCTGCAGCTGTCGTTCATGTTCCAGACAGACTCGAGGAGGAGTCCCACCTTGGGGATCCCAGCGTTGACAGAAAAGGCAACGGCACCGGCGTGGTAGAGGGGGTTATTCCTCAGGCACACCTGGAGAGAGGACACAAACACCTGTTCACATTCGTTCAAAAGCAGTGTACGAGTGTACGCAACAGACATCCAATCGGATTCACAGGTGCAGAGAACAAAAACATTTCAGGAAAAAGAAAGGAACATTTACACAGGGTTCTAATGCTCCCATAGTCTTGGTTCTATGTTATGTTATTATGTTATGTTTTGTCACCTGCGTTCCCACGGTGATGTTGGGTACTGAGGAGATGCCGGCACTGGACTTTGGCTTCTTGTTCTTGGCTCTAGCCTTTTCAAGCATCTTTTTCCGTTGACTAAAAGGCACAACACCCCTGAGGAAACAACATATCAAAACATAAACCACTAACATCCAGCTTAACCTTCTTGTACGCATAGATCTCCCAAGGACTGAGTTTTACATTTGCACTGGACATTTGAGTAGAGCGAGGGCCTCTGGGCATCCACTGCCTGAGTTCAACTAGTAATTGCTTTCTTTCAAATACTTGAGCTGCTCTTGATTGAGCTTGCTTGGCACAATCCCAGTGCAAATCCAGCCAATCTCTCTCCTCTCGGCAGTGAGGATTAACTACTGTAACTCACCACCAGTACAGGCTGCTCTCCAGCTGGGCGCAGGTGTAGAGGGCACAGCAGTGCAGAGACACGATGCGCTCTCCCTGCAGCTCAGGGTAGGCCTGGGCACTGTGTTCCAGCTTGGATGCCACGCTGCTCAGTGTGTCATCCATCCAGGTTGCCACCTTGTTGGTCTCCGTGGCCACGGTGGCTCTGATGCTGTTAGCAGACAGCAGGGTGATCTTCTCATTGGTCAGGCCCAGGAAGGACACCCGGGGGTGGTGGATAGAAGGGTTCTGATTGGAGGAGGAGTTGATTTTTTATATATATATTTTTTTTTTTAATGGGGTGGGTTTGCTAATAAAATGTGTATTTGAATGAAAACACCTATTTGCAAAGTAGTCCTCAGGAGCAGAGCTAGTGTTCTTAGTGTACAGCACTGGTCTCTGATAAATCATTTGAATTTTATTTGATAAAAGGCTGCTGATGAATCCTTCACATTATTCATGCAATCAGTCCTGTTGGCTTGTTGTACAGTACTGCTGTTTACCTGTGTGTTTCTGTATGGTTCTGGTTCACTCCACTTCCACTGGTAGAGTTCCCCCTTAGAGCTCACTGCCACCAGCTCAGAGAACAAGGACCCGATGCTCACAAACTTCACACCATCCTGGACCAAAACGCCAACAGAAACATTACTTAAAAAAAATATGCTCATCTGATCTGTGCATATTAACCCAAAACAATAGAGGATATAGACCTAGTGAAAACTATTAAAACATAGATAGAAATAAACCAAGTGGGAAATCCATCAAGATGATAAATTAATGCTGTCATGTTCCCTGAACAAGCTTTATTGACATCACATCTGAATGAACACCAAAATGAGTGGACCTTCCCATTAATCAAATGATTCCATCAACCAATCGATCAATGTCCCCATCCTCCCACCTTGTCAGGCCACCATTGCAGCTCCTCGCCCAGAGAGACAGGGCTCTGGACGGGGATGTTCTTCTTGTCCAGGCTGGGCTCCCCCTCGCGGCTGGTGGAGCCCCTCTCCGTGTCAAATGAGGCCCCATCCAGCCACCTCCGCTCCCGCAACCTCAACACAGACTCGCGCTCACGCAACAGCTCTGAGTCACGCTCTAAGGGAAGAAGGAGAACTGGTATGGCAATGGGGTCACACCAGTGGGATAAAAGTAAGCCACTCTCTGGGGAAGACCCGTCAACAAATTAAAGAGATTTGTTTTTAGAATTATGCAAATAAGAGGGGTTTGGCAGTAAAAAGGTGAAAGTTAATAGTGGTGTCTGTCTGCACGCTCACATGTTGAAATGTGAGGTAGGAGGACAGGTCAGGATAGATTAGAGATAGACATGCATTACAAGGCAGAGGGTTTATCCTACAGCATAAGGCTGCAGTAGAGAGTGTTGCCTGTAATGACAGGGTATAGCGGGCCTTTCTCAGAGGGCTCACTGAAGAACAGGTATTATGGCCATTCAGCACACTGAACACACACTACTGGTACCACACACACACATTCACACTGCCACGGGCTTTGCCGACAGGTTGAAAAGGAAAGACTAGTACTGACTAACAATATACCTCGACTATCAGAACTAAAAGCATATACTATATATGGTGAAAAGTAATCTTACATCCATTTAGGTAACTTGTTACTACAACTACTACTATTTTAGGCAGAGAAATATGATTTCAATCTCCACCTCCTGACTACAGAAGAGGATGATGGTCCCTAGGCAGCAGCTCTGAGTGCCGTGTGGTCAGTTACCTCGCGAGGAGCCCAGGCGGGACAGGGAGGAGCGTCTGAAGGAAGGGTAGCCGAAGTAGCTGATGTCCTCAGAGAACATGGCGTCAGCATCGATGATGACACTGGGGTGGGCTGAGTGGATGTCAGCGTCCAGCA
This sequence comes from Salmo salar, assembly GCF_965601325.2. NCBI lineage: Eukaryota > Metazoa > Chordata > Actinopteri > Salmoniformes > Salmonidae > Salmo > Salmo salar. The sequence goes on from NC_138292.1 coordinate 30,552,318, forward strand.
GGGACATCAGGTCCTCTGTAAGGTCCAACACAAAAGAGAGGGATGTTTATGACATGACTATTACTGTCCCATCAGGCAAGGGTCAAACCCATAGGTTAATAAAGACGTTTGCATTTAGAATGTTTGTGAAAACTCCATCGGTTCCACAAATGTAGCAAATCACAAATGTAGCAAATACCAACTATCTACATACATAAAGCTTTCACATAAGCCCCTTAAACCAGACCAAACGGTTTGAGAGCCCTCTGCTCCTTCATACAAAGCTGCCATGTTGAGTCTTTCTTGCAATAGAGATTATCTTAATGAGAAAGCTGTAGAATACACATCAAGTTGAAATAAAGTGGTACCTCCAGGGAGGTAGGACTCGCTGGCTGTGTCATCACCATCGTCACCGTCCTCATCGTCTCTGCTAAGTAGGTTGTTGACGGCCAGGTTGACATCCAGGTTGGTCCTCTGGAGCTCCCGGATGATCACACTCCTAGACTTCCCCTGGAGGACCACCTGAGCCTGGGGGAGAGGGGAGGCAACATGAAGATCACCACCCAGAAATCAACCATGTTGTGACGATGGTGACTGAGCACCAGAGAGAAGTGAAGGCCATGTGTTGAGGCCCTTTTTATAATTAATGAGGGGCTCTGGTCAAGCAATAAAATCCTCATATGGTGGGGTCACTTCCAGAATGTAAATAAATGTAGTTGAGGACAGACAGTGGGTCTAACCTGGGAGATGAGTTCCTCTGGGATGACCGAGGCAGGGATGACAGGCTGGGGCTGGCTACCCAGGAGACCAGAGCCCCGGTCCCTCCCTGTGCGGATCACCCTGGTCTGACGTCTTGAGTCCCTGGCAGCTGTAGACGACCTCCCAGAGGAGCCTCCACCACCTCCTCCACTGACAGCTCCTCCTACACCTCCTCCCCCTGCACCTCCTACACTGCTGCTGCCGCCACCACCTCCTCCTCCTCCTCCTCCACCTGATCCACCGTTCACCCCGGAGCTCCAGCGACTCCTGTTATAGCACAAGGCGAAGGTCAGGCACAGCAGTCAGCCACACAGCAGAAAGTCTCAACTCAACACACGGCTGCCTGCCTGCACACTGGATTAGCAATTAACCGTGGGACAGCTGGCTTTCACAGAGAGAGCAGAGGTCCTAGGGTATTTATGCATACCGCAATTTGGAAGCAATAGTTTGGTAGCAAATGTCTTGTCATTTTTGAGAGATGAATTTGACTACATTAAATCTCATAATTAAAGGGCCAGTAAGGTATGAAAAAAAAATGGAGGATGGTAGATTGCTTTCACCTACTGTCATTCAAAATCAGCCCACAGCACATTTCTATCAAAGCTCAATTGGTATTTTATGTTTATGCCTTTAACCTCAGAGCTGCTGCTGCTTTGGATTGAAGGTCCCAATTTCCAGGACAACTCTGTGCTACAAGGTCTGGTTCTGACCACGTCATCTCATTTTACATGGACAATACCTGAATCCTGGATAGTAATAATGCCTTCAGCAGTCCTGCTGCAGCTGTCTTTGTCTAGGCCTAAGTGGCGCTAATGCACATGAAACCATATAACGACTTTACCCGAGTGTGTCTAGGGGAGGTTTTTCCCTGAGGGCCCTTACTGCCAGAACTTACCCAAGGGTGTTGCCTGCCAGTCTGCCCAGTGTGTCAGAGCCAGACAGGAACCAGGGAGGATCACTAGTCCTGCCTGGCCTGGAGCTCCTTCCTGTCCCTGAACCACTGCCACTCAACTTTGAACTGGAAACAAAAGACGGGAGATCAGATCAGTTACTACATACCTAGTAGTCCCACATTATGGGACCAAAGATTAAGACGACAACCTGGGAGTGGAAATCCCAGGTTGTGGCCCATGTCTAGGGCTTTTACATTTTTATGTTGAAGGTTAAAAAACAACAGGGGAAATGGAGACTAGCATGGCAACACCCTCGGGAATCAGAATTAGCTGCAACTCGTTCCGCCTTCAAGACTTATTCCTTTTTAAAGGTTCTTGGGATTTTTTAGGGCTGCGATTGCTGACTCCTACAATAAAATAATTTGATATCATGGGAGTGTACTGTGTTAAATAAATTTGATGTCTATTGTACATGGATGTATGAATATGCTGCAGTCTGTGTTTAATTGAGTCAATTGCATTACATACTTGCCACCAAATCATGAGCAACGCCTGAGACTGACCATAACAGCATTGTCCTGTCTGAGATTCAAAACCATGACTCTTTTGAACACAGTATCTCAATATATTGTGAATTGCTTCCCAATGAAAGAATGCAGATACATTTTACTATTAGGCATTTTAGCAACAGTATAGTAGACCTAACAATGAAAGGAATTGTGCAGACTTCTGCAGAAATAAAATATAAATAACCTGTTAAAATGTACATTTGTTTACCATTTATTACACAAGTATGACACGGTAAAAAAAAAAGAAATATAGTGCGGAGTGTGACTGGATAGTATTCCGAGTGGAAGCTTTGTTCAGTCAGCTGTCAAAGTTACTGATTGAAAATGTGCAGTGCTCGTTTCCACAGTAAGGCTTTCCAGTAACCCACAATGCGGCTGACTGCAAAGCTATTACCATCTGAAACCATCTCATTTTCTTTTGAAAAGTTCAGCTTATTTCACCGTGCCAGGCAACAAAACATGTGCTCTGCAGAAAAGCTTAAAGTAAACCAGTCACATTATTCAACAGTCTTTCTCAGGCTGATTCACTTGCATGCTTTGCAACTAGAGGGGCTAGTTCACAGTTTAATGCTGGTCTGCTGGTAAAACATATATGGTATCAATGAAACTCACAAATGCATGTTGGCCACCAACACAATTCCGAGCAACAGCTAAAAAGGCATTCTTGCTCATACAAAATAAAACTAAAAGGAAATTCATAAATGCAATTGGCTTTCAGAACCCAGCCTAGATTTCGTAAATGCTAAAATACCATTTCGAGCTTTGTTTTGTCTAGTTAGCAGAGATGGAATAAAATACCTATTACTTATCTATAAAACATACATTGTCCAGGATGCAAAACACCTCAACACAGTCAAAACTTTCTGGTCTTTCATTTGTCAGTGTTTTAAGTGACCAAGTAATAACATAATGAAACCGTTTCAAACTAGTAGGCCTAAGTACTCAGTGGAACTCAACTCGCAGGACTCGCCATTGCTAGGCTTCAGCATGCAGGAGTCAAGGCAGAAAAATATCTTGCTGCGTTTTGTAAATGCAGATCTAAAACGCTTCTTATTGTGAATTCTGCTCAGCTTCAGTCAGGGTTCGCTCCAAATCAAGAATGTAAAAGGACTCATTTTGTGCTTCAGTTGCACTTCTCCACTCGGATGAAATCTGCTCTCTCATAGGATCACCAGACAGCGGTCTGACTGATATGTGTTCCGTACTTTCCTCCAGTGTAGTTGTTACAGTAACAAGTTACAAAGCAAGATTATCATCAGGCAAAACATTAGGAAATGTAGCTGGCTACATTCTTTCGATGACAAACATAACAAATATGATGGCCACCCATCGTTTGTGCAAAAAAAAAAAAAACTTTCTTTTTCATTGCAAATTAATTTACTAGCCAAATAGCATTGCACTTCTGTTGTCATTGGATGAAAACTATTTTCTGCCCGAATGTGTTGCACTAATGTATTTTGTGTGAAGAAAAACTATAGTAGCACGCCCCTTAACACTACTGAAGCAAAATAAATTATTAAAAAATTCAATATAAAACGCAGGTGAAATGGTAGAAAACTCAGATTTTTTTTAATGGTATACGTTTTGAAAACGCCCATTTCTGAAAGCTAACGCAACCCCTGGTATATAAAGTTCTCTTAAACTCCATTAGGATGAAACTATTTTCCTAGTGTAAACAGTCTCACCCATCGTTGCCATCTGGTTTGGTCAGCTCCAGACGATCTGGCTGGACAGCAAAGCTGATCCGACACACACGTCCATCCTGGAAAGAAAGACATTACTACATATCAAAAAGGAAAAGGTGACGGCATGTCGCAAAAAAAAGACTGCACTAAAATATTTGTTTTATTAATAAATGGTGCTCTTATTTATTTAAAAGTAGTGCACTGTATAGGAAATATGGTGCCATTTGGAATCACAACCTCCATCCAAAATGTAGAGGCAGTACAGCTCAAATGTTATTGATTGTAATATGCATAAATCCTTCGATGTTACCTCAAGCAGAAAGCCAGCATGGTTTGGGCCAACTACACACTGTTTTAAGGTGGCCTGCTCCAGCAGGTTGAGGTGTGGATGACTGCATTGGAAACAGACAATGCAGTGAATGTTAACATGTAGAAAAGCTATAAATATATATATATATATATATAATTCCACAGTAAAAAAAAAAAAACATAATATTCAGGTCTTACCTGTTAAAGTTGTATTTGTTGAGTTTCTCCGACACTTCACGAAGTCTGTTAAGGATAAACATTAAATTAAAAAAACACTGACATTAGTGAGATTGTTCATTTCCGTTCATGGTGTGAATCTGTGCTATTAATGATCTGGAAATCCATGTCCAATAAGGACATTTCTACTAGTCTGTACTCTGTGTATACTATAAGGAGCATGGCATCTGCTTGCACGACATTAAAAATAAGTCCGGTGAGAATCTCAAGTACATGAATACTGATGACAATAGTATCAAAATGGCTCACCAGCTTCATTAAAAAAAAATCTAAATAGCAGTATAGCTAAACAGTTACAGCATGGTGTGTATAACCATCTGCATTGGGACTGTTGCCTTCACACACAGAGGATGCCAGTGGGCAGGTCATTCCCAAAGTCAAAAGAGACAGGGAATGTGCGGAGCTACAGTTGAAGTTGGAAGTTTACATAGACCTTAGCCAAATACATTTTAAACTCCGTTAACAATTCCTGACATTTAATCCGAGCTAAAAATTCCCTGTCTTATGTTAGTTAGGATCACCACTTTATTTTAAGAATGTGAAATGTCAGAATAATAGGAGAGAGTATGATTTATTTCAGCTTTTATTTCTTTCATCACATTCCCAGTGGGTCAGAAGTTTACATACGCTCAATTAGTATTTGGTAGCATTGCCTTTAAATTGTGTAACTTGGGTCAAACGTTTCAGGTAGCCTTCCACAAGCTTCCCACAATAAGTTGGGTGAATCTTGTCCCATTCCTCCTGACAGAGCTGGTGTAACTGAGTCAGGTTTGTAGGCCTCCTTGCTCGCACACGCTTTTTCAGTTCTGCCCAAACATTTTCTGTAGGATTGAGGTCAGGGCTTTGTGATGGCTTAAGGACAACAAAGTTAAGGTATTGGAGTGGCCATTTTGCCACAACTTTGGAAGTATGCTTGGGGTCAAAAGTCCATTTGGAAGACCAATTTGCAGCCAAGCTTTAACTTCCTGACTGATGTCCTAAAATATTGCTTCAATACATCTACGTAATTTTCCTTCCTCGTGATGCCATTTATTTTGTGAAGTGCACCAGTGTCTCCAGCAGCAAAGCACACCCACAACATGATGCTACCACCCCCGTGCTTCACGGTTGGGATGGTGTTCTTCGGCTTGCAAGCCTCCCCCCTTTTCCTCCAAACATAATGATGGTCATTATGGCCAAACAGTTACATTTTTGTTTCATCAGACCAGAGGACATTTCTCCAAAAAGTACAATATTTGTCCCCATGTGCAGTTGCAAACCGTAGTCTGGCTTTTTTATGGCGGTTTTGGAGCAGTGGCTTCTTCCTTGCTAAGCGGCCTTTCAGGTTATGTCGATATAGGACTCATTTTACAGTGGATATAGAGATACTTTTGTACCCGTTTCCTCCAGCATCACAAGGTCCTTTGCTGCTGTTCTGGGATTGATTTGCACTTCTCACCAAAGTACATTCATCTCTAGGAGACAGAACATGTCTCCATCCTGAGCGGTATGACGGCCATGTGGTCCCATGACGTTTATACTTGCTTACCATTGTTTGTACAGATGAACGTGGTACCTTCAGGCATTTGGAAATTGCTCCCAAGGATGAACCAGGTCTTGGCTGATTTATTTTGATTTTCCTATGATGTCAAGCAAAGAGGCAGAGTTTGAAGGTAGGCCTTGAAATACATCCACAGGTACACCTCCAAGTGACTCAAATGATGTCAATTAGCCTATCCGAAGCTTCTAAAGTCATGACATAATTTTATGGAATTTTCCAAGTTGTTTAAAGGTTCAGTCAACTTAGTGTATGTAAACTTCTGACCCACTGGAATTGTGATACAGTGAATTATAAGTGAAATAATCTGTCTGTAAACAATTGTTGGAAAAATTACTTGTGTCATGCACAAAGTAGATGTCCTAACCGACTTGCCAAAACTATAGTTTGTTAACAAGAAATTTGTGGAGCGGTTGTAAAACTAGTTTTAATGACTCCAACCTAGGTGTATGTAAACTTCCAACTTCAACTGTACATCCAACAGAGGAGACATCAGTAGTATTGTGACCATTCTTTTTAGTACAAGTTTAGCAGAGTGATTATTTAGTACAAGTCCATAACTGTCACCATCCTAGACCTGCAAAATCTTTGATTGTAGGCAAGTTTAAAAACCATGTCATGTAAAACGTGGCAGCTTTACTTCTTGTTTCAGCTCTAACATCTAATTTCTCAATGAGTGAACCAGGCACATTCCTTACTCCTTTTGCTTGCTATGAAATGACAGGTCAAATAGGATCAACAATTGTTTAAACAGAGCTTCAACTGCTAAAGGCTACACTACTGAAAGCATTGATTCTCATTTTAATGGCTGAAGTACAACAATGGTTATGGTGACAGGAAACAGGTGAAGAGAACAAACATTTAATTAATCCATATGTTAAAGGGAGCAAGTCAATACACCAAGGCTGATATCATACAAAAAGTCAGCCGCAGAAAGTGGACAAATCTTGTCAAAGATGCAATATTACCTGTTGCAAAGGGGAAAGGCTATCAGACAGTTGAATGCATGACATTTCCTGTCAAGCAAGCCCAGTGGACAAACCAATGGATGGCAATGACTTATAAGGCATGGCCCAGCCGGTTGTCCAGCGACAGGAACCAGTCCCTCAGCAGAAGATAAACAATGAGCCAGCAACACTGCCTTGATATATGAGGCACACCACCCAGAGCCATTAATAACCAACATCAACAGGACAGAAGGGCTCTTTTAGTCTGCAAGAAATGTGTTTGCGTATTCTAAACCTAATGTTCTCCTCCTAACCTGTACAAAAATACTGTTTTACCCATGTGGGTCAGAGAAGAATTAGTGTCCTCAGTTTGCGTATTCTAAACCTAATGTTCTCCTCCTAACCTGTACAAAAATACTGTTTTGACCATGTGGGTCAGAGAAGAATTAGTGTCCTCAGCTGGGTCATGAAAAGACATCCTGAACTTGAGGCACAAGCAGTCCATGAGACTGGCTTGTGAGTCACAACCTATTCTTGTAAGCAAATATCCTATTTATTTGGGATACAAGTATGCCTCTTGACAACTATGGTAAGAAACACCTCTTTGGTAAGACAAATAACTGCAGTTGAGCAGTAGGGGGATATATGAGCACACGGTGACCATATAGCAAATGTGAATGCATGCCATTGCTAGCAGCTTTTAAAAGGCATGGCTTACTTGGGGAATGATTGTCATTCCACATCAACCAATTCTGTCGCAAGATGAGTGAACATGATTGTATTAGGCCCAAGTGAAGTCAACTGAACCACCTTGGTCAATTAGGCCCAAGCAGGTGGCCAATGGTACAGACCTGGATTCTACACATGTACAAAATCCTAGCTTCATATGTCATATCCTGGCTTTTAATTCAAGGTCATTCAATATGTCCCAATCTCTGCCTGAACGTCCCAATCTCTGTCTGAAAGTAGAACGGCCCATTAATCAGTTCAATCTCAATGGATGATATAAATAGGTTTACCATAAATCACCTACAGAGCAAAATGCAGGCCACAAGACAGACAGTCAACCTCCATAGCTGGTCCTTGTCTCTCTTAAACTAACGTCTGTAAAACATTAACTTAAAAGGCCAACTCCACCACTTTCACCCTTATTTTTATTATGTCCAGCATATGTGAAAACGGCGCATTTCTGTTTTGTACTTAAAAGAATACAAAGTTAAAAAGTTCTTGCTACCCGATATCTTCAGTGATTTTCAAACAGTCTGAGATTCGCGGTGACATGGGGGCCAAGAAAATACAACCTTGGCCTAGAAACTCGTTGCAGGTTTTGAAAATCATTATTTTTTTTACTTTTAATCCTACCTGCAATGTCACAGAGAAGCATTTTTTAAAGGACCTTATCTTTTTAAACCACATATCATCGAAAAGCGCTGTTTTCACATACTGTATTGGTTTGATGCTGGAGATTATGAATATGACGTTGAAAACGGGCTGATGTTTATTTTTTCATTTAACCTTTATTTAACTAGGCAAGTTACAAGTTCACGAGGAACAATATTAATTGGTCGACTAACGTTTGTTAGTTAACGTCGTTGGCTAGAAAAACAAGTCGAAGCAAATAAGCAATCCTATGTTAGTTTACAATTGGTTGGCTGGATAACGGTACCTATCTCGCAAGCAAACATATTGGCACAAGTGTGGCTAGCTTACCTAACGTTATCTAGCAATGACTAATACATTAGCTAGCTTATTAGCCACTTAACTAGCTAGCTACATCTTCAATGGTTCCGTTGAGCTGGCCAACTGGATAGTCGACAATAAGATATCCAAAAGGTACCTAACATAATATACACAATGTCAAATGCAAAAAAACAAACATTGACGGATCTTTTCAATGCCATAATCACTGACGTCCCCCCCATCCCCCAAGCCGCATTGTCCGTCTCAACTCTGACCATCGGCCAATCACTCCAGGCAGAGTCAGAGAACGAACTAAACAGCTCCGTTAACTGCTGCTAGCCCTGGCTAACTAGCTTATTAGCCTAGCAGGCTAGCTAACGTCGTTAGCTACGTTGAAGAGGCTTGTTCAAGATTCCGGGCCTTACTTCAAGAACGGTAATGTGGTCGAAAATTGTTCGATTGAAATACACATGACAATATGAACATTGCTTCGAAACAAATAGATAATCGTCGGGTGCCACACCCTACACATATATATTGATTTAAACCCTTATTTTCCACGCCCGCAACAAATACCTGTCATTGAGCTGGTCCTCAGTCCCGGGCAACGGGTGAACCACGAAGTGTATGGATGTCATGGATCCAATCCAAATTAACACACAAATGTGTCAAGTGTGTGGGAAATGTTATTTTCTCGATATCTGTATATGTAAGGATTCATATAAATATTTTCTGACAAAAAATCCCGAGCTTAGAACTACAGCCTCCTCACCCACATGCCGCCATCTTAACTCTACCAAGCTTTTTCGTTCTGTATGTTGATTAACGCTAGCACACACGCAAACTGGATGCTGGTTGGACCTTGAACAGAACAAGGAATATGTTAAACGGAACGGGATTGGTTTAGAGAAGAAAGGCAATGAAGAGAAAGGAAATGAACATTTCTAGACGTCTAGCTCGTGCTATTTTAATTTTTTTACTGGATTGTGATACATCTATTGGATAGAAAGCAATATTTTCATGGTCTATGTTTTGATATAGACATTGTCTCTATAACATCTTTATATACACTGGTTGCCAATTTAGCCAACAGTCAAACAAGTAAGACAAAAACAGTTCCTCCAGGGACACTGTCTGGAGCCTCTCCCTATTATAGGTCTCTAAGTCTACCCTAAATAAAAATGAACAATAAAATAACACCAAGGGTTCACTCAGAGTTTGAGTGTGTGTTATTTGGGTATTTGGGTATTTTATTAGGATCCCCATCAACTGTTGCGAAAGCAGCAGCTACTCTTCCTGGGGTGCACACAAAACATGAAACATAATACAGAACATCAATAGACAAGAATGTGTTCATATATGATGTTTAGGATTAGTAGACTACAGTTTAAAGGAAATTGCTACAGTTTTTTTATATTGGTCCTGACGCAAGAGGTAGGATAATTATGACAGTCTCCTCTCCTAGAAGGAAGATTATACACAATGCCTCCAGGTGCACGATAAGGATGCACAAAGGAATTCTGCCAACAAATCCAAGGATGTTTGAGATAATCCATAATACATTTGGGGCTCTGTGGGGATTTAGCAAACAATGATAACAGGCGCTTCCTCTGACAATGACAAAACAAAAATTAATGTCTTACATTCAAACATTTCCTTTCCACTCTGTCATTACTTTTCTGATAAATAAACATTCTCCGTTATGCAAACTGATATGTGGATACTATAACATGGAGATTGAGGATCACTGTCCAGTATGACTTTCGTGTAGGTGTATATTAGCCAATGATTGCATCCCATTCCATTTATAATCCCCATGCTCCCTCTGCTGGTTGACATCCCCACAGCTCAAGAGAGGAATTACATACTTCAATTAAATGTCTAGTTTTGAATTACATTTGGTTGAGTTGTCAACTAACATGAATTCAACGTGAAATCAACCAACATTATACCCTATCATAGGATTTAAGTTAAAAGTTGTGTGAATAAAATACAAAATTCTGTTATATTTATGACTTTTTACAAATCCAATCCGTTCAACGTTGATTCAAAGTCATCATATTTAATTTTTGGTTCAAATGATGTGGAAACAATGTTGATTCAACCAGTTTTTGCCCAGTGGGTATAGTGGCGTAATGAAAAAGGTCCACAGATATAGCACCTGTCTACAGACCTTCAGTAACCACTGTCAAAATCATACATGTGTCCTATGTTCTTAAAAAAGTGTTTTCTATTTGAATGCATTTATTTATTACTTCCTCCAGTTAAACACATTGAAAAAATATGCTGTTTTATAATGCTATTCTAGACATTTTGTCAGGAGGCTATGAGAAAATGTTGCAGTTTTAAAGCTAATTTCCTTGATGTCTACACATTTTCTATGGGTCAGAGAGAAATATGTGCTGTTTTATAGCTCATCTCATGCTATTGCTTACATTTTGCCATGAGGCTGAGAGAGAATTTTGAATTTTTCAATTCTACACATTTTGCTATCATAAATTATCTGGGTGGCCCCGACCTACAGGGGGGCCAGAACCCAATTTGTATTTTTTTTTATTTTTTGGGGGGGGGGGAGCCCTGCATGCCTGTTCGGTAATCCTTCCCTACTAATATTTAAATATCTATACATGAAAATGTAATATATTAAAGAGCCAGAATAACCAAAGGGACACTGGATATGGTGGGTTAAAAATGCAATACAGTATTTAAAATGTAATTCCCCTTCCTGAAATAATTGGAAATTAGGGAAATTGACAATAGAACAGCAGAGTAAACTTAGGCCAGCCTAGCTACAGTAAAAGGCACCCCTGCACTGCTTGATTCATGTTGCCCTGGATATGAGTGCTGTGCTGGCCTAATTATGGCAGAACCCCCAAAAGAAGCATGGCAGCAGGAACCAAAGGTATAATTATTTTAGCCTGTTTTTAAATTTCCACACAGCAATAAAAACATGATGGCTGGCTTTCGCTATGCATCCAGTGTTGTGGGATTATATGTTACAGTACATCTTTTTGAAGAGAAATTATTAAAACATTTTGATAGACCTGGTGCAGTTTTTTAGATAACTCTATTATGTAGCAGAAGCATTGATTGCATGTACCTACTCATCGAGAAACAACTTCAGCAGTTTAGACCTATGGTCTGTCTGGGTTACTTTAAGTTTGTTTTTTATAACAGCAGATGACAGGCTTTGTCTTTCACTTTTTGAGAAGTGTGTTGTTGGCTGCTGATAGAGTATCCCAGAGACAGGGCCCTAATCCTAACCTTATGATACCCAATAACTCTGTCAAATCACAAGTATTTGACTGTTTATTAAAACATTTTTACTTTTTCAAGAAATGTTGTATTTTATGATCACAGTATCAGAGGAAGAATTCATTTATGAAGGAATTTAATACAGAAAATAAAGATTTCTATATTTCTCCAAAAAGAAAAGATACAGTATATGCTCTGTGTTAAAAAAAACAACACAAATGGAAAAGGATACATCTGTGTTCTCAGGGTATAAAATTATCTAAACTGTATACAACTGCTCGTTTGAATGACAAAGAGGCACATAGGTAATGCTACAGGTTTGTCTGTTCGTCATCTCTTTCTTCTTCATCATCAGCCTATACAGTAGAGGAAATTACTAATACTCTGAAATTCATGACTGTACAGCCCATTTGAGTATAGGAGTGGAAAAGAAGGGAATAGAGAGCTCCACTTCTCTCTGCCCGCCCCTGAGGTGAATGAGTGGAGAGAGTCCTTCATCTGACAGAGAGACTCTCTCATTCCCTCAGAATCAACATAAACTGCAAAGTTCCCAGAGAGCCAGCTGCTGTGATCTGCTTCACACTCACTTGCTTTCTTCAGTTAGATTTGGTACAGCAGGTTGACAATTCTCTCAGCGGTATTGCAAAATGTTTCTACAAAAAAAGAAAAACATGAGGGCAAATCTGGTTCATGTGGCCATTGGTCTGGTACTAGGTGTACACAAAGTAAATGTGAGGTGACCATGTTTTAGTTTCTCATGTTGTGTTATAACAGGTTTATAACAAATATTACGTTTGTTTTTTACTTTCACTTCAGGTACTTTGCATTGTTGTATTCTGAATTGTCAGTGAAAAGCCACGTTATATTGGGGGGGGGGGGGCTTAGTTTACATGATGAAATGCATTGTGAAAATGTTGTTAAAATAGTTGGATGACAGAAGAAAAAAAAACACTGATTATTCAGATGATGTATATATTTTGCAGATTATGCTTGCTAACTGTCTGACAAGACATTTCCCTAAAAATATCACCTGCAAGAACATTTCCAGGAGTTAAACAGATTGTATAGCTGGTGGAACTGTCGCCAAAGCATGTTGCTTTTCCAGAAATCCACTGTGTGCCTCTGTGTATTCCTATCCTGAGGTGGTTGAACTCCATACCAGTACCACTCTGTTGCCAATAAGCCTAAATGTAACCCTTTATCAGAGCCAAGTCAAAAAAGAACATAGAAATATCACTGTTATTTTTAGATTACGGGTCAATGTGTTACCAAATGGCCTAAAATAGGGATTAATATGGACATACTGATAATAAAACAAACAGCAGGAAACTTGCTGTGTCACGGCAATGGATGCACTGCATTATACAACGCAGAAATGTAGTGCACATCCTTCAACTTTCACCTCACATATTCACATTCACATTGGTTATACAATTTAGATCAGATTACAACCTCTGCTATTTTCTAGCCACTTAAAAGCTTAACTTCGTATGACATTTTTTTATTTATTTCACCTTTATTTAACCAGATAGGCCAGTTGAGAACAAGTTCTCATTTACAACTGCAACCTGGCCAAAATAAAGCAATTTGTCCTACAAAAACAACAAAACAGAGTTACCCATGGGATAAACACACGTACAGTCAATAACACAATAGAAAGATTATGTACAGTGTGTGCAAATATAGTAAGATTAGGGAGGTAAGGCAATAAATAGGCCATAGAGGCGAAATAATTACAATTTAGCATTAATACTGGAGTGATAGATGTGCAGATGATGATGTGAAAGTAGAGATACTGGAGTGCAAAAGAGAAAAAATAAATAAATAACAATATGGGGATGAGGTAGTTGGGTGTGCTATTTACAGATGGGCTGTGTACAGGTACAGTGATCGGTAAGCTGCTCTGACAGCTGATTCTGGAAGTTAGAGAGGGAGATATGAGTCTCCAGCTTCAGTGATTTTTGCAATTCGTTCCAGTCATTGGCAGCAGAGAACTGGAAGGGAAGGCGGCCAAAGGGGGTGTTGGCTTTGGGGATGACCAGTGAAATATACCTGCTGGAGCGCATGCTACGAGTGGGTGTTGCTATGGTGACCAGTGAGCTGAGATAAGGCAGGGCTTTACCTAGCAAAGACTTATAGATGACTTGGAGCCAGTGGGATTGGCGAAGAATATGTAGCGAGTGCCAACCAACGAGAGCATACAGGTTGCAGTGGTGGGTAGTATATGGGGCTTTGGTGACAAAACAGATGGCACTGTGATAGACTACATCCAATTTGCTGAGCAAATTTTGTAAATTACATCGCCAAAGTCAAGGATCGGTAGGATAGTCAGTTTTACGAGGGTATGTTGGCAGCATGAGTGAAAGAGGCTTTGTTGCGAAATAGGAAGCCGATTCTTGATTTCATTTTGGATTGGAGATGCTTAATGTGAGTCTGGAAGGAGAGTTTACAGTCTAACCAGACAACGAGGGATTTGTAGTTGTCCACATATTCTAAGTCAGAACCGTCCAGAGTAGTGATGCCAGTGTAACAGTTTAGCTTCCGTCCCTCTCCTCACCCCTACCGGGGCTCGTCCAGGGACCCTCTGCACACATCGACAACAGCCACCCTCGAAGCATCGTTACCCATCGCTCCACAAAAGCCACGGCCCTTGCAGGGCAAGGGGAACAACTACTTCAAGGTCTCAGAGCGAGTGATGTCACCGATTGAAACGCTATTAGCGCGCACCACCGCTAACTAGCTAGCCATTTCACATCGGTTACACCAGTCGGGCGGGCGGGTGCGGGCAGCAATCAGTTGAAGAGCATGCATTTAGTTTTACTAGCATTTAAAAGCAGTTGGAGGCCACGGAAGGAGTGTTGTATGGCATTGAAGCTCATTTGGAGGTTTGTTAACACAGTGTCCAAAGAAGGGCCAGATGAATACAGAATGGTGTCGTCTGCGTAGAAGTGGATCAGAGAACCACCCGCAGCAAGAGCGACATAATTTATATATACAGAGAAAAGAGTCGGCCCGAGAATTGAACCCTGTGGCACCCCCATAGAGACTGCCAGAGGTCCGGACAAAAGGCCCTCCGATTTGACACACTGAACTCTATCTGAGAAGTCGTTGGTGAACCAGGCGAGGCAGCCGATAAGAATGTGGTGATTGACAGAGTCGAAAGCCTTGGCCAGGTCGGTAAAGATGGCTGCACAGTACTGTCTTTTACCGATGATGGTTATGATATTGTTTAGGACCTCAGCATGGCTGAGGTGAACCTATGACCAGCTCGGAAACCAGATTGTATTGTGGAGAAGGTACAGGATGTTTTTGTGCTGGTCAAGGGCAGTCAAGTCTGGGGTGAACCAAGGGTTATATCTGTTTTAGTTCTACATTTTTTGAATGGGGCATGCTTATTTAAGATGTTGAGGAAAGCACTTTTAAAGAGCAACCAGGCATCCTCTACTAACGGGATGAGTGCATCTAGCTTAGATTGTAGGACGGCCGGGGTGTTAAACATATCCCAATATAGGTCACCTAACAGTACGAACCCGAAGATAGATGGGGGGCAATCAGTTCACATATGGTGTCCAGCTGGGGGCTGAGGGGGGTCTATAACAAGCGGCAACGGTGAGAGATTTATTTCTGGAAAGGTGGATTTTTAGTAGAAGCTCGAATTGTTTGGGTACAGACCTGCATAGTATGACAGAACTCTGGAGGCTAACTCCGCCCCCTTTGGCAGTTCTAACTTGTCGGAAAATGATGTAGTTGGGGATGGACATTTCAGAATTTTTGGTGGCATTCTTAAGCCAGGATTCAGACACGGCTAGGACATCAGGGTTGGCGGAGTGTGCTAAAGCAGTGAATAAAATAAACTTAGTGAGGAGGCTTCTGATGTTAACATGCATGAAACCAAGGCTTTTTACAGTTACAGCGCCTGGGGAATACGTGTAGTGCTGGGGGCTATAGGGCCTGGGTTAACCTCTACATCACCAGAGGAACTGATGGGGTCAACTTGGGGTCATGATCGGGGCTGCACCAAATGTTTGATGTATTATAATAATTGATTATGCTTATGTTGTATTAATAGAAGGGGAAGGGCTATAAGACCCCTCCCCCTCCACATTTATAGGGTCTAGACTACAGATTAACAATATATACATATTCATTATAAGGTTTAATATTGTTCCACAGTGTAAGTTATTGCAGTCAAAACAGGGGGTTTGTGAGAAAGCGCCTCAAAGATAAAATAGATTCATAGACACAGAACCCTGCAGGGGAGTGAAAGAGATAAGAGACTAGTCAGACATACCACTATAAATCAACTTGGGGAGTGGACATTTACTGCTGAGCCTTTAGATAACACTGAAACTATTGTTTGTATAGCTATGTATGCATGGGCTTGGTCTCATGAGTAGAAGGTAATGACGTAGGCAGTGACATCACTAGGGGTTGACTGCAAGCATAATAAAATAACTTGGACCCATTCCTATTTTGCAGAACTCAGGAGAGACATCAGTTGTATGTGTGATGTTTGATCTTTGACTTCTTTCTACAGCTGTATTTCAATTCAAATTGTTATGATTTATAAGTGCACATTTTGAGTATTCCTTATTTGTTAAGTAAAAAAACAGAGCACAGAAAAATGGAACCAACATTTAGCGAGCTTGCCAGGAGGGAGTGAGTACAACGCTACTGGACGGAACCTGAACCCCCTTCTCTGATCACCAAATTATAAGGTAAGCAAGACACCTGTTATATCGAAGTCTGTAATTTATGAGTGGGTGTTCAGTGTTTCACTGGTATGTAAAAGCACCGACTCCCTCTTGTAATTATAAAAACAAAGGAACCTAAAATGTGCATGTTTAAGTCATTGAGTGTGTGGTAATTGTTGTATGTCAATGTGTGTTATTTGTTATATGTATTAAGAACAGTAGCTCGCCTTCTGAGTGTTGGGGGTGCTGGGGTAACTTCCGGAAGCGTACTCAAGAGTAGTTAGGAGCAGAATCTGTATCTGAGAGAGAGTTCTGAAACAGGCGATAACCTATGGGACACCTGAGATAAGTTGTTTAGTTAGGGACAGAAGCTGTATCCGAGGGAACAGTTCTGAACATGCGATAACCTATGGGACACCTGGAAGATAGAAATAATCTGAAATGCGCAGTGGGTAGGGAGATAAACGAATCAAGAACTGGTTATTTGGTCTGAGGACTGAGAGCTGTTGTAAGGGGATTTTTGATATGGAGGAGGACGAGGAACAGTATATAGATAAAGGCATTAAATTGGAATACTATAAGAAAGAAAATGTTGGAAGTGAGGATGGCAGGAAGGAGTTCTGTCAATAATATATTATATAACAATATATTACTGTTTCTCTACACCCTTAAGATATAATACTAGGAATTGAAGTATATCATGCGGTTGTCTCTGTGAGGCCCGTGTGTGAAATATATTTGAGTTTACTAGAACCATTTACTATAGCCTGGATTTAGTGAGAGTAGAATTAGGATTACAGTATCAACCACTGTTGTTTAACACACACAACCAACAGAACAGAGGAGGAGTAGGATAAGGGTATGGCTAAAGGCTATAAGAACTGGTCGTCTAGTGCATTGGGAACAGAGAAAAAAGGAGCAGATTTCTGGGAGTGGTAGAATAGATTCAGGGCATAATGTACAGACAAGGGCTCGCCAGGCGAGCTGGAGACACAGCGATTCAGAAAGCTAGCGGGCCGGGGCTAGCAGATGGGTCTTCGACAACCTTGCAACGGAAAAGCCTGTTGAAACCACCTCGGACAATTATGTCGGCAGACCAGTCGTGATGGAGCAGCGGGGCTCCGTGTCGGCAATAAAGGGTCCAGGCCAATTGGCAAAAGAGCTATTGTAGCTCAAGAATTAGCTTGTAGACCTCTTCGGCTAGCCGGGAAATGGGCCTAGCTCGAGGCTAGCTCAAGGCTAACTGGCGCTTGCTTCAAGACAGAGGCGTTAGCCAGCAGTAGCCACTCGATTGCAGCTAGGTAGCTGTGATGATCCGGTGTAGTGGTCCAGAGCTTGCGGCAGGAATCCGGTGATGCAGTAAAGCAGTCCGATATGCTCTGTGTTGATATCACGCTGTGCAGACTAGCAGGTATTGACCGAGCTGAAGCTGGCTGGTGTTCGAGTTAACGGTGAAGACCGCTAGCAGTGGCTAACTGACTACTAGCTAGTAGCTAGTTAGCTACATTTACATTTTACATTTTAGTCATTTAGCAGACGCTCTTATCCAGAGCGACTTACAAATTGGTGCATTCACCTATAATATCCAGTGGAACAACCACTTTACAATAGTGCATCTAAATCTTTTAAGGGGGGGGTTAGAAGGATTACTTTATCCTATACCAGGTATTCCTTGAAGAGGTGGGGTTTCAGGTGTCTCCGGAAGGTGGTGATTGACTCCGCTGTCCTGGCGTCGTGAGGGAGCTTGTTCCACCATTGGGGTGCCAGAGCAGCGAACAGTTTTGACTGGGCTGAGCGGGAACTGTGCTTCCTCAGAGGTAGGGAGGCGAGCAGGCCAGAGGTGGATGAACGGAGTGCCCTTGTTTGGGTGTAGGGCCTGATCAGAGCCTGAAGGTACGGAGGTGCCGTTCCCCTCACAGCTCCGTAGGCAAGCACCATGGTCTTGTAGCGGATGCGAGCTTCGACTGGAAGCCAGTGGAGAGAGCGGAGGAGCGGGGTGACGTGAGAGAACTTGGGAAGGTTGAACACCAGACGGGCTGCGGCGTTCTGGATGAGTTGTAGGGGTTTAATGGCACAGGCAGGGAGCCCAGCCAACAGCGAGTTGCAGTAATCCAGACGGGAGATGACAAGTGCCTGGATTAGGACCTGCGCCGCTTCCTGTGTGAGGCAGGGTCGTACTCTGCGAATGTTGTAGAGCATGAACCTACAGGATCGGGTCACCGCCTTGATGTTGGTGGAGAACGACAGGGTGTTGTCCAGGGTCACGCCAAGGCTCTTAGCACTCTGGGAGGAGGACACAAGGGAGTTGTCAACCGTGAGGGCGAGATCATGGAACGGGCAGTCCTTCCCCGGGAGGAAGAGCAGCTCCGTCTTGCCGAGGTTCAGCTTGAGGTGGTGATCCGTCATCCACACTGATATGTCTGCCAGACATGCAGAGATGCGATTCGCCACCTGGTTGTCAGAAGGGGGAAAGGAGAAGATTAATTGTGTGTCATCTGCATAGCAATGATATGAGAGACCATGTGAGGATATGACAGAGCCAAGTGACTTGGTGTATAGCGAGAATAGGAGTGGCCCAAGAACAGAGCCCTGGGGGACACCAGTGGTGAGAGCACGTGGTGCGGAGACAGATTCTCGCCACGCCACCTGGTAGGAGCGACCTGTCAGGTAGGACGCAATCCAAGCGTGCGCGGTGCCGGAGATGCCCAGCTCGGAGAGGGTGGAGAGGAGGATCTGATGGTTCACGGTATCAAAGGCAGCAGATAGGTCTAGCTTCTGATGGGGGTTCCGGTTCTAAAGTATAAAAATAGCAGATCCGTACCACATTGGGTGAGGCGGGTTGCAGGAAAGTATATTCAGTCCGTAGATGGAAAGTGAGTAAAATATATACGAAATATAAATGAAAAAAACTAGGAAAACGACTATTTATACGGGACAAGACAAACACACGTCCGACTGCTACGCCATCTTGGGGGAAAAAAAAACACTGCCCCAAGTAAATAAGCGGAGGAGTACTGTAGTTAGAGCCTTATTGTGTGGGGGAGTATTTGGAGTAAAACCCTGGTGTCCTTTACTTAAAGTAATCCACACCCCACCTGGTTTCAAATAATATTTGTTTACTATGATAGACAACAAAAACTTTAGCTGCACTTGATTGAACTTGCCTTGCACAATAGAATAGTCCCAAAAGTACAAACGTCACCCATCTGGCATGCCAGGTGGACTAATTGAAATTCCTAAAAGTATTTGAAAGAATACTTGAAACGAGGTGTCACCCATTCACACAGGGGGAAGTCTCTTAGGCATCATTAAACAGTGCCAATGTCTCCAGGATTTAAGATTTACATTTTACAATCCTCCAATGTACACTCTGAAGACCAAACGCTGAGCCTCTCTCCACTGCTATTTCACCCCCACTAAACAGGCCCACATCAGCTGGGACGACACCAGCTCTCGTCACTCAGACCAGCTCAGTAACAAGATCACTGAGGACTGAGGCTTCAAAATAACTCCTCCGTACTGCTAGCTGGGACTTTTTTTAAAAGATTGAGTTTAGGACTGGTCAGTGTGGGATAAACTGGAATATGTCTGCGTCTAGTGTTAATGTTAATGGGGCGGCAGGTAGCCTAGTGGTTAGTGCGTTGGACTAGTAACCGAAAGGTTGCACGATCGAATCCCCGAATTGACAAGGTAAAAATCTGTCGTTCTGCCCCTGAACAATGCAGTTAACCCACTGTTTCTAGGCCGTCAGTGAAAATAAGAATTTGTTCTTAACTGACTTGCCTGGTTAAAATAAAAAATTGTTAGTAATCTAATATGGGTCTGTCTAGGCCTAGAGGCATGCAACCACCTCTCACTCCTCCACCCCCATGCACTACAATCTCACAAGCCACCCAGCTTCAGAGTTCAGTGTAATGTGACTGCTGGCATTTATGTGAGAAAAGGGGAGGGATGGACACTGCTGGGCTTTTCCTGGTCTCTTCTGAGAAAAAGGGATGGATTCAGGGACTGTGCCCCTCTTGCCACACCTCCATTCCAGCAATAATCTCAGATGAACAGCAGCAGCTCAGATAGCCTATAAGGTTCTGATCACAAGATACTGTACTGGCACAGTTGCCTCAAGCCTCAAAGTTAGGCCAACACTCCAGATACAACCCCATCTATTTGCATTACAACTTGAATTTAGGACACACTACTTGGCCGAGATGTACAGTACATAAGCTTGGCACCCAGAGCTAGAGACCGCTGGCCGTCTAGAGACCGTGCATTGACACTACATGATACTGTGATACAGTGAACTAGTAATGGAGTTAACTCTTTTAAGGAACACTGTACTTGATGGAAAGAGTTCAGTGAGTCACAACTGACTGGACTGAATTAAATATTTTCTTATTTCATTTATAGTCAGTTATTTTAATGGAGGTAAGAGGTTAAATATTGTCATTCAATGTCAGATAGACAGTACCACCACCCAGAGGCCTGGAGCTGCCGTGCTGCCTGGCTGTGGTTGTGTAACAAATAGCTCCCTATTTTCTATATAGTACACTACCCTATGGGCCCTGGTCAAAAGTAGTACATTGCTAAGGGAACAGGGGGCCATTTGGGAGGCAGTCTGTGTGTATGTTTCACTATTGTCTCTGTCTGCAGCCTCCCATTGTTCCCAGTCTCTGCCCCATGGAGGATCGTCTAGACAGCTGACACTTACCACTTACCTTTACTTACCATCTCTGTTGGCAGGATAGAACACTACCAGCCCTACTGAGGGCAGCAGTCCAAAAACCGCACAGACACTTAATAGGGCGATGTCTCTCTCTGTACACAGCCACATTGGGGTGGCAGGTAGCCTAGTGGTTAGAGCGTTGGGTCAGTAACTGAAAAGTTGCTGGATCGAATCCCTGAGCTGACAAGGTAAAAATCTGTTGTTCTGCCCCTGAACAAGGCAGTTAACCCACTGTTCCCCAATAGGCCGTCATTGTAAATAAGAATTTGTTCTCAACAGACTTGCCTAGTTAAATGAATAAAGTTTAGGCTTTATCTACCCAGGTTTAAATCCCTTGAGGTTAAAGGGAATATAGAAAAAAATTGCTTTTGTCTGTAGCAGATAGAGTTAAGTGCCTTGCTCAAGGGCACAGTGACAGGAACACTTTAACTCTCACCAGATTGTTCCTGTCAGCTGGGATTCAAACCAGCAACTCTCCTGTTGTTGGAAACCAGATATCAAAACCAGATATGCAATGTGGTCTCGGAGCATTTCATATTATTCTGTATCTGTATGTAAATCCGAGACGATCCATTTAGTATGATGTCTTACATTTCGTATGGTATGTGTTCATTTGTGGATGTCCATCATCCATTTCGTATGAAATGTTATGAATTACAATTCATATGATATGTTACAAATTTGCAAAATGAACAATGTTAGGAATTTGCTAAACTTATGACATGTTACGAATTCCAATTTGTTGTGGCTAACGTTAGCTCTAGGGGTTTGGGGTTAAAGGTTAGGAGTTAGCTAAAAGGGTTAAGGTTTGAGGAAGGGTTAGCTAAAAGGGTTACGGTTAGGGGAATGGTTAGCTAACATGCTAAGTAGTTACAAAGTAGATACAAAGTAGTAAGTAGTTGAAAAGTTGATAATTAGCTAAAATGATGAAGAGATCCATGATGAGTTTTGAACACACAACCTTTGAGTTGCTAGAAGTTCATGTTATACACCCACCCAACCACCCTCCTGTTTTATGCAACCATACCAAATGTAATATATGATACAAATTTGGTATCCAGGATTTACGTTTACTATATTGTATAGTCTATGAGACCAGTTTGCTATATAATATTGGATTTTATATTTTTAAGTCAAGTCTTATTGACTTCAAAACATTAATGTTTATTTTTTATTTGTACCAAAAATATCAGGTGTGTAAAAGAATGTAATATAATATAACAATTAAAGTATCATCAGATGTAGTTCAGTAGACTGGAAAATAACTGATATCTTTCAAAATTCGACAATTCGTCATGTTAGAGGTTTTATGTGACTCACTCAACTCGGGAAAAGAGGATTCGCAGCGGTATTTTCACACCCTGATGCTGTTGTGTACCACGCTGTTTCCACGGACCACATCAGCACCTGATCACGCGTTAATTCTTCTCTTATTGGTTTCTGTCTTACACACCTTTGTGTCTGATTGGCTGAAAGTAGAGACCGGCCCCTCTGTATCCCACTGCATTTGAAATTATGGATGAACGGAATTAGAAAAAGGACAAGGGAAACATATATTGTAACATTTACCACAAGTCCGACTGTCACACACCACTTCATTAACACAGTTAAATTACATTCGATACATTGTCTCCGAATATGAGAAAATGTATGTCGTCCTTTGTCGAGCGCCACAACAATGTAAGTAGCTACAATCCTCATTCTCACTTAAGTATTTAGAAACCACTAACGTTCGGGTGATGTTCGATGATTACGTTTTGTTTAAAAAAAAAGGTGCATATATCTCTTTGGAATAGGTTTTGAATGTAAACATAACTTTTTTAGATATTTTCAGTAATAATAAGTGGATGTTGAGATTTAGTTGAATTTGTAGGACAGTAGATTTGAGTCCCATCTCTCTGCGTAGCTTGTGGGAGGGGGCGTGGGACTGTTTGTATAAGCAGCACGCCCGGTGCATCTGCTGGGTAACTGTGTTAAAGGCCAAAGTGCTGGGAAACACTAGCCGATCACTCAGTTCACAAAATTCTGAACTTTGATAGGGGGCACAAATTCTGAACTCCTCATAAGGGGCCGCAGTGGCTGGCGGGTCTGCGTACCCACATCCATACCCACACCCACACATGCAGTCAACTGATTTGTGCAGTTAAATGACTGAACTCTCTTAACTATAGTAAAATGTAGTATACCAGTAGCCAGGGCTGGCCTAAGCCTTTTTGGTGCCTTAAGTAAGCAAAACATTTTACTTGTTTACTTGACAGCAGAGATACATTTTTTTAGTTTTAAAGTTCATTTACGGCAATTCTATACATTTTGCCATTGCACATAGGGGCTCCTGAGTGGCACAGCGGTCAAAGGCACTACATACCCTGGTTTGATCCTGGGCTGTATCACAACCGGCCATGATCGGGAGGCTGATAGGGTGGCGCACAATTGGCCCAGCGTCACCGTCATTGTAAAATAAGAATTTGTTCTTAACTGACTTGCCTAGTTAAATAAAAACATCCTGCTGACTCTGGAATGCTGTCTTTCTGGCTTTCTAGGCAGAGTTCCTCTGTCCTGTGTCTGTGTTCTTTTGCCTATCTTAATCTTGTCTTTTTATTTGCCAATCTGAGATATGGCTTTTTCTTTGCAACTCTGCCTGGGCCAGCATCCCGGAATCGCCTCTTCACTGTTGACGTTGAGACTGGTGTTTTGCGTGTATTATTTAATGAAGCTGCCAGTTGAGGACTTGTGAGTTGTCTGTTTCTCAAACTAGACATTCTAATGTACTTGTCCTCTTGCTCAGTTGTGCACCGGGGCCTACTGGGGCCTACCACTCCTCTTTCTATTCTGGTTAGAGCCAGTTTGCGCTGTTCTGTGAAGGGAGTAGTACACAGCATTGTATGAGATCTTCAATTTCTTGGCAATTTCTTGCATGGAATAGCCATCATTTCTCAGAACATGAATAGACTGACAAGTTTCAGAAGAAAGTCCTTTGTTTCTGGCCATTTTGTGCCTGTAATTGAACCCACAAATGCTGATGCTCCAGATACTCAACTAGTCTAAAGAAGTCCAGTTTTATTGCTTCTTTAATAAGACAACAGTTTTCAGCTGTGCTAACATAATTGCAAAAGGGTTTTCTAATGATCAATTAGCCTTTTAAAATGATAAACAGATTAGCTAATACAACGAGCCATTAGAACACAGGAGTGATGGTTGCTGATAATGGGCCTCTGTACGCCTATGTAGATATTCCATAAAAAATCAGCCGTTTCCAGCTGCAAAAGTCATTTACAACATTAACAATGTCTACACTGTATTTCTGATCAATTTTATGTTATTTTAATGGACAATTGTTTTTGCTTTTCTTTAAAAAAACAATAACATTTCTAAGTGACCCCAAACTTAATGCATTAGTGTGTGTGTCGGGTATACATATATATTCCCAAAGAAGTAGGGCACTGGGCCTTAATAGTTGTATCAGGGATGCTGGGCCAAGTTGCCTCCAATGCTTCCCATAATTGTGTCAAGTTGGCTGGATGTCTATTGGGTGGTGGACCATTCTTGATACACATGGAAAACTGTTTGGTGTGAAAAACCCAGCAGCGTTGTATTTATTGAAACAAACCGGTGCACCTGGCACTGAAATATACTGCTCAAAAAAATAAAGGGAACACTAAAATAACACATCCTACATCTGAATGAATGAAATAATCTTATTAAATACTTTTTTCTTTACATAGTTGAATGTGCTGACAACAAAATCACACAAAAATAATCCATGGAAATCCAATTTATCAACCCATGGAGGTCTGGATTTGGAGTCACACTCAAAATTAAAGTGGAAAACCACACTACAGGCTGATCCAACTTTGATGTAATGTCCTTAAAACAAGTCAAAATGAGGCTCAGTAGTGTGTGTGGCCTCCACGTGCCTGTATGACCTCCCTACAACGCCTGGGCATGCTCCTGATGAGGTGGCGGATGGTCTCCTGAGGGATCTCCTCCCAGACCTGGACTAAAGCATCCGCCAACTCCTGGACAGTCTGTGGTGCAACGTGGCGTTGCTGGATGGAGCGAGACATGATGTCCCAGATGTGCTCAATTAGATTCAGGTCTGGGGAACGGGCGGGCCAGTCCATAGCATCAATGCCTTCCTCTTGCAGGAACTGCTGACACACTCCAGCCACATGAGGTCTAGCATTGTCTTGCATTAGGAGGAACCCAGGGCCAACCGCACCAGCATATGGTCTCACAAGGGCTCTGAGGATCTCATCTCGGTACCTAATGGCAGTCAGGCTACCTCTGGCGAGCACATGGAGGGCTGTGCGGCCCCCCAAAGAAATGCCACCCCACACCATGACTGACCCACCGCCAGCCAAACCGGTCATGCTGGAGGATGTTGCAGGCAGCAGAACGTTCTCCACGGCGTCTCCAGACTCTGTCACGTCTGTCACGTGCTCAGTGTGAACCTGCTTTCATCTGTGAAGAGCACAGGGCGCCAGTGGCGAATTTGCCAATCTTGGTGTTCTCTGGCAAATGCCAAACGTCCTGCACGGTGTTGGGCTATAAGCACAACCCCCACCTGTGGACGTCGGGCCCTCATACCACCCTCATGGAGTCTGTTTCTGAACATTTGAGCAGACACATGCACATTTGTGGCCTGCTGGAGGTCATTTTGCAGGGCTCTGGCAGTGCTTCTCCTGCTCCTCCTTGCACAAAGGCGGAGGTAGCGGTCCTGCTGCTGGGTTGTTGCCCTCCTACGGCCTCCTCCACGTCTCCTGATGTACTGGCCTGTCTCCTGGTAGCGCCTCCATGCTCTGGACACTACGCTGACAGACACAGCAAACCTTCTTGCCACAGCTCGCATTGATGTGCCATCCTGGATGAGCTGCACTACCTGAGCCATTTGTGTGGGTTGTTGACTCCGTCTCATGCTACCACTAGAGTGAAAGCACCGCCAGCATTCAAAAGTGACCAAAACATCAGCCAGGAAGCATAGGAACTGAGAAGTGGTCTGTGGTCACCACCTGCAGAACCACTCCTTTATTGGGGGTGTCTTGCTAATTGCCTATAATTTCCACCTGTTGTCTATTCTATTTGCACAACAGCATGTGAAATGTATTGTCAATCAGTGTTGCTTCCTAAGTGGACAGTTTGATTTCACAGAAGTGTGATTGACTTGGAGTTACATTGTGTTGTTTAAGTGTTCCCTTTATTTTTTTGAGCAGTGTATTTTGTCTTGCCCACTTACCCTCTGAATGGCACATATGAACAAGCCATGTCTCAATTGTCTCAAGGCTTAAAAATCCTTATTTAACCTGTCTCCTCCCCTTCATCTACACTGATTGAAGTGGATTTAACAAGTGACATTAATAAGGGTTCATAGCTTTCACTTGGATTCACCTGGTCAGTCAATATCATGGAAAGAGCAGGTGTTCTTAATGTTTTGTACACTCAGTGTATATTTCTTTATCTGTTAACAGAGTGGCACAATGGAAGTTGATGAGCTGTACTATCCTGGCAGTCAGAACCATGAAGAGTCCCAGTGTCACCCTATGGCCGTGGGAGACATGGAGGCGGTGGAAGCTCTTATGTTCATGAACACCCACTGGAAAGCCAGGACGTCCAGGAGCTTCAAGCATAGACAGTTCCGACCTCTGACCCCTTCCTCTGACTTCTCAGAGGATGACTCTTGTCTCTCACTTGACCCGGCTGAGGTTCATGAGTCTCTGGTAAATTTCCTGTGTTACTTGTGTGTTCTCTCAAGTTCTGTCACATACATTCACTGTGATAATCCTCCATACTAAGTGAAATGTTATAAATATAACCTCACACAATGTAGAGATTATATCGTTTCGTAACCACTTCCTTGTTTTTCTTTACCCTCCGTCTCAGTGTATGACCCCGCCATACAGCCCGCCAAACTTTGAGGCCATTCACAGTCATCCTGCTCCAGAGACAGTACAGACCTCCTGGTGCCAGAGCCATAACCCACAGCCAGCACAGCAGGGCTTGACACAGCCACAGATGGTCAGCCAGCCCCGATCACAGGCCACCAGTGTGATCCGTCACACTGCAGACGCACAGCACTGCAGCTGGAGCATCTGTCCAGCCGCCCCCCTGGAGCACAGACTAACCCAACCCCTGCCTCCCCAGCCAAGCCCAGAAAGCATCAACCCCCTGGCAGATAGGCTATCTGGCAGGGACTCCAAAGGGAACATGACACCCCTTGACTCCTCTGCTGAACTGGCTACCACCCAGGCTCCGGTTACTGTGACTCTGCCAGCCACTGTTGGTAAAATCCACCAACCTACATCGGTGTCCCCTGTCAACTGTGGGGTTTCTCCTGTTCCGGTTTACTGCCAGATACTACCTGCTGTGCCCATTGCAGCGAACAATCATATTCCAATGGTAGAGACCAGTCACCAACAACAGTCAGCAGCAGTTGGCCCTCCTTCAGTTTTCTTCATGGGCGACCAGGTGACAAAGGGCCCTATCATCTTCTTGGTTTCCTGGCCAGTTGTCGGGATCCAGCCGTCAGTGCTGACACCTGGTGGCACCAAGCTGCCAGCCATCGCCCCAGCGCCAGGCTTCACCTCAGTGGTCCAGTGGAGTAGCCCGCAGCCCGCTGAGGTGTCCAGAGTCCGCAGCCATATCTGCCCCCACGAGGACTGTGGCAAGACCTACTTTAAGAGCTCCCACCTCAAGGCTCACATGAGGACTCACACAGGTAAGACAGGGCTGGTGGGGAGTCTGGTTTAAATGTTACAAATTCATGTAGTGGCCATTTTGTTTACAAGTAACACAAGCATTACATATTGTAGGAATAACAACAGAGCTTATCTCAGTTTTTTTTGAAGTTGGTGTTCTTTTCTTTGGCTTTTTCTTGCTACCTTATTGGTGCTGTAATTGCACTAAAGCCACAACGTTCAAAGACCTCCTTACATGCCATAATAACAAGATCAGGTAATCACCCTCTTAGCCTGTATGGCTGACTGTGTGTGTCCTGCTGTAACACTAGTCTTTCCTCTATGTGTTCTGTTCAGGTGAGAAACCTTTCAAATGCAGGTGGGAAGGCTGTGAGAGACGCTTCGCCCGATCCGATGAGCTATCACGCCACCGTAGAACCCACACGGGAGAGAAGCGCTTTGCCTGCCCCATGTGCCACAGCCGCTTCATGCGTAGCGACCACCTGGCCAAGCACGCCCGTCGACACCTGGACACCAACAAGAAGCCCTGTTGGCAGATGGGAGTCTG
This sequence comes from Salmo salar, assembly GCF_965601325.2. NCBI lineage: Eukaryota > Metazoa > Chordata > Actinopteri > Salmoniformes > Salmonidae > Salmo > Salmo salar. Next base: position 30,580,821 of record NC_138292.1, read on the forward strand.
TCACAGCGTTGATGTTACACATGTAGTGTTTTCAGCACCGTTCCTTCGTTCTCTGCCCGGAATAAACTCTTGCCTTAAAGACCCTGTAGAATAAGCTGTTTCTTCATTAGATGGGAAGGAACTCATTCACTGTGATACTGCTCACTGAAGACTTCAATGCAATTAATTACATGTTGAATTCTTAAAAAACTAAAGTTGTTAGACATGTTTAAAGTTTCTTGACTTATAATTTCATATTTCATTCAGGTCCACTTGAGATATTATGTTGTTATTGGCAGTTTAATGTATGATGAATGATAGCAGGGTTTCACTCCTTTTCTATTAAGTTTGATCAGCTCTTACTTGTTGAAGATTATACAAATATTATATTTTACAACTGTGCTTTGAACTACTGACGAGACGAGATCAACCTCTTGTCATTTGGTTGTAGTGGTGGCAACTGTCCGCTCTTTCTGTGGCAACCTCCAAAGTGTGGCGCAAGGTACAGAAATGTAGAAGTCAAATCTGTGAACAACTAGAGCCTTAAATAGACTCTTTCAGAATCTCTGAGCCTACCAAATAAGTAAATTACCATTATGGATTGCAAAACTGCTTGACTATTAGATCTTGTGCATTAATTGTTTATCTACCTACTGAATGTGCTCAATACACTGTATATTTAATATTCATGAGAGTTATGTTTGGCCAAAGATAAAATGTTGTATATTTAACTTGACTAAATTACATACATTTTTATTATTTTGTTACAGGTGAAATAAAATGTGTAAAACTTTACTAGTTTGTTGTACTTGTGTTGAATTCAAATCAAATTGTATTTGTCACATGCGCCAAATACAACAGGTGTAGACCTTACCATGAAATGCTCACTTACAAGCCCTTAACTAACAATGCAGTTCAAGAAATGGTTAAGAAAATATTTACAAAATAAACTAAAGTAAAAAGTAACAAAATAATAATACAGAGTCAATGTGCGGGGGTACAGGTTAGTCAAGGTCATTTGTACATGTAGGTGGAGGGAAAGTGACTGCATAGATAATAAACAGCAAGTAGCAGCAGTGTAAAAACAAGGGGGGGGGCATTTATTGAATTGTTCAGCAGTCTTATGGCTTGGGGGTAGAAGCTGTTAAGGAGCCTTTTGGACCTAGACTTGGCACTCCGGGTACATCTTGCCATGCGGTAGCAGAGAGAACAGTCTATGACTGGGGTGATTGTAGTCTGACAATTTTTTGTCCCTTCCTAGATTCGTCCGTTATACTGCCAGATGGTGAAGAGTGATTCATCACTACAGAGAACGTGTTTCTACTGCTTGAGTTCAATGGCAGCGAGCTTTACACCACTCCAGCCGACGCTTGGCATTGCGCATGGTGATCTTAGGCTTGGGTGAGGCTGCTCGGCCATGGAAACCCATTTCATGAAGCTCCCGACAAACAGTTATTTTGCTGATGTTTTTTGGATCTCGATAGGGAGTGTTGGAACCAAGGACAGATTATTTTTTTTACTCGCTACGCGTTTCAGCACTCGGCTGTCCTGTTCTGTGAGCTTGTGTGGCCTACCACTTCGCTACTGAACCGTTGTTGCTCCTAGACGTTTCCACTTCACAATAACAGCACTTACAGTTGACCAGGGCAGCTCTAGCGGGGCAGAAATGTCACAAACTGACTTGTTGGAAAGATGGCATCCTATGACTGTGCCACATTGAAAGTCACTGAGCTCTTCAGTAAGGCCATTCTACTGCCAATGTTTGTCTATGGAGATTGTATAACTGTGTACTCGATTTTATACACCTGTAAGAAACGGGTGTGGATGAAATAGCCGAATCCACTAATTTCAAGGGGTGTCAACATACTTTTGTATATATAGTGTATCTATGTTTAGCTTTCTTAATGAACCAGAAAATCAACTGTTATTTCTGGTTGTTTATTAAAGTTAGCTGCCCAAAGCTCATTGATCCTGCTTTGTAGTATACCTCTCTTTCTGGGTGTGTATCTGTGTCAGTTCAAGGCGATGTTGTGACTGAATAGTGGGTGAGGTCACCAGAGTGTCCTTCCATTGAGAGGCATTCACTTTCTGTGTAGCGTGAACATAAAACCACCTACTCAACATTGTTATCCTCAGTCGAAAATAGACAACACACCCTGTTCTAGTGGAATATACACTGTATATTAGGTACACCAGCACATTTTCCCGAATATGGTTTGCTCCTACAGAGACTGATTAATGTGGCCTGCAATATAAAGCAGGCAGACAGGCATCCAGTTGCTGTTCAATTGAACGTTAGATTGGGCAAAACGAGTGACCTAAGCGACTTTGAACGTGTTATGATCGTCGGTGCCAGTATCTCAGAAACAGCTGGCCTCCTAGGCTTTTCATGCACGACAGTGTATAGGGTTTACCGAGAATGGTGCGACAAACAAAAAACATCCAGTCAGTGGCAGTCCTATGGGCGAAAACTTGCTTGTTGATAAGAGGTCGAAGGAGAATGGCAAGAATCGTGCAAGCTAAAAGGCAAACAGGCAAATAACGGCATACAACATTGGTGGCATCTCGGAACGCACAACTCGTTGGTCCTTGTCATGAATGGGCTGTTGCAGTAGACAACCACACCGGGTTCCACTCCTATCAGCTAAAAACAAGAAGAAGCGGCTCCACTGGGCATACGATCACCAACACTGGACGATTGAGGAGTGGAAAAACTTTGCCTGGTCCTATGAATCCTGGTTCCTGTTGCGTCATGCTGATGACAGAGTCAGGATGTGGTGTAAGCAGCACGAGTATGGCTCTATCCTGCCTGGTGTTAATGGTACAGGCTGGTGGCGGAATGGAGTGGGGAATGTTTTCCTGGCACACGTTAGGTCTCTTGACCTTGCTTCCGGACAAGCTAAACACCTTCTTCGCCCACTTTGAGGATAACACAGTGCCACTGACACGGTCCGCTACCAAGGACTGTGGGCCCTCCTTCTCCGTGGCCGACGTAAGACATTTAAGCGTGTTAACCTTCGCAAGGCTGCCGGCCTAGACGGCATCCCAAGCCACGTCCTCAGAGCATGTGCAGACCAGTTGACTGGTGTTTAGACATATTCAATCTCTCCCTATCCCTGTCTGCTTTCCCCACTTGCTTCAAGATGTCCACCATTGTTCCATGAAGTGCTTTGAGAGGCTAGTTAAGGATCAAGACCCACTTCAATTTGCTTACCGCCCCAATAGGTCCACAGACGATGCAATCGCCATCGCACTGCCCTATCCCATCTGAACAAGAAGAATACCTATGTAAGAATGCTGTTCATTGACTACAGCTCAGCATTCAACACCATAGTACCCGCCAAGCTCATCATTAAGTTCGGGCCCTGGGTCTGAACCCCGCCCTGTGCAACTGGGTACTGGAAACAACACCTCCACTTTGCTGATCCTCAACACTGGGGCCCACAAGGGTGCGTGCTCAGCCCCCTCCTGTACTCCCTGTTCACCAATGACTGCGTGGCCACGTACGCCTCCAACTCAATCAAGTTTGCAGCATTAGTAGGCTTGATTACCAACAATGACAAGACAGCCTACAGGGAGGTGAGGGCCCTGGGAGAGTGGTGCAAGGAAAATAACCTCTCACTCAACATCAACAAAACCAAGGAGCTGATCGTGAACTTCAGGAAACAGCAGAGGGAGCACGCCCCTATCCACATCGATGGGACTGCAGTGGAGAAGGTGGAAAGATTCAAGTTCCTTGGTGTACTCATCACTGACGATCTGAAATGGTCCACCCACACAGACAGTGTGGTGAACAAGGCGCAACAGCGCCTCTTCAACCTCAGGAGGCTGAAGAAATTTGGCTTGGCCCCCAAAACCCTCACAAACTTTTACAGATGCACAATTGAGAGCATCATGTCGGGCTGTATCACCGCCTTGTACGGCAACTGCTACGCCCGCAACGGTCTGCTCAACACATCACCGGAGGCAAACTACCTGCCCTCCAGGACACCTAGAGCACCCGATGTCACAAGGCCAAAAAGATCAATGACAACAACCACCCGAGCCACTGCCTGTTCACCCCGCTATCATCATGAAGGCGAAGTCAATACAGGTGCATATGAGCTGGGACCGAGAGCAGCCATCAGACTGTTAAATAGCCATCACTAGCCAGCTTCCACCCAGTTATGCAACCCTGCACCTTAGAGGCTGCTGCCCTATATACATAGACTTGGAATCCCTGGCCACTTCAATAATGGAACACTAGTCACTTGAATGTTTACATACGGCTTTACTCATCTCATATGTATATACTGTATTCTATTCTACTGTATTTTAGTCAATGCCACTCCGACATTGCTCAATCTAATATTTATATATTTCTTCATGCCATTCTTTTACTTTTAGATGTGTGTATTGTTAGATACTACCACACTGTTGGAGTTAGGAACACAAGCATTTCACTACACCTGCAATAACATCTGCTAAATATGCATATGTGACCAAAAGCATTTTATTTGATATCAATTGATCAATGTTTCCATGCCCCAAAGAATTTGGGCTGTTCTAGAGGCAAAGGGGGGGGGGGGGGGGGTCCACCCAGTACTAGATGGGTGTACCTAATAAACTGTCCCCTGAGTATGTTTGGTATAGTGGCTCATGTTACCAGTATAACAGTGCTGTTAATAAGCGGTGGGTGAAAATGTATATTTTACCAGCAAGAACAACATATACACATTATGATTCAGAGAGCTTTTATATTAATTTACTTTAGGCAAAACTGGAGACCAATTCACAGACGTTGGACAATTCTTTCCACAGAGACTTGTAAGAGGGATTTAAAAAAAACAAATGAAACATCAATGTTACATTATGATAGTCTCAAGACGGTCTATATTTAGAGTGTGAGCACAAGCTCCCTATCAACGAGATGTTTGGTGAATGATATTCTGTACTCATATTGCTTGAGTCAAATAGAGTTCCCCTTCATCTGAGGAACTGTACTGTTATATGCATCCCAAATGACACTGTTTCCTAGATAGGGCTCTGGTCAAAAGTAGTGCACTATGGGCCCTGTTCAAAAGTAGTGCAGTAAATAGGGAATAGAGTGCCATTTGGGATGCGTCCTTGGCTACTGTATGCCCCCTTTTAAATACTGACTGATCATAAATGCCAGGGGATCAGATATTCATAGCACAAAACATTTTTTTAAAAATTTAAAAAAAGAAAAACATAAATAAATATGTTTTAGCAAAGCATCCAAAAATGGCTTTAAAACATCAGGTTTTGTTAAAATAAGCAACTGCTCCACTTTGAGTAGGTAGACAATTGAATTTACAAGACTGGCAAAAGGAGACATATAGGCAATATAATACGTTTCAAATATTAACTTTTAAATTCCATTTACTGTATGTAAACTGTAACCACATAGGTGGGAGTTCCATCCCTACAGACTCATCCATTTTATTGCATGTGGAAAAGGAACACCTGTGCTAGTCCTTAAGAGAGCCAACAATATCCTGTATAGGGCTTGTCACCCCCCACCCCAAAAAGCTCAATTCCTTATGAAATGAATAATAAAAAGCTTTTAGCCAGCAAGCACCATTCAGTCTTTTCCTCCCATTGGAATGTTGACCAGGTGAGGTCAGCACAGCAGAGACATGGGATTGGTTCAGCTAGCCTAAGCTGGGACCGACAGGGCTTCGTCTGATTGGCTGGAGTGGAGGAAGTAGGGGACCAGAGAGAAGTTCTTCATGCTGATGTCCTGGGTGATACCAGCATCCTGCATCTCAAACCTGTCAACAACAAAAAACAAAACTTGTTGAAAGTAATTAATCTTCACTTCAAAGACAACCAAAACCATATAGAAAAAAACTAAGTCAATGGCAGCACACAACTGTTAAAATAAAAATCAGTAGGTCCCAAATAAATAAACTGATGTAATTTAATAACACTTTTCCAGATGGTGAAAGCACTTTACATACATTAAATGGGAGAAACTCACCTCAAACAATAAATCAAATCAAATCCTCAACAGCTCCCCATTTCAAACAGTGGCAGTGCCAGCCTGACCCTGACATTCGTCTGTCTCTTACCAGTCTCCAGTAGAGATGGTGTAGTAGACGGGGGGTCTGGTTGAATCTGTGAAAGTAGACTGAGGGCCCAGACAATAGGCCCCAGCGTTGTTGAAGATCAGCCAGTCTCCCACACTGAGCTCTGGCAACAGACACTGATCCACCACCTGGTCCAGCTCATCACCCGACGGACCCCACAGACTGCTGGCAAACACCGGTTCCTCGGACACACCGCTCTGGAACATCCAGGGACACAGAGAGAGTCATTTAGAGAGACTTATGGGCCATGATTATGAGTAAATAGGGAATAGGGTTTCCATTTGGGATGTAGCCTAATATTCACTCTAGGGTGCTCGAGACAGGAAATTGAATTGAACTGAACTTTGATTAGTGATGCAAAATCGTTGCAATTTCATGCATTTCATTAGTCATTTTGTTTATTTAGATTTAGTTTACTAAGCCCTGAAGCCAAAACTCACCTTGGGCAGAGCCGGGGCTGGAATCACATTGTCTGCTAGCTTGCTAGTGAACGAGCCGTACACCCCATCATTCATGTAGTACAGGAACTCTGGCTCATCGTTGGGAGATGGTTCATCTATAAAGAGGTATGGCGGACAAGAGTCATGAGACAAAAATAGTAGAAAAGGTGTGTGCTGGTGTACTGGAGCATCTAGGTCTGCTGAACCACGTTTACTATAGCACTGATTTTGACCAGCCCACCACACCATGGAAGTGCATTTGACTTCATATGCTAGGTATTGAGAAGGTACTGCCCCTGACCGTGATTGCCATGAAGATCCCGGGCGCCTACTTCCTTAGCGATGATGTTGACAGCCAGGGTGAAGGAGGAGGACACGTAGTAACTGCCAGGCTCTGCCATGATGGAGACGCCAGACGATGCAGGGAAGTACAGGTCCAACAACGGCCTGACTGCACTGTTAATCTGTTACCAGAGAGAAGAAAAAATAAAATCAGCACCTGCCTAACAGGCATTCAATAGAGTGTGTTTGTTCAAATTCAAAAAGGAAAGCTGTGTGAAGGCTTTCCTCTGAAAAATACATTACTAGTACAGGCCTGACGTCAGAAAGAGGGTGAAGTGGTTTGTGACCATTGACTGACCGAGTCACGACTTAATTCAGCTGAAGTAATCCATCTAAAATCAGTACTATGTAACGAGCTAACTATTATACAATAATGACCTGTTTCAGCTGAGTCTCTGAGCCGTTGAATCCACCTCCAATATCCAGGATTGTCATACTGAAGCCAATATCCTCCTGAAAACAACATTACAGAAAAATTATTGTAAACTTTTAAAACAAAATATAATAGGAGGGTGGGTCATATTTCTGGCTGTCTCCTTCACATATTATGCACATTCAAAGTCCCATAACGTGAGCACTAGCTAACTCACCCCCATGTCAAAGACACAGCGAGCGTCAGACACTGCATGGCTGTAGGCCTGAGGGTCGTCACAGGTGCTGGGAATGTGGAACCTGCATCATGGGGATAATGATGACGTCATGAGAATACCATATAATCAGCGATTGACTGAGGAACGTAAACCGAACACTCGGGCAAGTTGAGCCTGCTGAGGTCACCCAAAGTGATTAAAAATGTAATTAAAAAAATGAAAGACGGCCAATTTATGGCAGCCGGGCAGCTTCATTAGGCAGGTGATTTTTTTTTAAACTGGAAGCTTAACTTGTGGTCAGCGCGCTGGCCACTATGTCCTATAGATCTCGGCTGTGAGCTGCACGTTGAAATCTTGGAAATAGAACCAGAACGTAGTTCAGCTCGAGCAGCGCAAACCTCTTGGGGAGCCGGCACGCTTACACCCAGGGTTTTGTTGAAATGAATATGAGTGTCTCACACTCTGCGGAAGTTATACATCCAATGTAGCAGGCCCGTAAAACAGATCTCTACTTCCTCCCTATTGTTAAGTGACCGACAAGTTACGGCAATTTGGGTGTAAACAACTATTTGCACATTTTCGGGCAAGTGACTATATTATTTCAGGCAAACAAAAAAAAAATACTGCTGAATTGTCCAATGGTCAATCCCCAATGATACAGTAAACTATTTTTTCCTCAGGGTGAAAATAGCTTTGGACAGACAGGCACACAATTCTGCTGCACACATACAGTTTCATTTATTAGCACATAATTAAAAGACAAAAGAGAAAAACCTAGAATATAATAATGAACTCTGACTAGAGAGGAAAGGTGGAGTTGCAGAAGGACTCACCTGACCCCCACCACCTGCAGGCCCAGTTCCTTGGCGCTCTCCAGCAGGTGTCTGCAGTCCTTCAGCTTGGAGCCAAACATCATGCCCATCTCCTCACCCTCGCTGGAAGCCTCTGTGGCCACCTCCAGCAGCAGTCTGAGCAGAGACGAGGGAGATTATCGTTTTAAGGGATTTCATATCTATAGCCATTGTAGTTGTATTGTAGAGGGTATGAAATATAGACTTTTAAAATAACAGTTACATGGACACCTACTTGGCACGGGGATGGCAGCGAGCGATCTTGCGTAGTTCGGCCTCGTTGTCACACACCAGGAAGTCGATGCCGTTCTTAGCTGCGTACTTGATCTGGGAGAGCTGCTTACACACACCGCTGTAGATAATGTCTTCAGAGGGAACGCCATAGCCCTGCACAAGCTCCAACTCATACTGAAAAGACACAAAAACAACAACGTTGATATTACAGCTCTAAGTAGTGGAGCCATGCTCTGTGGCGAGACATTTCTCCACTAGATGGCGCTCCTTCCTATTTTCTGTGAATAGAGGCCAGTTGAATTATAAAGCAGTTATAAAGCAGTAATTGGCCCAACAAAACGATCCAAAACAGAGCTGTGAGAAGCTGCAACTGATGTAAGCCATGAATCTATAAAATGTATTTAACTGAAAAACACATCCTAAAGCTGTGGAAAAGGACCCGTAAATTAATCTACAATAAAATGCAATTTGGTCTGGACAGGTTGTCTGTTATGCTATTGCAGTGTTCTGGCAGTAGTAGCGGGAGAGAGCACTGCAGGCACCTTGTTGGTGCAGATGAAGCCAGTGCTGAGAGCTGCTAGGATCTCAATGACAGCCAGGCTGCTGTTGGCTTGGACAGCGTAGAAGGGACGCATCTGGGGCATGTGGGTTCGCCAGCGAACATGTTGCCTCATAAGGACCCCCAAGTCTGCCACGAAGAACGCATTCTTCCCACCCTGAGGGAGGAAAAACATGACACGACAGGTTTACTGGCTGTCTGGCATGCTATGATGTCATTCACCTGTATCTGTCAAGTACACAATGACTGATTATTCTTACTGTCTCTCATCCAACACCATACAATTACATAAGAGCGATCCGCAACCTAATTTTCCCACTGGTGTGAATTGAAAGCATATAGAGCGTGGTCACCGGGCACAATGACTCATTAACCTGCCACTTCAACCAAGTGAGAGGAGACTGGCACACAGTTTTACAAAGCAGCATTGTATTTGTCACATCCTCAATTTATTTACGTGCTGATTGCTAGAATTTATCAATCTATTTCTGGATTAGGCAATCAACTCATCTCATTTCCATGGGCACAACTTTGATACACAAGTATTTTAATGTACAGAGAATGTCTCTTTACAGTACTTACCAGTGTTTGTTCATAAATGTGGTTCTCAACCACGTCGCTGAGGGCCATGGCTCCCTCCAGCAGGGCGACGGAGTAGTTTGGTTCATCAGCTAGTCCCTTCATCTCAACTGTTGTCCGCTAATCTGCCAGTCATAAAGAATTATGCCTGGGTGAAGTGGTCTCTCTCTGAGCCCCTGGGTGAAGTGGTCTCTCTCTGAGCCCCTGGGTGAAGTGGTCGCTCTCTGATCCTCTGGGTGAAGTGGTCGCTCTCTGAGCCCCTGGGTGAAGTGGTCGCTCTCTGAGCCCCTGGGTGAAGTGGTCGCTCTCTGAGCCCCTGGGTGAAGTGGTCGCTCTCTGAGCCCCTGGGTGAAGTGGTCGCTCTCTGAGCCCCTGGGTGAAGTGGTCGCTCTCTGAGCCCCTGGGTGAAGTGGTCGCTCTCTGAGCCCTTAGATAGTATGCAGTAAACTGGAAAACACAGGAAGAGAGGCAGCGTGAAATATAGCCCTAACTATTGAAGTGGATGGGGAAAATTAGATCCATCTAATCATTACAAAAATGGGGGGAAAGAAATAGGGAATTATTTGACAGAAAAAGGCAAAAGCAGTTGGTCTACTTTTCTCTAAATGTTACACTAAGTTTGACCAGTTAAGCCTTTAGGATGGTTTCCGGCTGTGAACCAAGATATTTGTGAGGGCAGCCAATCAGAGGTCTCAGTGGAAATCACGTTATGGGGCTGTGTATGGGAAGCCCTGGGTGTCTGGACAGCCACTGTGAAAACAAGATCTCTGGGGCATGGAGTTTGTTTACCTTACCATCAATTACTCCCGACAATTAGGATTAATCCCACTGGCAGTGACCCATAAAGGTTTCTTTTGATGGCATTATCTGCGTACAATACCAGCGGCATGGGATGTCAGATCTCTGCATTCAATAATGTTACATAATACGTCAGTCAGTAGAGCATTGTGGGCCTGGGTCTGTGGGCCTGGGTGTGTGCGGTGACACAATGTCTGGTTGGTTGGCCTCAGACTGCAATGTTTGACGGCTGGACTGGACCAGAACACTGTCTGTGATGAGAGGGGTGCAGTGTCGCACAGCCAGGTTGGACTATTGTGATCATAAGGGTGCTGTGTATCTCCCTGTCTCTGTTCTGTGGCTGGGAGCCTTGTACTGGCAGTTCAAAAACACAGACAGCTTCATGATAGCAAGCTGGAACAGCACTAAGAAACAGGCCAGCCGTGGCATGACTAAAACAACATCTCAGCAGTCTGTGAAAACACTGACAACAACCCACTACAATTAGTCAAAAAAAAAAATCAAAGGTCACAAATTATGGTCTCTTTTTGGTTAATGGACAAAAACGTTTGTGCAACTTTGAAAAATGCTTAATTCTACAGACCACCAACTTCACTGGAGCAAAGACCTGGGAGTAAATAAAAGCATATCACAAATCTAACAGTATGCTTACAACATGACATACACAAAGAAATCATAATATTTAGGTTACAGGTGAAGACAGGAAACATTGTGTTACAACTATGACTCATAGCTGAGTGGCCCCTCCTCTCTGTTACTGGATCTAACCAGTCACCAGTAAAAACAAGGACAGAGAGCATCAGATAAAAGTAGCCCAACACTATGCTATTGTTATTACAAAAGTCACCACAAGGACATGCTTGGGTTTTTATGGTGTCAGCGTGACCTGGACCCGTATTCACAAAGCGTCTCAGAGTAGGAGTGCTGATCTAGGATCAGGGTCAACCTGTCCGTAGTATTTTATATTTATTATGATCTAAGAGGCTAAACTGAACCGAGATCATTACTCCTCCTACGCGACCTGATGTCTACTCACATGGACGAGTTAGGAGATGGAGCTCCCCCACTATCAGCTAGGTTCCCAAGGTGGCTCGGCGTTGAAGTCGAACGGCTCTCGGCGGAGAGCCGCCCCTAAGCCCTCTGGGTAATAATTGTACACCTACACAGAAGACAAGATACAGTTGAGTCAAGAGGAAAGAGGCAAAGATGGCTCTGAGGATTAGATGAGATCAAATTAAATACTGAATGGGAAAGAAAGACATAGGTTAATTGATTGTTAGGGACTGGTGGTTTTCAAAGCTATAACAGGTGTGAAATTCTCTTTAGGTTGTCATCTCAAATCATTATTTCTCAATTTTGAATGAATGCAAGTGCCACGTTGTACCTTATGTTGTCTAATATGTTAAATGTTGTTAACTAAGTTCCAACCTCAACTAAATAGCTATTGATTGTACCACTGTTGTGTTTCCAAAATAACACAACACTGAAATTTCAAAACAAACCATCCATAGCTAGCTAGCCAGCTAACTTACATTACATGCCAACTCAGCAGGCGAACATTAGCTAACCCTGTGTGATAAATGGCTGTAAATAAGACTCCGAGTGTTAGAAACACCGATAACGTTTAAGTAATCGTAGCTAATGTTAATTATCTAGCTAGCACAGTTGGCTAGCTAGCTATGATAATATCTAGTAAACTAAAATAGCTAGCTAAATAACTTTGATGAATGACGACAATAATGACAGTCAGTCGTTAGCTAGTTCGTTCATTGCCTAACTAGCTAACGTAGCTAGCTGCGGCTAACTCTAGCTACTTTCCCTCCTTAAACAGTTAACGTTAACCACTTACATAGCACGCTAGCTAGCTAGTAGGTACTTACGTGAGAATAAAACCCAATATTTGGGGTGGATAGTTTTTTCCTTTTAGGTGGAATTTTCAAAGAGTGGCGGGGGCACTATAGGAAAGAAAAAATGCCATCAAAGCCGAGGTGCAGATCGAAATTTGACGCTAAATCGAACCCTTTCGTAGCTACGCAGCGAACAAAACTGCCGAAGTCGAGAGAGAGAAATAACACAGATAGAACAATGAGACAGATATTTCACTGGAGTTATTAAATGTGAAGCGTTCGCTTGGCGTTTCTACTCACTACCAAATTTGGTAGTGAGAGGAAGCCCAGTGGCCAGCAGTGGGAGAAGATGGAGGAAATGGATTTTGGCCGAAATTCTGCAAATTTTCTTATCGATTAACATTGGATCCCAATACATTTTTCGGGTCCCTAAACTAAAATCTGTTTTGAACAGAGTGGACTACGTTTTGTAGACTTTGACCGTTGTCAAAGTCTTAAAAAATCGCGTTGTTTATAAGGAGCGCAAATGCGAGTTGGGTTATTCCATTTACGCACTTCACACAGGCGTTCCCTAACGGAAATATGCAGATGTATGCTGGAACAGGCAAATAGGATCTCGCTAGCTCGTGCTTGGCTCTGCCAACCTCCTTGCTTGTTCTGCCCACTATGACTCATTTGTTCCTGTTGGAAACGATAGGCCGTGGTCTATCTTGGTTTGCTTATAAAAATCTTTGGAACGAAAGGGGATGACGTCAGATAGGCGGGGTTTTCGAGCTGTCAAAGCAAATGCGACTGATAGGTTGTCTGGCTTGTATTTTAATTCTAAGCGTTATTGTCTTTTCCTCATGTGTGATATCTAGTTGTTGTGATCATATTATTTACAATTATACCTATGCTATTGATATGCTGAGAATTATGTTTAATCAAACATTTTTAAAAAAAATACAACTTTTAAATAAACGATCTCTACCCATCGATTATTGAAAATAGCTCATAAATGCCTCTGAACTTAGTTCAACTGCCGTATCCTGTCACAACCCAAAATATAAGTTTGTCAACCACATTTTTTTGTAAACAATGTAACTGTAAACAAACACTGTATAGCCTCAAAGGTCATTTTTTATATGGTCAGACCATTTCATCCATAGTTCTGTCTATGAATTTGATTTCTCCAGCCCCATTCCTCAGCTATTTACCAAAACAGTGGCGGGATAGGTGGATTGGTATTGTTTGAATGCCCTTTAATATTCAACTATTGCCAGAATATACTACTACGGTTTTGAGAATATAACGTCTCAATCAGATAGTATTGTTACCTTGGTTACGTCTTCATGCTTTTTCCCATGGCACCACGATAACTGTAAAATGATGTCCACAAAATGTCACTGGTACTCTTCTCTTGTATTCTGGAAACACATGCTTCAAGTTCAACAGCGTGAAATGAGGTTGCAGGTGTTTTTTTTTTTAAACAACCTCTTGATTTCCACGATGTTCACGTTGCCTTGTTCACGTTGCCTCTTGATTTCCTCGACGTTCACGTTGCCTTGTCTGCGGAGAGTTTGTGAAGTTTTGCTTCCCTCTGAAGACGCAAAGGAGTATATTTCCCACAGACGAATTTACACGTCACCCTTCTTGACTATTGGTGGAGAAGGAGGTCTATTCCAAATTGGAAAAACTACATTAATTTAATTTCAGACAGGGGGACTGGGTACCTGCAAATGTATTCATTTGACCGTTTTTTTTTTATTCCCCCGTTGACTGTTGTATCAATGATAACTTGGTTATGTAGGTAATATTACATTTTGTTGTGATGTATTATTATTTTTTTACAGACAATGGATTAATAGAGTAATTAGTTAATGTAGTCATCAGGGATCTGTCTGAACAGCCAGCCAGACTATCCTAAAACTTGTCTCCTGCAGCCACAAACCTATGCTGCTCTCTGCATACAGAGATTGTATGTGTTTACATTGTGGTATGGGCTATGATCACCCTTAGAAGTTAGTCATGGCTCCTAAGGCTCAGACACACCACCAGCATACCACCCATACCGGGTTTCACAAGTGGTGTTTATCAGTTGATAGGCTAAATGCATGTGAGAATGAAAATTGCACTTCATGAAATTGTATATTCTGGGAACTGTTTTTTTATATTATATTTAGAATATATAAAAACAGGCTACTGTTATTGTACCCTTTCTTATTTTCATACATACTTACAGGAATCCATATCAGCTGTCTTGTTTTGTGGTCAATGTCCATTTTCAGCAACCACAGTAGATGTCCACGGTAGACAATGAACGTTGAAATGAAATATATGGATAACTGTGCCTGTTTATGCATTACAATTCAAACTGTAATAATATACACCATTTTTTTTTTTATAGCTAAGAACAATTATGATACTAATATTATTGGTCCCATATGATTCTCAATTGGCCCTGATCACTTTGTATTTAGCCTGCAAAGGACCAAATATGATTTCAATTCCTTATTATATAATGATAGAGTAAGCTTAGGACATGCACTTAGCTCCTATGAATAGCCACCGGTACATAGCTTATGTGCAAAGTCCAAAACCACACATGTGGCCTGTTTATCTTAGATAGATGGTGGTTAGAGGAGTGTGAACTCATAATGTCAGATGAGCTATGGGTATTGGTAAGGGAAAAAAACACAATGGTTCTGTTTGTTTTGCTCAAACACAAGTTTCTTGGCCAATTGTCAAGACTTGAAAGTGAAAGTTTATCCTATGGACCACAACACAAAAGAATCTGTTCCGAGCTTTGTGTCTGTTCTCCAAGACTGTAGATGAGGGTATGCATTGAGTCTAATCATAATCACACATAGCATCTAAAGTGGCTTCCAGAAAAACATAATGTTTAATTTCATTGTTGTGATCATAATAGCCCGGGACACTGAGCACACTTGCTGTCGAAGTGTGTACCGCCCACAGTGAGTGAAAACACTCCAGTGGCGTGCATTGTGCAACTGGAATTCTCATTTGCAAACAGGGCCAGATTACATCAAAATATCACCCCACTGAAGCCTAGATTATATACACAGAGTTATTTAGTATGATCAACAGCCAGATGATATGAACACAATTACTGTTGCATGAGCAAACACCACATATTGTACACACAATGAAAGCTCCATGTTCGTTTATCAGAGGACTCTATGGATTGTGATAATAAATCATAGTGGAACTTAAAATAATCAATAAACAACATATGTTATTGTTATTGTTCCTATAATAGGGAAACCTATTTGTGTAATTAGTATCAATCCTATTTGCCTTTACAAATCACTACACCTCCAACAAAAATATAATAGTTACATTTTAGTACAAATTAAGGAATTCCTCACAGTTCTTAGATAGTGTTATGTTACACTGCAACAAAGCACAATGTCACAAGACTAGTGAACCTAGTGGAAAACTCAATTCTTCATTGAATAACTGGCATTACAGTGGTTGTCTAAGCGCATGTCCTTTGGTAGGTCAAGTGAATCACTCCACTCTTTGTTGTGTAGAAGAGACATGGGGAGGTTGAAATGGCTAAATCCAAATGAATACAGTCAATCATCAGTCTCTGCATTATACAATGGGTCTTGATCTAGTACTTGTTTCTAATGCTGTGAGTTACACCATGGTGTTTCAGCCTTATGCATTTGCCAAAGAATGTTGATAAGTAAAACTACCTCTACACAGACCTTTTCTCTAAGCTGAATTTTGAGCAGGGTCAAATACAAACTGTGTAAATCCAGTCAGAGAATTTGACCACAGTAAATAAAAGCTACTGCATTCCGCTAATTTACTATAAAATACCAAAATTCTATTCTATTTCATTCTATATATAAAACGTGTTTTACAGGTTACTCTGAACTCTGAATAAACACATTCAAAAGGAAACTGTAAAAGCACTCCGGTATCCCTCTCTTCTCAAGTCTCTAACATTTTCCTGAAGTCACTGAGTCTGATTCTGGACTCGAGCCTTGGACATGTTGGCCTTGTAACACTAGTATCAGAGAGGTTGACAAATAGATCCAATCTGCCACTGAAACAATAAAACAAAATAATGCTTATCTCACACAATTTCCCTCTTTAAAACCTTCCACCCCCTTTCTGCCCTAGGCAGTCCATAATAATTCAGACATACTAGATTAGATTTACTGTAATGTCCCTCAGAAGGCTCAGATTAACTAGCTGGGGAAATAGAACTAACCTGAATACAGTGAACGAAACTGAGGACACTATATGGATCTTGAAAGTTTGTACACAGTAGAAGGAATGTGTAGTTGTATATTATTTTGTAATTTACAGTTTAATCATGTCATGTTTTTGTAGTAAGATGTATTGTCAGTGTCATGGTCACTCAAACTAACGTGTAAAAGTTCAAACATGTGATATGTAAAGTTAAGCACAGTATACAAGGCATTCCAACTGGAGGGAGCATGTGACACGTTGCTGTTGGTAGGACTCAACAACAAACTTGGTGCTCTATTTCTGTGTAATGCTTTGGATATATTAAACCATGTAACTGAGATGGGAATGATAGAGAATGTTGACATCCATCTTTGAAATACACAAAGTTACAGCAATGACCTTCATCCATAGGTTTTTCAGAAATCTCACACTGTATGACTAACTTGTATTAGAGGCAGTTTTTGTTGAGGAAACACTTAATACCTCTCCTCACATCATCATCCCCACTCAATGACCCAGACCCAGTCTGTGTGTCTGCAGCCCAAATGAGACAGTGATTACAGTGCACGTGCCCAGACATGTCTCTGTAGACTGGCCTGTGTCCAACAGTGGGCAGCCCACCCTGGTCCCTGGCCTGTCGTTTGATCTGAGGGGTTGGCTGGTCGGCTGGCTCCAGCCAGACCAGGCATTGTATCCCAAACAATGCACCCCAGACCTACTGAACTATAAACATGTCCCTTTGTAGGGTTTTCCTTGAATTCTGAGCAGGGAGACACCCAAAGTCAGGAAACGGCTGGACTCCTGTCCAAATTGTCTACACCCCAAATTACAGCTGACTGGACATTTGAGATTGTCTGTGTCCTCTCTCCCCTTCCCTCTCCCTCTCTCCCCTTACCTCTCCCTCTCTCCCCTTCCCTCTCCCTCTCTAACCTTCCCTCTCCCCCCTTCCCTCTCCCTCTCTCCCTCTCTCCCTCTCTCCCCTTCCCTCTCTCCCTCTTCCCTTCCCTCTCCAGCATGTAGCCCCACAAGAAGTACAGTACATGCTTGAGGGGATCATGCAATTCCAATTCAATGGTTAAAATGACTCATTGTAAATAAATAGCACTCCTAAATTGAAATGGATCAACTGACCCCAACCCTGATACTTTTTAAAAGTATTTGTGTAAAAAAATAAATCTTTCTACTCTGTTTTGAAATGTCCATGCTGTAGTACCTCCTCCAAACCAGCTGAGGTCGTCTGTCAAATGACGTGACGCCAAAACTTCCCCTCCCCCACGAGAGGCCTTTCTGTTCCTCATTTGATCAGCTGACTTGAATGTGATGCTGCTGGAAAGACCTCTAGGATTAGGATTTGATTGGCAATTATGAAGATTAAACCATAGGAATTGTACGGTAGTAATTGATTAGTGTTCGAGTAGTTTTGTCATTAGATCTCAGGTAAGAAATGGAAAAATGTATTTTGTTTTTTACTGTAAATCTCCTCGATATCATGTGATACCAGCTAGCTAGCTATGGGTCATGTTTCAATCAACAGAGAATGTCACTTGCAGTAACGTTAGTGAGGTTTAGCTAACGTTAGCAACTTTTGATGTAAAGCAATAGAAGACAAATATCCTTTATCTTGCATGCTAGCTAACCAGATATCAGCAGCACGTAGATACGACAGGTTTGGGAAGACAGATTGATTAAATAACAGTCAATGTTGTCTTGCTATCATTTATCTACTGATGTATCAACATGAAATAGAGAATAACGTTGCGATTGATAATACTGTACTACAAATTAAGTCCTGTTGAACAAGTATATATTTTTTTGTCTTACAGCACCCATCTCTGTGCATTTCGTTTTGAGCCTGTAGTCATCAGTGTATAGCTGTAACGATGACAGAGTTCTGGTTGATCTCAGCTCCTGGAGAAAAGACCTGCCAGCAGACATGGGACCAGATGATGGTGGCCACCACCCGCAACAACAACCTGTCCACCAACAACAAGTTCAACATCCCAGACCTCAAGGTTAGCCTGCAGTAGTAGCCATAGATAGTAGCTACTACATTACCATACTAACTTGTAGGGCTGGGCAATATATCGTGAATACCGGTACAGAGCCACATACCGGTATGGATTTTTACAATACCATCTATAACAATATGTTGACAGTGCTAAATAAATAACAAGTTACTAGTTTTCTCCGAGTTTGGTTGAGTATAAAATAATCAGAATGGAGAAAGCCCAATAATAACACTTAGAATTCACTTGTTGCCATCCTACGGTCATGCACTACTCAAAAACTGACATACCATCAAAAATGAGAACTATTGAATGAAAATGGCCATATCGCCCAACTAACTTATACTGAACAAAAATATAAATGCAAAATGTAAAGTGTTGGTCCCATTTTTCATGAGCTGAAATAAAAGTTCCCAGGAATGTTCCATATGCAAAAAAAGCTTATTTATCTCATCCCTGTTAGTGAGAATTTCTCCTTTTCCAAGATTTTTAAAATTTTTAATTTCACCTTTATTTAACCAGGTAGGCTAATTGAAAACAAGTACTCATTTACAACTGCGACCTGGCCAAGATAATCCATCCACCTGACAGGTGTGGCATATCAAATTGTATTTGTCACATGCCGAATACAACAGTGAAACGCTTACTTACAAGCCCTTAACCAACAATGCAGTTTTAAGAAAATACTTTTTTTTTTAGAGGTAAGAGATAAGAATAACAAATAATTAAAGAGCAGCAGTAAATAACAATAGTGGGGCTATATACAAGGGGTACCGGTACAGAGTCAATGTGCGGGGGCACCAGTGTCGAGGTAATTGAGGTAATATGTAGATAGAGTTATTAAAGTGACTATACATAAATAATAACATAAATAATAACAGAGTAGCAGCAGCATGGGGGGGCAATGCAAATAGTATGAGTGGCCATTTGATTAGCTGTTCAGGAGTGTTATGGCTTAGGGATAGAAGCTGTTTAGAAGTCTCTTGGACCTAGACTTGGCGCGCCGGTACCGCTTGCCGTGCGGTAGCAGAGAGAACAGTCTATAACTAGTGTGGCTGGAGTCTTTGACAATTTTTAGGGTCTTCCTCTGACACCGCCTGGTATAGAGGTCCTGGATGGCAGGATGGTTGGCCCCGGTGATATACTGGGCCGTTCGCACTACCCTCTGTAGTGCCTTGCGGTCGGAGGCCAAGCAGTTGCCATACCAGGCAGTGATGGAACCAGTCAGGATGCTCTCGATGGTGCAGCTGTAGAACCTTTTGAGGATCTGAGGACCCATGCCCAATCTTTTCAGTCTCCTGAGGGGGAACAGGTTTTGTCGTGCCCTCTTCACGACTGTCTCGGTGTGCTTGGACCATGTTAGTTCGTTGGTGATGTGGACGCCAAGGAACTAGAGGCTCTCAACCTGCTCCACCACAGCCCCGTCGATGAGAATGGGGGCGTGCTCGGTCTTCCTTTTCCTGTAGTCCACAATCATCTCCTTTGTCTTGATCACGTTGAGGGAGAGGTTGTTGTTCAGGCACCAAATGGTCAGGTCTCTGACCTCCTCCCTATAGGCTGTCTCATCGTTGTCGGTGATCAGGCCTACCACTTTTGTGTCATCAGCAAACTTAATGATGGTGTTGGAGTCATGCCTGGCTGTGCAGTCATGAAGGAACAGGGAGTACAGGAGGGGACTGAGAACGCACCCCTGTGGGGCCCCCGTGTTGAGGATCAGTGTGGCGGATGTGTTGTTACCTACCCTTGCCACCTGGGGGCAGCCCGTCAGGAAGTCCAGGATCCAGTTGCAGAGGGCGGTGTTTAGTCTCAGGGTCCTTAGCTTAGTGATGAGCTTTGAGGACACTATGGTGTTGAACAAGGCTTCCATGAAACATTGCCATAGTGTACTCGCAAATGAAATCATATTCCCCATATTACTTCAAAAGCAATGATAGAGAAATAAGTATTGTCCGCTCACTTCTCCCAAGAAGTGATCTGTTAATAATGCTATGGGTCAAAGCTTTCTCCTTTCATTACTCCAGAAGTGTCATCCATCCATAATGATTTAATGGCCATTATATTTCAGGAAAAGTATCCAGAGTCCCTAGAGGATGGTTGATGGTTATCCTCTGTGACCCTACTGACCCCTTTGCCACTTGGGGTACACGGCAGGCGACGGAACATTTTGCAACACATGAAGGGGTCCCGACAAAAGCGCCGCCATCCAAAGCACACGGGCCCCTGAATGTCACTGCTGGGTGACTGACTCTCAGATGTCACTGAGAAAACAAAACCCAGGCAGGCAGCACAACCAGACCCCCTAACCTCAGGACTCTCATCCAGTCTTTGCCCTAGTTTGAGTTGGCCCAAGTTTGATCAAAGGCCCTCAAAGCAACATTTAGGCCTCTGGCATCAAGCCAATGAAACCAATGCACTCACCCCACCTATAAAATGGGCTCACCCTGGGTATATGATGGTAGCGGAAATACTGTTTGAATCAAAGCTTTGACATGTTTGGCCTTTTGTCCTTTTTGCATTAACAGGTGGGGACGCTAGATGTGTTAGTTGGGCTGTCAGATGACCTGGCCAAACTGGACTCCTTTATTGAAGGGTAGGCTTTTTACTACACTGCAATTTCCCCTTTGAACATTAAGTATCACTTCAGGATTACTGTACAAAATATCAAATGTATTACTATGTATACAGCTTGTCCATTGTGAATGTGTTGTGCTAGACATATTATTTTTGTCAAAGTGCATGTGATGTCTTCGGAGTCCAGTCAATTCTCTAATCCCTCCGTGGCCCTAACCTTGCTACAATAAGGAATTTCACACCAACGTGAGGCTAGCAGGCCCACAGACTAAAGTTAGCAATTTACAGTTTGGTGACACACCAGCATCTCTTTACTCAGTCATATTTATCGCTCATGACTTGTGTGCTACTGTTGGTTTGAAGTTATTTATAATCCTTGGAAAACCTTGAAGTCCAAAAATTCACACATACTGAGCAAGCCCTGCTTCCTCTGTAGACATTGACTCTCAAAAATGCCAACATTAGCAACCCAGTTACCTCTCATAGGGCAATATCAGCCTTGTTTTGGAACTCATCTGTAGGAAATTTGAAGATGAGAAAGCCAAAGTAACACCTTTACAGACTGATTTTGGATTTGCTTAATCTGACAGCGTTTTTAGGTGTCAGTTGTCTAGACAAACAAGCCTGAGTCTTATTGACTCAGCATACTGTCATTGCATGGAATTGAGTTTTTCTCCGTCATCCACTGATCACACATCAATTGGAATGTAGTCATATCAAGTATTATCCACATCATTTTGGTTCAGGGAAGGCAACTACAGTGCTAAAAAAATTGTTACTATCTGTTTCTGTGAAAAACAGAAACAGATTGTAAATTATCAGTGAATTATTAGTTAATTATCAGTTAATTAACTGTTAATTATCAGTTAACCATCTGATTAATTGGTTATCAAGAAATGGTTGATAACCAATTATCCTTAGCAGGCCTACAGGTCCATTTTCCATTTAAAAGGTCTTTCATCAGTATACTATATAATGTGCTCTGTTGTTAGTCTGGTGCTGTAGATTATATATAGATAGATAAACACTCATACCCTGACCAAAGAACTGTCTGCTTAGACTTTGATGTTTTGAGCAGAGTGCTATATGAAAGCATGGTATATTTAAGCAATAAGGCCCGAGGAGGTGTGGTATATGGCCAATATACCACCGCTAAGGGCTGTTCTTAAGCACGACGCAACGCGGAGTGCCTGGTTACAGCCCTTAGCCATGGTATATTGGCCATATATCACAAACCCCCGAGGTGCCTTATTGCTATTATAAATTGTTTACCAATGTAATTAGAGCAGTAAAAATAACTGTTTTGTCATACCCGTGGTATACGGTCTGATATACCATGTCTGTCATCCAATCAGCATTCAGGGCTCGAACCACCAGGTTTATAAACCCCTTTTGATGTGAGGGCTTGCTGACTGCAGCCTGACTGTGTGAATGTCTCCTGGCTGTTTACAGTGTGGTGAAGAAGGTGTCTCAGTACATGGCTGATGTGTTGGAGGACAGCCGAGACAAAGTCCAGGAGAACCTGCTGGCCAACGGAGGTACTTATCATCACATACAAGTTACTCATATGAAAACAATACAGGTAGTTATCACATACAAGATACTGGTACGAAAACAATGGAGGCAGTTATTATCGCAGAAATATAATCACTAGAACAGCCATTCCCATTCAAGTTAGTCATTCTATTTCTATCATTATCATCACATACAAGTTTCTCATATGAAAACAATGGAGGACATTGGAGATTAGCTAGTTAGTTATCATCACATACAAAGGACTCCTGAAAAACAATCAATCCAGGAAGTGTGCTTCTGCCTCTACTGTGCACATTGATTGACTAAGCAATTATCCTTTTAACCTGTTGTTAATACTGAATACTAAGGAATTACCAGCACATTTAGAAATGGTTGATTAGAGTATCTTGCAATTACCCATAAAGCCATGCATCATAATGTAAAAATGTCATTCTAACAAGTCCTTTCCTCAATAACAATGCCTTGATTCCCTCTAGTGGATCTGGTGACCTACATCACACGGTTTCAGTGGGACATGGCCAAGTACCCCATCAAGCAGTCACTGAAGAACATCTCTGATATCATATCCAAGGCAAGTCTTTCTCCTACCCTCCTCATCTGATTCTCTTGATAATTAGCTAGATGGAGACCCTTTTTTTATAACTGTCATGTAGTCATGATTTCGATAGCGTATGAAGGTATAGAAATATCAACAAGTCAATTATATTTCAATGGTATCAATCAACTGTATTTTTACTACCTCTTGAGTAAATTTGTTGTTAAACACTGTGCTCACAGTTATTACGTGGGTCGTATTCTGAGTACTTGACCTCTTCCTCTCTACAGCAAGTAAGCCAGATTGACAATGACCTGAAGGCCAGAGCGTCTGCCTACAACAACCTGAAAGGGAACCTGCAGAATCTGGAGAGGAAGAACGCGTGAGTCAAGTTTTGTTTGCTCTAAGACCTGACTATATTTTCCACTGCTTCTAATCTATGCCTTCAGTGAGAATTATATTTGAACCAGTGTTGTTGAGGAAAAGTCTTCCAATGCATATTTGCTGTGTTCAATTGTTTCTTTCAACATTGTTTACGTTATCGTTAATATATCATGCAATACCGTGTTGTGTCTGTAGGGGGAGCCTGCTGACCAGGAGTCTGGCTGACATTGTCAAGAAGGAGGACTTTGTGATTGACTCTGAGTATCTGATCACTATGCTGGTGGTTGTACCAAAGTAAGTACAACTTTTTCCCAGTTTACAACAGTGTCATATTGAAACTTTTTTTATAACACCTGTTTGCTGTCTAACAATTCCGGATCCTTCTAGGACGAGTTATGCTGACTGGCAGAAGACCTATGAAACGTTGTCTGAAATGGTGGTGCCCCGATCCACTAAGTAAGTATATAGGAGATTCAGAGCCCATGGTGAATGCATGTTAATATAACTACTTCAGTACATAGTCTCTTCAATCCATATCTTTCATATCTCTTTTAGTATTTTCTGCTCAGGAAGTGATTTCATTGTGAGTCCATCATGCCTGTCTGACTGTGTTCTGTTTGTCCCATTATTACAGCCTGCTGTTTGAGGACCATGACAGTGGTCTGTTCAGCGTCACCCTATTCAGGAAGGCCATTGATGACTTCAGACACAAGGCCAGAGAGAACAAGTAAGACACATACATACACACACACACACACACACACACTCTTCTCCGTATGTAATTATCTTGCTGTTTCTATCAGGTACACAGTCAGGGACTTCCAGTACAACGAGCAGGAGATGAATGCGGACAAAGAGGAGATGACACGTCTCTCCACAGACAAGAAGAAGCAGTTTGTAAGTCATATGACTGGGAATATGATGCCTGACCAAGGTATATGTGACCGAAACGTTACACTATAAAGAAATGTTTCATTGCAAGTACACTTAGTGTTCGGACATCCCTGTAACCATTCTGGGATGGGGTGGGTGGGAGAAACTATTGGACAGTACTAGCTACACAGTGGGGTGGATGGAGCCTCTAACCCTAAGCGTTATTTTCCCTCTGTCAGGGGCCACTGGTGCGATGGCTGAAAGTGAACTTCAGTGAGGCCTTCATCGCATGGATTCACATCAAGGCTCTGAGGGTCTTTGTGGAGTCTGTCTTAAGGTATGACGATCACACTGTACTAACAGTCGTCCAATTGTTAGATGTTTGTAGTGAGTGACAAGATGCTTGTAGTGACAAGAAGTCAACCTGAATACAAATAAAATATCTAACTGACTGTGCTGTGCCTGCTGTTAGTGATTGAACTGCTCTGACCATGCTCCCACAGATATGGGCTGCCTGTGAACTTCCAGGCCATGCTGCTCCAGCCCAACAAGAAGAACATGAAGAAACTGAGGGAGGTTCTCAATGACCTTTACAAACACCTGGACAGCAGCGCTGCAGCTGTCATCGATGTGAGTAATTAGATGTGATATATATATATAACCGTTGTGTCCAGATGAAATTTGTTCTGTCTTTGTAGTAATGGGGCATTGCGATGCCAAACACATGTTGTGTATTAATAATTCTGGTACATTAGCTAAATGAGATTGATATCGTCTGGTTCAGCAGACCTGTTAGGCAACCACATTATCCCTGTGGTGTTAATGTTATTTACCATGTAAGCTAATGGTCTCTATGTTTCTTTATTCCCTTGTAGTCTGCCATGGATATCCCTGGTCTGAACCTGAGCCAGCAGGAGTACTACCCTTATGTTTACTACAAGATAGACTGCAACCTGCTGGACTTTAAATAGATTTTCACTGTACCTGACCCTTCTGTTCTGTCTTGTCTTTATGCTGAGTACCGACTAACTTGTTTTCCCGTAAGTCTTTCTCCCAGTCTTGCTATTTTCTCCGTTCTCTGCTCTGCTATCTCCTCTCCTCTAATCCTCCTCTCCTCATGTCTGGGTGATACTGTTTATCCTTGCTCTCCTCAGATGTGCATGCTCATTCCTTGTGGTTTAAAGGACTTAAAGTGACCCCTCCATCTGTACAAACTGAGGACAAACAATGGCTTGATGTTTATTTTGTTGGTTTTGTTTACAGATTTTTTGGAAAACAGCATAATCAAAGTACACTGTATTTAAAGGCCCAGTGCAGTCAAAACTGTGATTTTCCTGTGTTTTATATATATTTCCACACTGAGGTTGGAACGATATTGTGGAATAAGGCCAGTTTAGCCTATCTTCGTGGGATGGAGTTTTGCCCTGACTGGTGACAAATGAATGAATAAACCAATATGAAAGTGTTCCAAACCGCTCTGCCAATAACAGCTAGTTTTCAGTTTTTCCATCCCCAATCCAAAACAGTCCTAGTCATATTCTTGCTTGAGAAATTGCTCTTGCTTAAACGCAATTTTTTTGTAACTTTTTGAACATTGTAATTGAAAGAAATCACAGTATTTAATTGTTACCCAGAAATGATTTGTCGTTGCAATAAACCGGCTGCATTGGACCTTTATCTGCTGAAACGAGTAAGATCTCTAAATATCTATTTATGGTAGTTTTTGCATTTTCAATCATTCCACATCTGTGTTGTGCATATTGATAGCTACATCTTTGAGTGGTACTATTCATAGATACTTGTATATGTGACCAATTTGTTCTTTTACCTGCACATCCAAGCATATCTGGTACGTGTTCATGAGGTATTGGTTCACCTTGGCAACAAATAGTGTTACAAAGATGCTATATTTGTGCGTTATCTCGTGTTGTGTATATTTGATGTTAAAAGAGATATGTATGTGTAAGCATTATGTATGCTATGAATAGATAAAACAGTCAATATGAAGAAAATGGTCTGTATTTTGTCTGTGATTGGGGTTAGGGTTTGTCTGTGTTGGTAGGCTATATCGGCAGGTAAGGTTGTAAACATTACATATTGACAACATATTACAATGAATGGCCCGGCTCTTCCACGTTTACAGTTGTATGTGTGTGAGAGAAAGAGAGTGAGTCATGCTTGTCCTCTGCAGAACTACGGGCAGGGTAGTTGGAGGAAGTTCCTTCATAGAGAAGTAGGAATGTACATAGCCCTTAAGAAATCCCTGCCTTCAAACATTATTATGAGGAATGAAATATGAATAGAAATGTGCTCCCAAATCCATCATTGAGAAATAGTATTTGTTTGAGGGCATAACAACATTGCCAGAGTAGCCTACACATTGCCGAGATGTATTCACATACGCTGTAGTCTATCAAATTGGACAGCAGATGGCACAAAATAACAGGGACTGTGGGAAATAAAATCCTCTAGCTGCGCATGTCACCTATGTATGCGTTCCTCTGAAGTCGACCAAACCTGACAGGCGTTCAGACCATGCAAACAATCCATCATATGACTGGTATCCATACGAAAACACTGCAAGGCGGGGGAAATAATAATCATTGTCCGTGGTGGTGCTGCTGTTGCGAGGGAGAGGGAACCGCATCTCTTCCGATGTCTTCAGGCTGCCCGGATCGTTTGTTTATCTGCGGCTCCCGGTTTATTCGTGTCATTACCCGCCCTTCTCGGTCGATAGAATGAAAGGATGGCCAAGCGGCGAGATGCGGATGAGAGCGGAGAGCTGATCGGCCCTACTGCGGTCCAGCAAGATGCGACGCCGTATCCCGGGATGGCAAAAATGGACGGAATGGAGGAAAGAGGGGGAAGTGAACTGTCTTTAGAGGAGATTTTAATGCTCTACAGCCAACCGATAAATGAAGAGCAGGCTTGGGCAGTGTGTTACCAATGCTGCATAAACCTGTCTCAGGGACATAGGAGGAATTCTGGCCCAGCTGCCGGTGCATCAGTGGTGGATACTGCGAAGAGGATTGAGGGACCACAGGATGTGAGGATTCAGAAGGACGGAGCTGTCAAATTACAATATGAAGGCTGTGATGGTAGGTACAATAATTATGTAATGATGATGTTTGCAATGCGTTCATGATTTATTCGGTCTATTTTTTTCATTTCGCCAACACATTGGTAATATTACCTGTTCCTAGAATGAGAAAATATGTAATAATGTTTAATTTATGTAGAAATTAGGTCAACAAGGCAGCTGGACACCGACTGATAGATTCATATGTCATGCTTTCCAATTGTTGGCTATTGCATTTAGTCAGCTGGCTCAGCTGTTGTTGTTTTATCCTTCGCACATCACATGTTCATGTTCATCATCCACACTCCATGAAATAGCCTACTGAGATAAAAAACAAGAGCATATTTCCATGGCACAATTTGTTGCTGCCCAGAGTGACATACAGTGCATTCGGGAAAGTATTCAGACCCCTTCACTTTTTCCACATTTCGTTACTTTACAGCCTTATTCTAAAATGGATTAAATAAATACATGTCCTCATCAATCTACACATAATACCCCATAATGAAAAAGCGCAAACAGGTTTTTAGAAATTTTTGCAAATGTATTACAAATGAAAAACAAAAATACCTTATTTACATAAGTATTCAGACCATTTGCTATGAGACTCCAAATTGAGCTCAGGATCATCCTTGAGATGTTTCTACAATTTGATTGGAGTCCACCTGTGGTAAATTCAATTGATTGGACATGATTTGGAAAGGCACACCCCTAACTATATAAGGTCCCGCAGTTGACAGTACATGTCAGAGCAAAAACCAGGCCTGAGGTCGAAGGAATTGTCCCTAGAGCTCAGAGACAGGATTGTGTCGAGGCACAGATCTGGGGAAGGGTATCAAACCATTTTATGTAGCATTGAAGGCCCCCCAAGAACACAGTGGCCTCCATCATTCTTAAATGGAAGAAGTTTGGAACCACCAAGGCTCTTTCTAGAGCTGCCCGCCCGGCCAAACTGAGCAATCAGGGGAGAAGGGCCTTGGTCAGAGAGGTGACCAACAACCCAATGGTCACTCTGACAGAGCTCCAGAGTTCCTCTGTGAAGATGGGAGAACCTTCCAGAAGGACAACCATCTCTGCAGCACTTCAATCAGGCCTTTATGGTAGAGTGGCCAGACGGAATCCACTCCTCAGTAAAAGGCACATGACAGCCCACTTGGAGTTTGCCAAAAGGCACCTAAAGACTCTCAGACCAGGAGAAACAAGATTCTCTGGTCTGATGAAACCAAGATTGAACTCTTTGGCCTGAATGCCAAGCATCACATCTGGAAGAAACCTGGCACCATCCCTTACAGTGAAGCATGATGGTGGCCGCATCATACTGTGGGGATGTTTTTCAGTGGCAGGGACTGGGAGACTAGTCAGGATCGAGAGAAAGATGAACGGAATAAAGTACAGAGAGATCCTTGATGAAAACCTGCTCCAGAGCACTCAGGACCTCAGACTGGGGCGAAGGTCCACCTTCCAACACGACAATGACCTAAGCACACAGGCAAGACAACGTAGGAGTGGCGTCGGGACAAGTCTCTGAATGTCCTTGAGTGGCCCAGCCAGAGCCCGGACTTGAACCTAATCAAACATCTCTGGAGAGAACTGAAAATAGCTGTGCAGCGACACTCTTTTATTAATATTATATTGAACCTTTATTTAACTAGGCAAGTCAGTTAATTAAGAACAAATTCTTATTTACAATGACAGCCTACCCCGGTCAAACCTGGGCCAATTGTGCACCGCCCTATGGGACTCCCAATCACAGCCGGATGTGATACAGCCTTGATTCGAACCAGGGACTGTAGTGACTCCTCTTGCACTGAGATGCAATGCCTTAGACCGCTGCGCCACTCGGGAGCAGCTCTCCATCCAACCTGACAGAGCTTGAGAGGATCTGCAGAGAAGAATGGGAGAAACTCCCCAAATACAAGTGTGCCAAGCTTGTAGCGTCATATCCAAGAAGACTCCGTTTTTTTTGTATACATTTGCAAAAACTTCTAAAATCTTTGCTTTGTCATTATGGGGTACTGTGTGTGAAGTGATAAGGGGGGAAAAACAATTTAATACATTTTAAAATAAGGCTGTAACGTAACAAAATGTGGAAAAAGTCAAGGGGTCTGTATACCTTCCGAATCCACTGTACTGTACAGTGGGTGGTGGTGGATGTGGCCCCTTATCAACCTTTTTGAATTTATTTTTGTAGACAAAGACCCTTAACCAATGGTATGACTGCATGATGGCTCCAAGCCACATCATCATCATCATCATCACTGTAGTCATCAATGGACTTATGCCTTAACAGCTGGGGCCTAGCTAAACTGTTGACATTGTCTTGTGTTACACCTGATATGACACAGCAAAAATGTGTATAGGCTGGGTGTGCCTTTGAAACTGCTTGACTGCCCATATTCCTTGCTCCGGCCAAACGCTACGCCATACCCACTGGCATTAGTTTCTTCTCCGCAATGAGTCTGGATCTGAGTCCCCGACCCGTCACCTAGCCTCTGTCGAGACCCCAAAAACAGGAAGTTCCGGTTTTCAGGGGAAACGGAAAGAGAGGCTGTGACGTTAACAAGGCAACATCATCTTAACTCCTCCTCCACATTTACTGGATTGGTTGAACAGTGCAGAAAATAACCTCCCCGACAGTTTTTTTTTTTTCTTCTTCTCGTCAAGACCAGTATGTAAGGGATCTAGTTTCAGGTGTTAATTTTACGCCTGCTAAGTTAGGTTATGCGAATGCGAACACATTCGGGGCCGTCTGATTGGTCCAGAACCAATGGGTTGGGCCAAAGCCAGAACAAACATGGGTAAAGCGGTGGCTTGAAAATTTGTCATTGGCTTTCATACTCTGACAGGGCAGCGGGTAGACTAGCGGATAAGACCGTTGGGCCAGTAACCGAAATATGTTGACGTGCCCTTGAGCAAGGCACTTAACCCCAATTGCTCCTGTAAGTCACTCTGGATAAGAGCGTCTGCTAAATGACAAAAATGTAAAATGTAACTGGTTAAAGATGATCCAATCGCTGATGACTTTGTTTTGTACAACGCCCCTCGTCACCACAAACAATTTCAATGATGACAGTCTCAGACTAAAGTATGTAGCGAACAACAGAGCAAAACAATTATTTACTGTGAGTCATCAGGCTACCTGTGAAAGTGACTAGGAATTACAAGTAATGTGTCTTGTTTTGCTCGTGGAGAGTTCTTGTCGGTCTTCCTCCTGGCTAGTATCCTGTAATCAGATTCCCTGATACAGACTCTATTTCACCCGGAATATGTCTTTATTTATTTACCCATGGTGTCACAGGGAAGCTATACCCTAGCTCTTACTCAGTTACACACCTTGAGTCAATGTGTGCTGAGTCAATTTGATGGCTTATTGGCTTTGGACTCAATGTACTCCATGATTCATCAGCTTTTTTACATTTACATTTGAGTCATTTAGCAGACACTCTTATCCAGAGTGACTTACAGTAGTGTGTGCATACATTTTCTTACTTTTTCCTACTGGTGGGAATGAAAACCCACATCCCTGGCGTTGATAGCACCATCCTCTCTACCAGCTGAGACACACGGGACCTTTTTGGCATTTATGAACTGACTGTGCATAGTAAGGGTGTAATTTGTGGTCTACTGCATGTTATTTGACGTGCCTGGCAATGTATTCTTAACTCAGTAATAGTAATTGGGGATGGGAGGTTTTGCATGGTTTGCTACTGGTCTGAGGATGGCTACTCTACAGGCAATGCTGTTATTAAATGTGGTATCATTACGTGTGTTATTACACTTTATTCATCTGTGATTATTACATTAATATGACTAAAGCTAATCATCTGAGTTAATGTAGATAGGCTAACTTTATTATTGCGACGCCTTTCTTTTTCTAGTGCCTTAAATCCATAATAATATCTTTCTACACTGATTTGTTACGTCATATCCATATTTGATGGATTCTCAGAAGGACTGACCACTCTGATGTCTGGTTAACTGGGCTAAAGTTCAAGGGGTCTCCCCCAAGGCATATCAGCCATCCCAGCTGTGTTCAGAGACAGACAGACAGACAGACAGACAGACAGACAGACAGACAGACAGACAGACAGACAGACAGACAGACAGACAGACAGACAAACTGTGAGAGAGCATTCTTCCAACCAATTTGTCACTGACCCACCAACCCTGTCCCTATTCCCACAGACCAAATAGTAGCTACTCTCAAAATGTAGCTACTCTTATTCAATTTCCCAAGTTTCCTGATCTTACCCAGATTGATAGCATTTATCATAATGTTTACTGTGTCCTCACTGTTGTTTAGATTGTCACAATGTAGCTCTGTGATGAGAGAGAGAGAGAGAGAGAGGTGGAAAGGGAAAGTGATTTCCTCCTCTCTCTGTGTGTCTGAGGCCTTGTATTGATCATCTTCCAGGTCTCTGTATCAGATTTCTTTCCCTAATTGATGAAGCCAGTTTGTGTGAGAATATCAGGATTTGTCCGTTGTCTGTTTCCTACATGGCAGTAACAAAAGCAAGTAGTTTTGTCTTTGAGTGTCAAAATAAGCCTGGTTCCTCTAGGTTTCTTCCTAGGTTCCCGCCTTTCTAGGGAGTTTTTCCTAGCCACTGTGCTTCTTTCTGCATCTGCATTGCTTCCTCTTTGGGGTTTTAGGCTGGGTATCTGTATAGCACTTTGTGGCAACTGCTGATGTAAAACGGCTTTATAAAATCAATTGGATTGAAAATAAGGACCATTGGTTTAGTCACAGATTCAAGAACATTGGTTGTGAGTAGGTCTGTTGGTTTGTTGACGTCCTGAAATATTAGACCTCCATCTTGTTTTTTCTCATCAATGAATGGGGCAGTCACAAACAAATGATTTGAACATGTTGTTTTGCAGGATGTTAAAATAGAGTTTGTCATTGTGTATGTGAAGAGGGTCATCAAAAAAGAATCTGCTTGGTCACGTTATTGAAGTTAATAAACATTTCATGACGATGACATGGTGGCTTGGAGGAACATTTAGGCCTAACCCAAAGGCTTCTTGAATGAAGTGCATTGATTCATTTTAGCTGTGTGTTTGCAGGCAAAGGCAGAGACGGGGCCAGTGACTGACTGGCAGAGGTAGAGGTAGAGGCCGAGGCAGTGACAGAGACTGACTGGCAGAGGTAGAAGCAGAGGCAGTGAGAGAGACTGACTGGCAGAGGCAGGGAGAGAGACAGAGACAGGGTGTCATCAGTAGTCACATGCCACCAACCAAGTGGTGAGAATGAACTGCTGCTTTCATTGACTGTGACCCAGTTGTCTTAAAGACACATTCCTATATCTTCTTCTTCTTCTTCTTCTTCTTCTTCTTCTTCTTCTTCTTCTTCTTCCATGGACCCTGTTTTTTCTGGTCAGGTTTATGGTCCTATAAAGAATCCTGGCCCTATTATCTACTGTGCTACAGCATATAGGCAAGGTTAGCCCTCATGGTAGTCAATCTATGTTATAATGCACTTGTGTTGTACTTTACCTACTTTGCTCAAGATGGTGGTTCTGCCTCACTTGATTAAACAGCTTTCATTTTATGACGGTTTGATAATAACAACCTTGTTTGACTGAGCAGATAATCTTCATGGCTGATGGCCAGTTAGTGACTCCATCATGGAGTCACCGGAGCCTTTGTTGCTCGTCGACTTTCTGACTCGGGCTGATCGGCGTTTGAGTTCCCAGAGAGTTGCCATGGCAACTGCAGTCAGCAGCCCAGGGATGGTTCATGTGCGAGACCTAAATGCATACAGTCGTGGCCAAACGTTTTGAGAATGACACAAATATTAATTTCCACAAAGTTTGCTGCTTCAGTGTCTTTTGATATTTTTGTCAGATGTTACTATGGAATACTGAAGTGTAATTACAAGCATTTCATAAGTGTCAAAGGCTTTTACTGACAATTACATGAAGTTGATGCAAAGATTCAATATTTGCAGTGTTGACCCTTCTATTTCAAGACCTCTGCAATCCGCCCTGGCATGCTATCAATTAACTTCTGGGCCACATCCTGACTGATGGCAGCCCATTCTTGCATAATCAATGCTTGGAGTTTGTCTGAATTTGTGGGTTTTTGTTTGTCCACCCGCCTCTTGAGGATTGACCACAAGTTCTCAATGGGATTAAGGTCTGGGGAGTTTCCTGGCCATGGACCCAAAATATCAACGTTTTGTTCCCCGAGCCACTTAGTTATCACTTTTGCCTTATGGCAAGGTGCTCCATCATGCTGGAAAAGGCATTGTTCGTCACCAAACTGTTCCTGGATGTTTGGGAGAAGTTGCTCTCGGAGGATGTGTTGGTACCATTCTTTACTCATGGCTGTGTTCTTAGGCAAAATTGTGAGTGAGCCCACTCCCTTGGCTGAGAAGCAACCCCACACATGAATGGTCTCAGGATGCTTTACTGTTGGCATGACACAGGACTGATGGTAGTGCTCACCTTGTCTGCTCAGTACAAGCTTTTTTCCGGATGCCCCAAACAATCGGAAAGGGGATTCATCAGAGAAAATGACTTTACCCCAGTCCTCAGCAGTCCAATCCCTGTACCTTTTGCAGAATATCAGTGTGTCAGTGATGTTTTTCCTGGAGAGAAGTGGCTTCTTTGCCTCCCTTCTTGACACCAGGCCATCCTCCAAAAGTCTTCGCCTCACTGTGCGTACAGATGCACTCACACCTGCCTGCTGCCATTCCTGCAGACTTTGAAAATTCATATTTGTGTCATTCTCAAAACATTTGGCCATGACTGTACAGTATTTCAGAACATATTAGGCCCAGTTGAAATCAATAATACAGATATAGTGGGAAAACACACTGCAGGTTCAATAAGAATGTTCAGGCTGAATCGGGGGTGTTATCCTGTTAACCATTTTAAAACTGACACCTCACATGCTGTTTCCTCTGCAGACAATGTCATATTGGACTATCGACACATAAATACATCTGTCTTTCAGATACAGTGTACGGAAACATTCTGAGTGACCCAGCGGCATGATTTTCTAATTTAATTGACCTGCAATTGATTGAATTGTGGCCTCTGTTTTAGTTACAGTAAAGGTTTAGCATAAACAATACATGCCTCTCTTTTGACATAAAAGGCTGTGTTGGTTGGTCCAGTTGTTAACATCTTATTGTAGCTCCGAGAGTTCATCATGTTTGCATAAGCCCTTCTCAGTCACAAATAGTTTCACATCCAGTTCATAACTAAGCCAATGTATTTTAAGATGCTTTGCTTTAGTCATAAATTCCCTGTTGATCACAACTTTCCTCTTTGTCTCCACAGGTAAATCCATCCCAGCCACATCAACAGAGGTGAGTGGCATGTCTCTGACTTCCTTGTTTCTGGGAAGATATCTGTAATAATACGAAAAAAAAGATGTTGAGCAGGAGGACAGACAGTGTTCCAATGGAATTTTTCTGGCGTAACCGGGCCTGCAACAGTCACAGTAGTGGATGGATACTATCTGTACAAGCATAGGGTGTGTTAATCCTGCTTGATGACATGCCTGACACTCAACCTGCTGCCAGGGACATTGTGCTGGTGGTTTTACTAGTACTTTACCACACTGTCTGTGCAGTGCACACCTCATTCACAGCATCTAGCTCAGTGGTTAGACTAGAGAGAATGGATATGACCACACCTACACTATGTGTAACATGGGACTGTCATTGACAGTGAGGCAATTTCAAATACAAGAACATCAGAAAAGATATATACCATAACACCTAGAACAAAATCCTGACAGGAGCGATGATGGAGTCTATTTGGAGATCAGTGATAGATAGACCTACACTACAGACTCTCTAGGCTCTCAGCTGGTCTGACTGACTGACTGGCGAAATGAATGTCACCATGCGAGCTCTCCCCATTGATGTTGGCTCTGGGTGACATCTAAAGGGCTAATTAGAGCGCTACATTGTAATTACCTTCCCTGCAACCTCTTCTCAGCCTCTTCCTCCAGCTGATATGGTGATGGGAATAGTCCATTCAATACAATTTTATTTATCCTCTCAGGGGCAAACAGCAGTGCTGTTCAAGTAGTCTCGCGCACAGCCTGGGGAGGAGGTTACTGCTCAAGAGGAGCAATAGCTATTGTTCTCTGTGTATCATCATCATTACCACGAGGCTAGTAGTATTAGAGCATATGATATGAGGAAACTTTCTCCCATCAATGTCCTACATGACTGCAGTTTACTCTGTGTCTTGCATGTATTCAGGGCAGGCTAAATGTATTGTTGAACACCAATAATCTGTTTTCAGTGGGGTGGAACTTTGGGAGTCCTGGAGTAGTGTGGGATTGCCTGGTAATGGATCTCTGGTAGCAGGTGTAGAGAGAATAGAACACACACACTGAGTCTCTCTCTCTCTCCCTCTCTCCCTCTCCCCTCTCTCCCCTCTCTCCCTCTCTCTGCGACTGTGAGTGAGAATGTGCAGTGAATCTGCGTCAACAAAATCCCTACTAAGCTGCTTTATGGCAGAGATGGGTTCTCCTAGTGCAGTCAGTCAGTGTCTGATGTGATGTGTGAGAGCCTGGCGGAGGAAAAGAAAATACTGGAAAGTTTATCCTCATTCCAACGCCCTCTTCTGACTGTCACCACATCACTGCAGATCCAGCAGTCGTATTATATTACAGCTCCTGTGTGTGTGTGTGTGTGTGTGTGTGTGTGTGTGTGTGTGTGTGTGTGTGTGTGTGTGTGTGTGTCTGTGTGTGTGTGTGTGTGTGTGTGTGTGTGTGTGTGTGTGTGTGTGTGTGTGTGTGTGTGTGTGTGTGTGTGTGGACAATTTAGTTCAGAAACATTGGTCGTGATTGGACACCACTTCCCCAACACTGTCACTGACATGATTCAATCTCTATGCTGCTGCCTGACACTGAACTATATGAAACCTGTGTTGTTGTGGCACAATCTACTACCATGAAGACAGACAGACAGACAGACAGACAGACAGACAGACAGACAGACAGACAGACAGACAGACAGACAGACAGACAGACAGACAGACAGACAGACAGACAGACAGACAGACAGACAGACAGACAGACAGACAGACAGACAGACAGACAGACAGACAGACAGACAGACAGAGACAGCTGAGCCACTTCCCCTTGGTCCAGACACTGAGAGTACAGTGGAGGTACAGTAGAACCACATACATGTAGCAGATGATAAGTAGGTATCCCACAGTGCCGTGACGTCACCCTCCATGAGAACTAAAATAAAGTTGCTCACAGGCCAACTCAAATCAGGATTTTGGCTAGCTAGCAGATAGCACGCTGCTTTGTGTGTAGATTAGTGTTAGTCATGGGTTCACTTCCCTGGTGTTCAGTTCAGGGGTAGAACACGTCACATAATGGGGGAACAACCCCTGTGTGACTCCTGAAAAATGCTAGTCTTCTTGGTAACACTACTGTTGACGCCTTCAGCGTTTCTCAAACCCTTCTGGTCTCGTGATCTTGCTACTCTTACCGCTTCTTACTGCTTCTTACTGCTTCTTACCGCTTCTTACTGCTTCTTACTGCTTCTTACTGCTTCTTACTGCTGGGTTATGTTTCATACTTTCATTATGTCCCAGGCAGGCTGGTCCTCTCTTCTCTGTTATAATTCAACTGTTCAGGGAGGGGGATTTTTAAGAGTAAGCCTTTGAAGTTTGGAGGAGGACGATTATGGCAGTAAACATAGTAATAACTAGTCAGACAGCATGGTGTTTAATGTAAACAAGAACTCTATTGGAAATAGTCTGGCTGGACTGATTAACTACACGATCAAAGGAAAAGCTGTCTTCTCTGATCAGCTTCTGAATAGTATAATTGAATATTTTGTCCCAAAAAATATGAACATTCCCATTCATTCCATCTTGAAACTAGTTTGATGGGTTTAGTTTAATGTGTGTTAAAGTGGGTGTGTGGTTGCACGCCGGGGGATCAGGGGGCGTGTCGGTCGAACCCTCAGGCGGAGCAGAACGTCAGTCATATGATTCAGAGGTCATGTGGTTGAGCACAACGTCTCTCCTCTTGCCTTCTCTCAAATCACCGCTTTGGCTGTAAAGCAAGGCCCTCTACTTTACCTATAAACTCTGTTATGAAATGATCATGAAAACTATTCTAAAACCCTTATCTGATGATATTAAAGAACATCAAAGGGTTTCCTGCCTTCCCTCCTCTGCTATCAATCCCTTCTCTTTTTTGTTGTCGATACATTTAGTCATTACGTTTTTTTCCCAGTTTTCATATTTCATATTTCAAGTTATTACACATTTCAGGATTTACTATTTCAGATTGCTTCATACAGTTACATGCACATACATTTAAAATAGGTCAGAGGGTCAGGTACATTCAAGGTCATGGACATTTTGACATTGTTCAAAGCCAGTGCTTCTCACTCCTGGTCCCGGGGACCCAAAGGGGTGCACATTCCCACTATCCACCCCCTATACACCCACTCCCAATGAGAGGCTTGATTGCCCCAGGCCCAGAACCTAGAAACACAGCTCAAAGGTATATAGACAGGTATGGTCACAGATTCTCAGCAGGGCCAGGCCAGCGACACACAATGGAGGAAAATCAGATATTTAAAAATAAATAATAACAATAAAAGCAACATTAATCCGTTGTTGACTGCCTCAAACCAAGTTCAGACATTAGGGGTGAAGTCATTCATCAATTATGTATTGAATAGATTGATTTCTTGCAAAGGAGATACTTATCAGTTGTGTAACCGATGTGAAATGGCTAGTTAGTTAGCGGTGGTGCGCGCTAATAGCGTTTCAATCAGTGACGTCACTCGCTCTGAGACCTGAAGTGGTTGTTCCCCTTGCGTTGCAAGGGCCGCGGCTTTTGTGGCACGATGGGTAACGATGCTTCGTGGGTGTCAGTTGTTGATGTGGGCAAGGGTCCCTGGTTTGAGCCCGGGTTGGGGCGAAGAGAGGGACGGAACCTACACTGTTACAGTTGCACAATTGAATGCATTCAACCGAAATGTGTCTTCCCCTCTCTGAATCAGAGAGGTGCGGGGGGCTGCCCTAATCAACGTCCACGTCATCGGCACCCGGGGGGTACTTGTTGTTTGGAGGTTAACTGCCTTGTTCAAGGGCAGAATATAATATTTTTCCAACTTGCCGGCTCGAGGATTCGAATCAGCGACCTTTCGGTTACTGGCTCAATGCTCTTGCAGTTCTCTATCCAATGACAACCCTATAAAACGATCACATTGTGAGAGATGGAGGCAGGTCTTCTGATGTCCTTCAAAGGCTCCATTGTTTAGGCAGCCCCCTTCATGTGAGGTTGTGTGCTTTTTATTAAATCTTATTTCAGAAAGTCTGGAAGATGGCCCTCTCTGATTTCTCTCCCTAAGGAAGAAGATACATTTTTTATGTAAGGTAAGCGTTCAGTTTTTGGGTTAAAACTACTGTAATTAAGAGGAGAGGGGAGGGGTGGAGAGTAGATGAGAGGAGAGAAGAGAAGAGATGAACAGAGGAGAACAGAAGAGAACAGAGGAGAGGAGAGCTAACTAGATGACATAATCCCAACCGTAATCAGCCGAGGTAGCAGTTCACTTCAGAGCTCTGCTGGTGGCTGGCAGTTTTTTCTGTGTCTGACGTCACCTGCAGTGTTTCTCCTGTCTTTACAAAGTAGTGCACTACATAGGGAATAGTGTGCTATTTGGGACATATCCTACTGCCTCTTGGTAACATTTACGCAAATACAGGTGGACAAAATAACACATGGATCAGTTATAGGTGTTGAAGCATTTTTACAATGGGTCACATTATGTGATGATGAAAAGTTTTAGTATTACTGTTGATACACTACATGGCCAAAAGTATATGGACACCCCTTCAAATGAGTGGATTCAGTTATTTTAGCCACACATGTTGCTGACAGGTGTATAAAATCGAGCACACAGCCATGCAATCGCCATAGACAGACATTGGCAGTAGAATGGCCCGTACTGAAGAGCTCAGTGACTTTCACCGTGGCGCTGTCATAAGATGCCACTTTTCCAACATGCTCCGTTCAACTGTAAGTGCTGTTATTGTGAAATGGAAACTGACAGAACGGGACCGCCGAGTGCTGAAGCGAGTAGCACGTAAAAATGATCTGTCCTCGGTTGCAACACTCATTATCGAGTTCCAAACTGCCTCTGGAAGCAACGTCAGCACAAGAAGTGTTTGTGGGGAGCTTCATGAAATGGGTTTCCATGGCAGAGCAGCCACACACAAGCCTAAGATCTCCATGCGCAGTGCCAAGCTCCATATTAATGCCCATAATTTTGGAATGAGATGTTTGACGAGCAGGTGTCCACATACTTTTGGCCATGTAGTGTATCTCTTGTAACCCAGAACCCAATATTATGTGCTGTGCCTAGGTACTATGTTAGATTTTTTGTAACATTCTATTAGGAGAGACTACTGTTGATGGTATGTAAAAACCACTCAGACCAGAAACACATGGTCTGACAGTGGCTTCCTGTTAGGTTGCTGCCAGCCAAAGGACTTCATGTTTACTGGGGCTGCTGTGCAGTCTGATTTATTTCCTGTGACAGGACTAATGAGGAGGTATAATTGCAAACTCTTCATTCCCCAAATTTATAATTTTCTCCAATCGTTTAATGATCTAAAACCTGTTAGCGCTGATTCTAACTAATATTAAAGATCTGGCCCTGCACTGGAGTACCATGTAGGCTACTACACGTGGTCAGCGTCTGAAATGGCACCCTATAGTGCACTACTCTCTACCACTCTCTGGCAAAAAGTAGTGCCAGAGCGTAGGGATTGGAAGTAGGGTGCCATTTCATATTTGCACTTGGTCACACACCCCTGTAGTGTCGGATTAGGGTTGCAAAACTAGTAAACTACCAGTAATTTACCAAAGTTACCGGAATCTTTGGTATCTTGTCTTTGCTATATCTTTGGTACCAAAGTTACCAGTTTGACACAAATATTTATAACAAAAAGATATTGACATAGTAAAATAAACAAGTGTTAAAAAGATTTATAAGGATATTTCATGCTGAAACTCTCATATTAAACACCATTGGTATTATATTTAGAATAATGTTTTATAGCTTTGTCATTCTATTTTTTTAAATCTTAAAATCATCTTATTTGATTATTTTATATTTTACATGTGATACTTGTGTTATTTTTAATAAAAATTGTAATTTAATTTGTTGTTTATTTTTTTAGCAAATACTTTCTTACTTCCTTTTTAAAAAATGCTGCATTTTTGGTTAAGGGCTTGTAAGTAGTAAGCATTTCACGGTAAGGTTGTATTCGGCACATGTGGCAAATAAAATGTAGAAAGCCACCCAGGTCATAGACTGTTCTCTCTGCTCTGCACGGCAAGCGGTACCGGAGCGCCATGTCTAGGTCCAAAAGGCATGTATTCAGGGCAAGTATTCAGTAAACTACCCCCCAAGCCATAAGACTCCTGAACATCTAATCAAATGGCTACACAGACTATTTGCATTCTACGCTGCTGCTGCTACTCTCTGTTATTATCACTTTAATAACTCTACCTACATGTACATGTTACCTCAATTACCTTGACTAACCGGTGCCCCGCACATTGACTCTATACCGCTACCCCCTGTATATAGCGTCGCTATTGTTATTTTACTGCTGCTCTTTAATTATTTGTTACCTTTATTTCTTACTTTTTTTAGGTATTTTCTTAGAACTGAATTGTTAGTTAAGGGCTTGTAAGTAAGCATTTCACTGTAAGGTCTACACCTGTTCTATTCGGCGCATGTGACAAATACAATTTGATTTGATTTGATATAATTACAGATGCCTGTGGTAATCTGAAGTATCCAAAATGGCCACTAGATGTCTTGTGATAACTTACATAAAATCCTTGAAAGTTACCAATATTCTGGTATTTTACTGGTAAACTTTGAAAGTTTCCAGTAATATAACCTCCAATGAAGGCTGCTGAGGGGAGCCAATGTGTTTGTATATGATACCATTCCACCTATTCCGCTCCTGTCATTACCACGAGCCTGTCCTCCCCAATTAAGGTGCCACCAACCCCCTGTCATACCCTCCTTTTGCAACCCTATGAAGGACTCCTTCCCAACTTTCCTTGTTGTGAGGCAAACTTAGTGACCTATCACAGCCTTCTGAGAGAGGGCAATGGAACTGTCAGCCGTGTCCCAAATAACATCACATTTAGGGCACTACATAGGAGATAGGGTGCCATTTGGAATGCAAAGTTAATTCTCAGAGGCCAGTGGAGCAGAGACAAGCTGAGAACAACCTATCATGAGGAGTGTTTTTACTCCCTCACTCTCCTGTCAGAACTCTGGGCTTGATATGGGAAGACAAGGTTAAATGTTCCTTTCCCAACTGGAGTGGTTTGTTAAGCCTTCAGTTATTCATTGTTTATACCTGAGGTCTTGTACTATGAAATGTGATCTTGAATGTAGTAAGTCCCACTGACCATGACCACTCCATGGTTTAATTAATGGTTTATATTGTTGTTTTTTTATTACCATTTTCATTATTTTATTTCATTTAGTCCTGCGTGTTGGAGCTCGAAGCCTAAGATTTTCACTGTGCCCTGCAATCACACCTGCAACCCTGTGACTATTAAACATTCTGAATCTGAATCTGAAGACAACTTGACACCTTGACACGAAATGCTAGTTTACACAGGTAAACTGAAACCAGGCGTTATGGCAGTGGGTTATGTAAAATCAAAATCCATTGTCCCACAGAAATCATTGTAGCCCTCCTCAAGAATCAAAAGTAAGAGATGGAATGGGATTTGGCCCTGAATGTGAACCATATTAGTGTCTTTGTATGAGGCTGAATGATGCTGAGCCAGCAGTCTTATGACTATGGAAGATTAGTATTTGTGGTTGTTGATGCACAAGAGTGGCCATGTTGACATAACTGCTAGCCTCAAACAGTCACATTGCTACTGAAAAGGTACATATTTCATATAGGCCGAGCAGGTAGCTGTTTAAAATTGACAATAATGATCTATTCAATTCTAGTCACAATCATTGGTATTCATTCACTTTCAGATTGTGTAAAGGAAACAGGTTGAGCCCATTGCAGAGGTCTCAGCAGAGGCTTGAGGGATAAGTCTCCATGGTCAAAAAAGGTGTTAAAGGGGCAGTGCAGTTAAAAATGGGATTTCTTGTTTTTTTAAATTATATTTCCATACATTTCAACACGTCCATGTTGAAATAACACTGAAATTGTGAAAAAATGATTATAATGTATTTTTGTGTAGGAGCATTTCAAGGGCCAAAAGAGGGTCAGGAAAATAAATGATGAAAAAAAAAGATATATATATATTAAATAAAAATATATATTAAATAAACACACACAGTGATATAAATGACATTCAGTGATTTGAAAATAAATGACAAAGACTGCATAGGGGCTTTAATGACAGAAAGCTGCACAGAGGCATCCTAACACAGTGGTTCTATCTATCTGGTCTATTTAAAACCTCTAACCTTGGTAGGGTGTGGTACGTTAAGATATTCATGTTGACCTCAGAAGGGTGTGTTTCTGGTATGGTATTTACAGGGAAAGGCTGGATTGTGTGTAAAGAAAACATGCATGCGTGTGACAGAACCATTCTTTGCCCCGTGATCAGCTGACTCTCTCTCTCTTTCGCTCTCTTTCTCTCGTCATCTCTGTGACAGCCATGTGAGGAACGCAGGCAGTCTGTTTGATGTTGTTTTACCTGCTCATGGCTGCGCTTCACTGCACAGTTAAAATCCACACCCACTCCCTCCACCCCATTCCTTCCTCCTTCCATTCCTTCACTTAGTTTAGTCCCAAGTCTGTGAAGAAAGGAGAGTGATGAATCATTAGAACAGTCATGTTTGTGTTGGCTTTCCTCCTGACTGAGGGAATAAATAGCCCTTATTGGTGTTAAAACCACCCTGTCTCCTACCTACTTAAACCATGCTATAGCTATCAATTAACACGCTGCTCAGATTCTGGGGTTGTCTATGTAGAGCTGGAATCAATCAAATCTGCACAGTCAATGTTTAGGCATCTACCTACAATTTAGGCTACCTCCCATTCATACGTCTTTTTCTGAAAACCGGAAGGATTTAACTGTTAGTCATTATTGTCCATGCTCTAGAAGTTTCCTTACATGTTTATTAGGTGCATCATTCTTCTGAGGGATTCTTCTCAGTGTTCTGATTCCTTTGTTCTGTCTTCGCTCTCCAGACTGGATGCAATGCATAGTTCATACTTTGACCTTCGACTAGCAAGGAACAATATCAAACACACCTCAACAATAAAGGCTTGAAGTTTCTCTTTCCTTACCTTGGCTTGCCTAGTGTCTGTCGGGCCTATCAGAGCTAGGTTCACTTTGGTTTGTTCTACAATGCAGTCTGGATGAAAGCTGCTTAGACAA
The DNA here is from genome assembly GCF_965601325.2 of Salmo salar. Classification (NCBI taxonomy): domain Eukaryota; kingdom Metazoa; phylum Chordata; class Actinopteri; order Salmoniformes; family Salmonidae; genus Salmo; species Salmo salar. The sequence continues at coordinate 30,624,714 of NC_138292.1, forward strand.
GTGTTTATAGGCGGACTTTAGTATTTTGGATGTGAGAGTGACTGGTCTCATAGCACAGGGGAGAGATGGTGTTGTTGTGTGTCTCTGGCGGGGTGTGTAACAGCAGAGAGTGGAGAGTGAGGTGGGGTGTAACATCAGAGGGGAGGAGGGAAGAGCAGGGCAGGGTGGAGTGTAGCCAGACAAAGAGGGCTTATCCTTGTCAGGGTGCAGAGGTCCCCAGGTTCCCACTGAGCCAGGGTAGTGTTCTGTGTTCTAGAGGAGGTCAGGACAGATCCACTCACATGAATCCTCCTGGATGACTATTGATCTGAACAGGGTCCTGTGACCTTGCCCATGAAGTCTGATCTACAAAAACACACCAAACCCCTCCCTCTTTTCTCTTACTTTCTTGCTCTCTTTTTCTCTGTCTTCCTTTCTCTCACTTCATTTTCTTTCCTTGTCTCGCCCTCCCTATTTCTATCTATCTTTATTACCATATAATGATAAAGCAAAAATAGTTTTTTTTACATTTTTGCAAATGTCCCTCCATCGCTTTTACTCTCCCCTCCCATCCCCCCTTCTCTTCACTTTCTCAATCTCTCCTTCACTCGCTCTCTCTCTCCCCCTCTTTCTCTTTTTCTCTCTCTCCTTTCTCACTGTTCATCAGTAGCATTCAAGTTTGCAGTGTAATCCGGTGTGATTTCTCAGTCAGTCTTTTGTCTCGGGCTTGGCACGCTAGGCCAGCTCTGGCCTCATTCTCCAGATTCACCTGATTAACAAAGGGAAGCCACTTCACTGCATTCACTGGGACTGCTAACATCTTTCTCACACGCCTACTAGATTTGGACTTAAGCAGTGCTTTCCTGGACATCGGGAGGTCCAGGAATAAAAAGTGAGCGTGAGAGAGGGGTGACATGGGGAGCTCTGAGGAACGCATGAGAAAATAAATTACCTTTGCGTAGTGACATAGAGCAGTACATTTACATTTACATTTAAGTCATTTAGCAGACGCTCTTATCCAGAGCGACTTACAAATTGGTGCATTCACCTTATGATATCCAGTGGAACAACCACTTTACAATAGTGCATCTAAATCTTTTAAGGGGGGGGGGGGTTAGAAGGATTACTTTATCCTATCCTAGGTATTCCTTAAAGAGGTGGGGTTTCAGGTGTCTCCGGAAGGTGGTGATTGACTCCGCTGTCCTGGCGTCGTGAGGGAGCTTGTTCCACCATTGGGGTGCCAGAGCAGCGAACAGTTTTGACTGGGCTGAGCGGGAACTGTGCTTCCTCAGAGGTAGGGGGGCCAGCAGGCCAGAGGTGGATGAACGCAGTGCCCTTGTTTGGGTGTAGGGCCTGATCAGAGCCTGAAGGTATGGAGGTGCCGTTCCCTTCACAGCTCCGTAGGCAATCACCATGGTCTTGTAGCGGATGCGAGCATCAACTGGAAGCCAGTGGAGAGAGCGGAGGAGCGGGGTGACGTGAGAGAACTTGGGAAGGTTGAACACCAGACGGGCTGCGGCGTTCTGGATGAGTTGTAGGGGTTTAATGGCACTGGCAGGGAGCCCAGCCAACAGCGAGTTGCAGTAATCCAGACGGGAGATGACAAGTGCCTGGATTAGGACCTGCGCCGCTTCCTGTGTGAGGCAGGGTCGTACTCTGCGAATGTTGTAGAGCATGAACCTACAGGATCGGGTCACCGCCTTGATGTTAGTGGAGAACGACAGGGTGTTGTCCAGGATCACGCCAAGGTTCTTAGCACTCTGGGAGGAGGACACAAGGGAGTTGTCAACCGTGATGGCGAGATCATGGAACGGGCAGTCCTTCCCCGGGAGGAAGAGCAGCTCCGTCTTGCCGAGGTTCAGCTTGAGGTGGTGATCCGTCATCCACACTGATATGTCTGACAGACATGCAGAGATGCGATTCGCCGCCTGGTTATCAGAAGGGGGAAAGGAGAAGATTAATTGTGTGTCGTCTGCATAGCAATGATAGGAGAGACCATGTGAGGATATGACAGAGCCAAGTGACTTGGTGTATAGCGAGAATAGGAGAGGGCCTAGAACAGAGCCCTGGGGGACACCAGTGGTGAGAGCGCATGGTGCGGAGACAGATTCTCGCCACGCCACCTGGTAGGAGCGACCTGTCAGGTAGGACGCAATCCAAGCGTGGGCCGCGCCGGAGATGCCCAACTCGGAGAGGGTGGAGAGGAGGATCTGATGGTTCACAGTATCAAAGGCAGCAGATAGGTCTAGAAGGATGAGAGCAGAGGAGAGAGAGTTAGCTTTAGCAGTGCGGAGAGCCTCCGTGACACAGAGAAGAGCAGTCTCAGTTGAATGCCCAGTCTTGAAACCTGACTGATTAGGATCAAGAAGGTCATTCTGAGAGAGATAGCAGGAGAGCTGGCCAAGGACGGCACGTTCAAGAGTTTTGGAGAGAAAAGAAAGAAGGGATACTGGTCTGTAGTTGTTGACATCGGAGGGATCGAGTGTAGGTTTTTTCAGAAGGGGTGCAACTCTCGCTCTCTTGAAGACGGAAGGGACGTAGCCAGCGGTCAAGGATGAGTTGATGAGCGAGGTGAGGTAGGGGAGAAGGTCTCCGGAAATGGTCTGGAGAAGAGAGGAGGGGATAGGGTCAAGTGGGCAGGTTGTTGGGTGGCCGGCCGTCACAAGACGCGAGATTTCATCTGGAGAGAGAGGGGAGAAAGAGGTCAAAGCACAGGGTAGGGCAGTGTGAGCAGGACCAGCGGTGTCGTTTGACTTAGCAAACGAGGATCGGATATCGTCAACCTTCTTTTCAAAATGGTTGACGAAGTCATCCGCAGAGAGGGAGGAGGGGGGGGGAGGGGGAGGAGGATTCAGGAGGGAGGAGAAGGTAGCAAAGAGCTTCCTAGGGTTAGAGGCAGATGCTTGCAATTTAGAGTGGTAGAAAGTGGCTTTAGCAGCAGAGACAGAAGAGGAGAATGTAGAGAGGAGGGAGTGAAAGGATGCCAGGTCCGCAGGGAGGCGAGTTTTCCTCCATTTCCGCTCGGCTGCCCGGAGCCCTGTTCTGTGAGCTCGTAGTGAGTCGTCGAGCCACGGAGCAGGAGGGGAGGACCGAGCTGGCCTGGAGGATAGGGGACAGAGAAAATCAAAGGATGCAGAAAGGGAGGAGAGGAGGGTTGAGGAGGCAGAATCAGGAGATAGGTTGGAGAAGGTTTGAGCAGAGGGAAGAGATGATAGGATGGAAGAGGAGAGAGTAGCGGGAGAGAGAGAGCGAAGGTTGGGACGGCGCAATACCATCCGAGTAGGGGCAGAGTGAGAAGTGTTGGATGAGAGCAAGTGGGAAAAGGATACAAGGTAGTGGTCGGAGATTTGGAGGGGAGTTGCAATGAGATTAGTGGAAGAACAGCATCTAGTAAAGATGAGGTCAAGCGTATTGCCTGCCTTGTGAGTAGGGGGGGAAGGTGAGAGGGTGAGGTCAAAAGAGGAGAGGAGTGGAAAGAAGGAGGCAGAGAGGAATGAGTCAAAGGTAGACGTGGGGAGGTTAAAGTCACCCAGAACTGTGAGAGGTGAGCCATCTTCAGGAAAGGAACTTATCAAGGCGTCAAGCTCATTGATGAACTCTCCAAGGGAACCTGGAGGGCGATAAATGATAAGGATGTTAAGCTTGAAAGGGCTGGTAACTGTGACAGCATGGAATTCAAATGAGGAGATAGACAGATGGGTCAGGGGAGAAAGAGAGAATGTCCACTTGGGAGAGATGAGGATTCCAGTGCCACCACCCCGCTGGCTCGATGCTCTAGGGGTATGCGAGAACACGTGGGCAGACGAAGAGAGAGCAGTAGGAATAGCAGTGTTATCTGTGGTAATCCATGTTTCCGTCAGCGCCAGGAAGTCGAGGGACTGGAGGGTAGCATAGGCTGAGATGAACTCAGCCTTGTTGGCTGCAGACCGGCAGTTCCAGAGGCTGCCGGAGACCTGGAACTCCACGTGGGTCGTGCGCGCTGGGACCACCAGGTTAGAGTGGCAGCGGCCACGCGGTGTGAAGCGTTTGTATGGCCTGTGCAGAGGGGAGAGAACAGGGATAGACAGACACATAGTTGACAAGCTACAGAAGTGTTGTTTCTTGTATTATTGTCTCTTGTGTCTTTAGAGAACTGTTTCACTTTGATATCCTTTTTCTTCTGTCCTGATTTTCTCTTTCTTTTCTTCTGTTAACTAGATATTCTTTGTTGTTCTTCGTTAGCTAGCTAGCTTCTTCCAAAAGAGTCCCTAGCAACTGCTTAGCAACTGGTAAACAATTCAGCTAGCTAAGATAACTACAATTTTATGAAAAATAGTTATTTTTCAAAAGCCTATCTTCTTTGTTTGTTGCTTGTTTTTTCTCCTCTTCAGTCTTGCAGTTTTCTTTTGCTTTTTTCCGATGTACTTCACTCTAAAAACCATGTAAATTTCAATATTTGTAGGAGCTCATTTTTCAGCTGCTGCTGCTCAAATTGGAGTTCCGGAACCGTAGTAGTAGAGTAGAGGCACTTACAGAAGTTGCACACATGGGTTTTTGTTTTTGTGGCCTATGGTCCCTGACATTGTTGGCCTTTTATAAACACATTTCATACAGTTCTATGTCATTTTACACGACTGGAGATTTTGGTATAATATTTTTTAATGCCACGTTCAAAACATCTCGGAACTGGGTCAGACTTCAGTGCGTTCAAGACATTTGGGAAATCGGGGAAAAAACGAGCACCACTGGGAAAATTAGTTTTGAATGGTCATCCTACTCAGAATTCCAAGTGGGGAACTCTGGCCTCTTTCTAGAGCTCTGAGTTTCCTACCTGAAGATCACTGACGTCATGATTCAACCTCTTTTTTCCCGCCCGAGTCGCATTTGTCTTGAAAGCACCCTAATACCGAACAAACGATCGAAATGACAGGCTACTTTGACACTGACAAACTGAGAATCTGAGATAAAAAAACGACCCTGTCTTGAATCCATCAATAGCCTAGGCCTAGATGTGTGCAGACACATTTTTTTATTTTTTTTATTTCACCTTTATTTAACCAGGTAGGCAAGTTGAGAACAAGTTCTCATTTACAATTGCGACCTGGCCAAGATAAAGCAAAGCAGTTCGACAACATACAACAACACAGAGTTACACATGGAGTAAAACAAATATACAGTCAATAATACAGTAGAAAAATAAGTCTATGTACAATGAGAGCAAATGAGGTGAGATAAGGGAGGTAAAGGCAAAAAAGTCCATGGTGGCAAAGTAAATACAATATAGCAATTAAAACACTGGAATGGTAGATTTGTAGTAGAAGAAAGTGCAAAGTAGAAATAGAGATAATGGGGTGCAAAGGAGCAAAATAAAATACATATTGTATACTATAATATGAGGAAGAATATGAGGAAGAAATGATAGTCCTAAACATGCTTTCCAGTTTCACTGACTCACCCAATGATGCGCAGCTCACTTGCTGGTAATGGCCTATGCGCTCGTGCCAAAAGCCTCTCTCTCTTGTTTTACTTTGAATTTGGAAAGTTTTCAGACCCTTTAACTTTTTCCACATTTTGTTATGTTACAGCCTTATTCTAAAATTGATTTTTTTTCTTCATCAATCTACACACAATACCCCATAATGACAAAGCGAAAACAGGTTTTTGGACATTTTTGCAAATGTATTAAAATAAAAAACAGAAATACCTTATTTACATAAGTATTCAGACCCTTTGCTATGAGACTCGAAATTGAGCTCAGGTGCATCCTGTTTCCATTGATCATCCTTGAGATGTTTCTACAACTTGATTGGAGTCTACCGGTGGTAAATTCAATTGATTGGACATGATTTGGAAAGTCACACACCTGTCTATATAAGGTCCCACAGTTGACAGTGCATGTCAGAGTAAAAACCAAGCCATAAGGTTGAAGGAATTGTCCGTAGAGCTCCGAGATAGGATTGTGTCGAAGCACAGATCTGGGGAAGGTTACCAAAAAATGTCTGCAGCTTTGAAGGTCCCAAGAACACAGTGGCCTCCATCATTCTTAAATTGAAGAAGTTTGGAACCACCAAGACTTCCTAGAGCTGGCCGCCCGGCCAAACTGAGAAATCGGGGTAGCAGGGCCTTGGTCAGGGATGTGACCAAGAACCAGATGGTAAATCTGACAGCACTCCAGAGTTCCTCTGTGGAGATGGGAGAAACTTCCAGAAGGACAAACATCTCTGCAGCACTCCACCAATTAGACCTTTATGGTAGAGTGGCCAGACGGAAGCCACTCCTCAGTAAAAAGGCACATGACAGCCTGCTTGGAGTTTGCCAAAAGGCACCTAAAGACTCACAGACCATGAGAAACAAGATTCTCTGGTCTGATGAAACCAAGATTGAACACTTTGTCCTGAATGCCAAGCGTCACATCTGGAATAAACCTGGCACCATCCCTACGGTGAAGCATGGTGGTGGCAGCATCATCCTGTGGGGATGTTTTTCCGTGACAGGGACTGTGAGACTAGTTGGGATCGAGGGTGAGGATGGATCGGAGCAAAGTACAGAGAGATCCTTGATGAAAACCTGCTCCAGACCGCTCAGGACCTCAGACTGGGGGCGAAGGTTCACCTTCCAACAGGACAACGAACCTAAGCACACAGCCAAGACAACGCAGGAGTGGCTTCTGGACAAGTCAACCAATCAATCAAATGTATTTATAAAGCCCTTCTTACATCAGCTGATGTCACAAAGTGCTGTACAGAAACCCAGCCTAAAACCCCAAACAGCAAGCAATGTAGGTGTAGAAGCACGGTGGCTTCTACACCAGAACCCTAGAGAGGAACCAGGCCATTTAAAAATGGTTTTACCTTTATTTAAATAGGCAAGTCAGTTAAGAACAAATTCTTATTTTCAATGACGGCCTAGGAACAGTGCCTTGTTCAGGGGCAGAACGACAGATTTGTACCTTGTCAGCTCTGTGATTTGAACTTGCAACCTTTCGGTTACTAGCCCAACGCTCTAACCACTAGGGTACCCTGCCGCCCCAATGAGGGGTGGCCAGTCCTCTTCTGGCTGTGCCGGGTGGAGATTATAACAGAACATGGCCAAGATGTTAACCTTTATGGGCTACTCAACAGCCAGTGTAATCCCGTGGCGCGATATTCAAATACCTCAAAAATGCAAAAACTTCATTTTTTCAAACATATGACTATTTTACACCATTTTAAAGACAAGACTCTCGTTAATCTAACCACACTGTCCGATTTCAAAAAGGCTTTACAACGAAAGCAAAACATTAGATTATGTCAGCAGAGTACCCAGCCAGAAATAATCAGACACCCATTTTTCAAGCTAGCATATAATGTCACATAAACGCAAACCACAGCTAAATGCAGCACTAACCTTTGATGATCTTCATCAGATGACAACCCTAGGACATTATGTTATACAATACATGCATGTTTTGTTCAATCAAGTTCATATTTATATCAAAAACCAGCTTTTTACATTAGCATGTGACTAGCATGTGACTAGCATTCCGACCGAACACTGCCGGTGAATTTACTAAATTACTCACGATAAACGTTCACAAAAAACATAACAATTATTTTAAGAATTATACATACAGAACTCCTCTATGCACTCGATATGTCCGATTTTAAAATAGCTTTTCGGTGAAAGCACGTTTTGCAATATTCTAAGTAGATAGCCCGGCATCACAGGGCTAGCTATTTAGACACCCAGCAAGTTTAGCACTCACCAAAGTCAGATTTACTATAAGAAAAATGTTATTACCTTTGCTGTTCTTTGTCAGAATGCACTCCCAGGACTTCTACTTCAATAACAAATGTTGGTTTGGTCCCAAATAATCCATTGTTATATCCAAATAGCGGCGTTTTGTTCGTGCGTTCAAGACACTATCCGAAAGGGTAAATAAGGGTGACGAGCATGGCGCATTTCGTGACAAAAAAATTCTAAATATTCCATTACCGTACTTCGAAGCATGTCAACCGCTGTTTATGCCATTTTTCTAGTAAAAATTCGATAATATTCCGACCGGGAAAGCGTGTATACGTACAAAGAGAGAGAAAATAAAAACATCTCGTGCACGAGCCTGAGTCTCAGAGTACTCTGACCAGCCACTATCCAAACGCGATAATGTGTTTCAGCCTGGGGCTGCCTCGATATCATTCAGCTTTTTCCCGGGCTCTGAGAGCCGTAGGAAGTGTCACGTTACAGCAAAGATCCTCAGTCTTCAATAAAAAGAGCCAAGATGAACAACAACTTGTCAGACAGGCCACTTCCTGTTCAGAATCTTCTCAGGTTTTTGCCTGCCATATGAGTTCTGTTATACTCACAGACACCATTCAAACAGTTTTAGAAACTTTAAGGTGTTTTCTATCCAAAGCCAATAATTATATGCATATTGTAGTTACTGGGCAGGAGTAGTAACCAGATTAAATCGGGTACGTTTTTTATCCGGCCGTGTCAATACTGCCCCCTAGCACTAACAGGTTAAAATGTTCATAGATGCATCTCTGGAGAGACCTGAAAATAGCTGTGCAGCGATGTTCCCCATCCAACCTGACAGAGCTTGAGAGGATCTGCAGACAAGAATGGGAGAAACTCCCCAAATACAGGTGTGCCAAGCCTGTAGCATCATACCCAAGAAGACTCGAGGCTGTAATCGGTGCCAAAGGTGCTTCAACAAAGTACTGAGTAAAGGGTCTGAATACTTTTTTTTAATGAATTAATGAATTTGCAAAAAAAATTTAAATGTTTTTGCTTGTCATTATGGGGTGTTGTGCTTAGATTGACGAGGGGGGAAAAAACAATTTAATCCATTTTAGAATAAGGTTGTACAGTAACAAAATGGGAAAAAAGTCAAGGGGTCTGAATACTTTCCGAATGCACTGTATATAGATAGCCTGCAGCTGACATATTAGAGTCTTCTCTTTTCAGTAGGAGACATTTGCTTTCCAACCTGTGTTTTCACATGATTGTAGGCAATATTTAAAATATTGCGAAAGGCCAGTTTTGTCTGCATGCTGTTCACTGACAGATTTGCAGCGTGTTCCCGATTGTAGGCTGTGCCTTGTTATTGAGCTACTCTCCACAGCTAGGCTATTTTTAAAATAAGCTATTTATCCTCTGTGGCAACGTTTTGGGCTTTGTCATGGTGCAATAGGCTATTCTGAATTATTTCATTTCTTTCTGAACAGACAGGAGTAACTATAGCTTTGGCACATGTATGTCAATTTATCAGGCTTGCTGCAGCTCCTCCAGAACCCTTTGTGCTGCTGTGATTCTATAAGGAAATACATGAGGAAGTGGGAGGGGGCAGAGGTGCAAATTAAGCGCTGGACTTAAGCATAAAACAATATAGATATTCTTGATTTAATAAATGTATGCATAAGATTTAAATCACTCCTCTGAAGCTCTTGAATATTTGTTGTTTTTATCATCTTAAATATATATTGCATACATTATTTATATGTCATTATTATTAAGCAATAAGGCCAGAGGGGGAGTGGTATATGGCTAATATACCACAGCTAAGGGCTGTTCTTATGCACAACACAATGCTGAGTTCCTGGACACAGCCCTTAGCCGTGGTATATTGGCCATATATCACAAACCCAGAGGTGCCTTATTGCTATTATAAACTGGTTACCAACGTAATTAGAGCAGTAAAAATAAGTGTTTTGTCATCTGATATACCACGGCTGTCAGCCAATCAGCATTCAGTGCTTGAACCACCCAGTTTATAATGTCCAGTATTCTCTGCTGGCTCAGTCAAATCACGTTATTACTGACTAATGTTAAAGGTCTGCCTTGCTTTTAAAGGTTGGGTCGTTCACTTGAATGAAAGGGTCATGTGTTTGTGTAGCACATGCTACAGCTGAAAGCATGGGACAATGAGGGCATGAAAGGAGATTATATATATTACATAGCTGGGAACGAAGACACAAACCCATATTTACTGTTGTTTTCCAGGAGATTAACAGCTGAATAACACAAATCAAGACAAATTATTCAAAATCCGTTTATTCAAAACATGAAGACATTGTTTTGGCATGATTCTTGGATGACAATGATGAACGTACAGTGCCTTTGGAAAGTATTCAGACCCCTTGACTTATTCCACATTTTGTTACGTTACAGCCTTATTTAAAACATTTTTTTTTTTTTTTCCCATTTTACATATACATTTTAGTCATTTAGCAGACGCTCTTATCCAGAGCGACTTACAGTAGTGAATACATACATTTCATTTCATGCATTTTTTTTTGTTTTTTTTGTACTGTTCCCCCGTGGGAATCGAACCCACAACCCTGGCGTTGCACACACCATGCTGGCATTGCAAACACCATGCTCTACACGCAATACCCCATAATGACAATGCGTCGCTGCACAGCTATTTTCAGTTCTCTCCAGAGATGTTAAATTGGGTTCAAGTCCGGGCTCTGGCTGGGCCACTCAAGGACATTCAGAGACTTGTCCCGAAGCCACTCCTGCTTTGTCTTGGCTGTGTGCTTAGGTTCGTTGTCCTGTTGTAAGGTGAACCTTCGCCCCAGTCTGAGGTCCTGAGCGCTCTGGAGTAGGTTTTCATCAAGGATCTCTCTGTACTTTACTCCGTTCCATCTTTCCCTACCAACTAGTCTCCCAGTCCCTGTCACTGAAAAACATCCCCACAGCATGATGCTGCCACCACCATGCTTCACCGTAGGGATGGTGCCAGGTTTCCTCCAGACGTGACGCTTGGCATTCAGGCTAAAGAGTTCAATCTTGGTTTCATCAGACCAGTGAATCTTGTTTCTCATGGTCTGAGAGTCTTTAGGTGCCTTTTGGCAAACTCCAAGCGGGGTGTCATGTGCCTTTTTACTGAGGAGTGGCTTCCATCTGGTCACTTTACCATAAAGGCCTGATTGGTGGAGTGATGCAGAGATGGTTGTCCTTCTGGAAGTTTCTCCCATCTCCACAGACGAACTCTAGAGTTCTGTCAGAGTGACCATCGGGTTCTTGGTCACCTCCCTGGCCAAGGCCCTTCTCCCCCGATTACTTTGTTTGGCCGGGCGGCCAGCTCTAGGAAGAGCCTTGCTGGTTCCAAACTTCTTCCATTTAAGAATGATGGAGGCCACTGTGTTCTTGGGGACCTTCAATGATGCAGACATTTTTTGGTAACCTTCCCCACATCTGTGCCTCGACACAATCCTGTCTCGGAACTCTACAGACAATTCCTTCGACCTCATGGCTTGCTTTTTGCTCTGACATTCACTGTAAACTGTGGGACCTTATAGACAGGCGTGTGCCTTTCCAAATCATGTCCAATCAATTGAATTTACCACAGGTGGACTCTAATCAAGTTGTAGAAACATCTCAAGGATAATCAATGGAAACAGGATGCACCTGAGCTCAATTCCGAGTCTCATAGCAAAGGGTCTGAATACTTATGTAAATAAGGTATTTTTGTTTTTTATTTTAATACATTTGCAAAAATGTCAAAAAAATGTTTTTGCTTTGCCATTGTGGGGTATTGTGTGTAGATTGCTGAGGATTTTGTATTTATTTAATCAATTTTAGAATTAGGCTGTAACGTAACAAAATGTGGAAAAAGTGAAGAGGTCTGAATACTTTCCGAAGGCACTGTATATGGATGGCAATATAATGATACCCAGTGTGTGTTGTTGCTTGTGTCCTGTCCTTCAGGTGATTGAGTCTCTGGGCATCATGATCTACAAGGCGTTGGACTACGGGCTGAAGGAGAGCGAGGAGCGGGAGCTGAGCCCACCCCTGGAGCAGCTCATAGACCTCATGACCAACATGGGCGAGGCCGAGAGAGACGCCTGCCCTGACGAAGGTTACGAGGCCACCGAGGAAGAGGAGGAGGCCGAAGACGACCCCATCAACAGCTGTAATGTCCGTGGCTACAGGGACATCCTGAAGGTAGGCAGCTGTTGATTGGGGGAGGGTGGTGGTTGATGATTAAAAGCCAAAATGTCACTACATGGGTGAATGGCAGGGTTAATAAGGAAATAGTAGGTTTTCTGCTGTCAAGCCATGAAGTGCAGTAAACTACAAAATGGTGGTGATCAGGTCAGGTTTATGGTACTGGAGCCTGCAGTTGTTGTATATGTGTCTTTCCTCCAGTAGTGTTGAGACTATAATCTATACTAGATCCACCCACCATGTCCAGTAGTGTTGAGACTATAATCTATACTAGATCCACCCACCATGTCCAGTAGTGTTGAGACTATAATCTATACTAGATCCACCCACCATGTCCAGTAGTGTTGAGACTATAATCTATACTAGATCCACCCACCATGTCCAGTAGTGTTGAGACTATAATCTATACTAGATCCACCCACCATGTCCAGTAGTGTTGAGACTATAATCTATACTAGATCCACCCACCATGTCCAGTAGTGTTGAGACTATAATCTATACTAGATCCACCCACCATGTCCAGTAGTGTTGAGATTATTATCTATACTAGATCCACCCACCATATCCAGTAGTGTTGAGATTATTATCTATACTAGATCCACCCACCATGTCCAGTAGTGTTGAGAGAATTATTTATACTAGATCAACCCAGCATGTCCAGTAGTGTTGAGAGTATTATCTATACTAGATCCAACTAGAATGTCCAGTAGTGTTGAGAGAACAAACATCATACTAGATCCACCCAGTAGTGTTGAGAGAACAGACATCATACTAGATCCATCCAGCATGTCCAGTAGTGTTGAGAGAACAGACATCATACTAGATCCATCCAGCATGTCCAGTAGTGTTGAAAGAACAGACATCATACTAGATCCACCCACCATGTCCAGTAGTGTTGAAAGAACAGACATCATACTAGATCCACCCACCATGTCCAGTAGTGTTGAGAGAACAGACATCATACTAGATCCACTCAGCATGTCCAGTAGTGTTGATAGAACAGACATCATACTAGATCCACCCACCATTTCCAGTAATGTTGAGAGAACAGACATCATACTAGATCCACCCACCATGTCCAGTAGTGTTGATAGAACAGACATCATACTAGATCCACCCAGTAGTGTTGAGAGAACAGACATCATACTAGATCCACCCAGCATGTCCAGTAGTGTTGAGATTATTATCTATACTAGATCCACCCACCATGTCCAGTAGTGTTGAGACTATAATCTATACTAGATCCACCCACCATGTCCAGTAGTGTTGAGATTATTATCTATACTAGATCCACCCACCATGTCCAGTAGTGTTGAGACTATAATCTATACTAGATCCACCCACCATGTCCAGTAGTGTTGAGATTATTATCTATACTAGATCCACCCACCATGTCCAGTAGTGTTGAGATTATTATCTATACTAGATCCACCCACCATGTCCAGTAGTGTTGAGATTATTATCTATACTAGATCAACCCAGCATGTCCAGTAGTGTTGAGATTATTATCTATACTAGATCCACCCACCATGTCCAGTAGTGTTGAGATTATTATCTATACTAGATCCACCCACCATGTCCAGTAGTGTTGAGATTATTATCTATACTAGATACACCCACCATGTCCAGTAGTGTTGAGACTATAATCTATACTAGATCCACCCACCATGTCCAGTAGTGTTGAGATTATTATCTATACTAGATCCACCCACCATGTCCAGTAGTGTTGAGATTATTATCTATACTAGATACACCCACCATGTCCAGTAGTGTTGAGAGAATTATTTATACTAGATCAACCCAGCATGTCCAGTAGTGTTGAGAGTATTATCTATACTAGATACACCCATCATGTCCAGTCGTGTTGAGAGTATTATCTATACTAGATCCAACTAGAATGTCCAGTAGTGTTGAGAGAACAGACATCATACTAGATCCACTCAGCATATCCAGTAGTGTTGAGAGAACAGAAATCACACTAGATCCACCCAGTGAGTCCTTAGATGCCCCAATGGTGTTTACATAACTATAGCAGTGGCAGGAGGACAATTTTATTTTCATTAGCATGGCCTTATTTCTATTAGAACATATTGGATGACTGCCATTCATATTCCATTCACCCAGTTCAATTTAACTTCGATAGGTTTAGGCTACTAGATTATACTAGAATTTTCCCTATACCCATCATGAGGTTGCTACAACCTAGCCTATGAATGAAAGTTTACAATGTAGGTGCACATAGGTCAAGAGAAAAATTTGAGGTGACAGAAAGTGACATTCAATACCACCTTGCACACTCTTGCCCGCATCTAGCTGATCTAGGGTGTAATCATTAGTCCAACAGTTTCAAACGAGAGTTTCTGTTGGACAAATTAATGTATGTTTATCCCTTTTTCATTCCATTTAAGAAACATTTTTTGGAATGAATACACCCCTGATCAAGCGTAAACACAGTTCATTTTCATAGCAGCCACGTTGTGTTCCTTCTGGCATCTATGCGTTTTCCTCCTCTCACCTTTTTCCTTCACTTGTGGACTACAATGCATAACACATCAGCTGTAGGAGACCAGGTAAAAAACACTTTCCAATCCAAACCATATCACAACCACTACACACAGCCTACATTGTTGTCACCATATTAGCTAAAATAACATCATAGTCAACATAGCTAATAGAACTAACGCGTTAGTAAACCCGCTACAGTCATGCAGTAATGTTACATTGTACAGTCAGTCAGTAAGTAGTTGCACCGGCGGGCCCCGGTGACAATAAATTAGTAAAACCAAAAGCTTACCTTGACTTGGAAGATTTCCAGTGTTGTGTTGGATAGTCATAGCCAGCTAGCTAACATAGGATCCCTCTGTTTGAGCAGGGTGTTTGAGTAGGCTAAACTACATAGCTGCATTTTCTAGCTGTGAGTGAAACTGACAGTAAAAAAAATTGAAGAAATCACTCTCTCTCTTGCTTCTCCTTCATTTTTAGCGTATGCTTTCAGTACTAGATTCATTATCTGATCCTTTGATTGGGTGGATAACATGTCAGTTCCTGCTGCAAGAGCTCTGATAGGTTGGAGGACGTCCTCTGGAAGTTGTCATAATTACTGTGTAAGTCTATGGAAGGGTGGGAGGACCATGAGCCACCTAGGTTTTGTATTGAAGTCAATGTACCCAGAGGAGGACAGAAGCTAGCTGTCCTCCGGCTACACATGGTGCTACCCTACAGAGTGCTGCTGAGGCTACTGTAAACCTTCATAGCAAAATAGTGTGTTTTAATCAATTATTTGGTGACATATGAATATATTTAGTATAGTTTTATCTAAAAAGGATAACTTTTTAAATGTAATTATTTATTATTTTTTAAATAAAATTCACTGAGGAGGATGATCCTCCACTTCCTCCTTTGAGGAGCCTCGACTGAACCATAGTCTTCAGCCTTCCATCCGGCCCGGCCCGAGGACAGACATGACAGTGGTGAAATAATGATTCTAGAGACAGGGCCCAGGGGATGGAACCAGGTCTCCATAGCGACTGCTAGTAAGGTTATCTGAGGCTGTGGACATCTGAGCTGCCTGGGTGACAGTGTCGCTGTTGTCTTGCCAGCCCTAGTGCCTGATGGCTAGATGTGTCCTTTAATAGCTGTCATCCTCTCTATCCTCCAGTCCACCCCTCGTCTCTCTCTCTGTCTGATGTTAACTACAGAGCCTTGCTCTAAAGGAACTGCCTACCCCTCTCTCTCTCTAACTGCCTTCTAGATGTTTCACAACATTTCAGATGTATGTTCCTGTGTGATTTACAATCAGGGATCTTATCCTATATAAGCATGACTCTTTTAAAAATGACTGGGTCAGGGAATATTGAGATTATGATGCTACTGGGGAAAGACTCCCTAATACCTAATTCTCAATTTCTGCTCCAGGCTTCCTCCTCTACACAGCAGCACCATTTATCAATTCAGGGAATTTACTTGGTGGACAAGATTCAATTCAGGGAATTTACTTGGTGGACAAGATTGCAGATGAGACGGCCAACTATTTTCTGTTAGAATTTCAGATGCTATATGGGATGGGAAATGCAGTGGACTACTGGTGCCAAGATCATGCCAAGAGCACCTTCTGTTCATCTCAGAGAAACAAGGACATACAGTTTTTTGTAATCTGCTGTCACAAGGATATTTACAGTATCTTCAATGTTTTACTTACAGTACTACTTCTCTCTCCCTGTCTGTCTGTGTCTGTCTGTAGATGTGTGTGTCTCACCTCCCCAGCCCTGGCGATGCCCCCAGCCACTACCAGGCTGTGTGCCGTGCTCTCTATGCTGAGACCAGGGAGCTACGCTCCTTCCTGGAGAAGATCAAGAGTGCCAAAGAGGTGAGGCTACCTACACATCAATACGTGACCAACTGGGTTGAAACCCCCTGTCTCCTGTGTGCGACAATACTGTGCTAGTCCACTGAGCTAAAGGCAAGGAATTAGCTTGGGCAGGTAAAGAAAGTCTTCAGGTCTCAGGAAAGGTTACTCATCATGTGACCATGGTTCACCAAACCACCTCCATTTACCAATGCTCCCAACACACTACACAGTACCTGACTGCATAGACCCTCAGCTTGCTTACATAGTGGTTCTGTTCCATTGTCTATAGCATACTACTTAGCATACTACTTAGCATGTATTCCCAATACATTGCTTTATCCTATGTGGTATGCTAACCAGTGTGGATATTGGAACAGCTCCGGTCTGTTTCTGGGACCTGATTGACATCTCATTCTCAGGCTCCAGTGCACATAGGACCACTAAACAGTGAATCTGAATGGTCATTGGCATTCACCACGACACAACCTTGTACTATTAATCAGACAGACATGTAGACCAGGGACATATGTTCAGAGGTCATGTGACTGGAGAGACATTCATTCAGGAGATTAAGCAACATGACATTAAGGTGTTTCACATGCTTCAGAGAACTGATCAACATGGCACACTACATACATGTCCTGTAATGGATCCTACTGTATATCAGCTACTGTATATCAGCTACTGTATATCAGCTACTGTATATCAGCTACTGTATATCAGCCTTGAGTCAGGTGTGTGTGTGTGCATGTTACAAAGGAGAAGGAATGCAGGTTACGGTGTGTGTGTGTGTGTGTGTGTGTGTGTGTGTGTGTGTGTGTGTGTGTGTGTGTGTGTGTGTGTGTGTGTGTGTGTGTGTGTGTGTGTGTGTGTGTGTGTGTGTGTGTGTGTGTGTGTGTGTGTGTATGCGTGTGTATGCGTGTGTATGCGTGTGTATGCGTGTGTGCATGTAGACATGCTATCCCACCCCAGCATATGACATGTGAAAGTAGGCCAGTAAGGAGCATTGATGGGAGTGATCTGTCTACCTCAGGGGAAGCTGCCTTGTAGTAGCTGTAGGTTTTGTTGTCAAATATTCTGCTCAGTCTTTCACCTAGCTGGGGAGCAGAGTCCACTTCTGTCTGTACAGTTCTGTAGTACAGTATTATAGGGCTTAATTCTGTGGTGGTACTGATGTAGGATCTTAATTTGATCACCTTGTTGCAGGAGAACTTCTGAAGTTTGTAATTTCCACTTTGAAATTTCTGACTTTTCACATTTTTATCAAACCCTACAAAAATGTCCATTCATTATAATCCACATAATAATTCACATTTCCTGTTGCGGCAAGATTATTTTGCTGCTGTAGCAAACTGGCTCTAATTAAAATCCTACATCTGTACATAGGTAAACCCCTAATGCTGTTGTGAACATGTCTGCATACCTAAAGGCTTAGTTTAATGTCCCTCAATGCACTGCTGTCTGCCACAGGGTCACATGTGCTAAATCAAATCAAATGTTATTTGTCACATGTGCCGAATACCACAGGTGTAGACCTTACCGTGAAATGCCTAATTACTAGCCCTTAACCACCAATGCAGTTTTAAGAAAATAGAGTTAAGAAAATATTTACAAAATAAACTAAAGTAAAAAATAACAATAATGAGGTTATATACAGGGGGTACTGGTACCGAGTCAATGTGCGGGGGTACAGGTTAGTCAAGGTCATTTGTACATGTAGGTAGAGGTAAAGTGACTATGCATAGATAACGAACAGCGAGTAGCAGCAGTGTGAACCCCAAAAATGTGCATCATTGAGGTCATACATTTTTCTTCAGGGTTTGCTATAGGAAAAATCTATGTGCTCAGCAAATGGAATGGTCCGCATGAACCACAGACTGGGTGCTACTCCCCAGGGACCCATCCAGCTAAGCAGCACTCCCCCTCCACAATAGTACGTCTGAAAGGAGCGAAGAAATTAGACAGTTATATAATTTACTGTTACAAAAGAGAGTGGAGAGTCTTATTATGAGGAGAGGGTAAGAGCTTAGCTATGAAGAAGGGGAGAAACGTGTCAAGCTCTGTGGTTCAGGTGGCTACAGACAGTACATTCAGTTTAGTTAGCCTATCTGGTGTATGCAACCAGATGTGAATAGGCCAGGGTGTAGTCTAGTCTACTGTATGTCTGTGTGTGTATCTATCTATGTGTGTGTGTGTGTGTGTGTGTGTGTGTGTGTGTGTGTGTGTGTGTGTACATCTCTGTGTGTGTAATACCAGGAGAAGTAAGATGAGCTTTCGGCCCTGCATCATTCCCCTCCCCCACTTGTCCTCCTCTGTCTGGCATCGAGGCAGAGATGTGTTGTCCCACAGGGGATCTAGCTAGCTAACTGCAGCTACAGGACAGCATGCAGAGAGAGAGACCCTTTCTTTCATCACAAAGAGCTCTTTAACAGGACAGAGGGACACTATTAAAAGCATAGTTGTAGCTGAATCACCAAAGCCACTTCTGTTCCTATTTGCTCAGGGTTAAATACTATAAGTTAGGAAAGGGATGGTATTGTGTTGGTCGTACAAATGAGCACCGGGAGTTAAATCCAACATCATCTCACCCTGGGCTCCTATGCTCAGAAATTATGTCCTTTTTTAAAATGTTTGTCAACAATCATGTTGTTATTCACGGACCATGGTAAAGCTTTCTGTTTTATGTTATTACATGAAAAGGGAATATGTACCAACTGTTAATGGTAGAGAAGGTAGACACCTTAGCAAATGCCCTTCCAGTGCAGTGTGAGTTATGGCTCTGTATATCCAGTGAGAGGAGAGGCCCTGTAGTAAATCTCCTGTGAGGGGCTGTAGCAGAGAGACTCCCATGATTGCTCTATCAAACACCGGTGGGATGCAGGGTGACACCCCCTCTCTCACCACAAATAACAGGGAGAGAGGGGAGGAGGAGGAGGAGAGAGAGAGAGAGGAGGAGGCTTTCTATTCTGCTGCAGAACAGATCCCTCAGTGTCCTGTCCTCTAATGAACTCCTAAATCAGGAAGGGAAGGGATGCAGGTTGCTCACTGCTTCATTGGTTGCATCCCAATTCTCTCAAAGTACACTTGCTCATTCCTTCCCACACATTTAAAAGCAGTGGATTGGTGTTAGCATGGGCTAGCTAAGGGAGTTCCCACACTATATGTCATACAGTCATCTTGACCATGGCTAAAAGGTGTGATCTCTGCTATGCATACACTGGCAGGATCATGCTTTATTCCCTATGGCTACAATGATGATTTTCAATCACGGATGAAAATGGACTGGGCATGAGTGTGTTGGGAATGTGTGAGTGTACCATCATGATGCTAGTTGATAGGGACTTACATTTACATTTTAGTCATTTAGCAGACGCTCTTATCCAGAGCGACTTACAGTAGTGAATGCATACATTTCATTTCATGCATTTAAAAATAATAATAATTGTACTGGCCCCCCGTGTGAATCGAACCCACAACCCTGGCATTGCACACACCATGCTCTACCAACTGAGCCACAGGTGGCAGGTTGTCAGGCTGCGAAGGCTCTTGTTAACTGTCATTGATAATGGAATCGTATTGATTTGTGGGTGTGATTGATAGCAGGGCCAGCTGCCTGTCCTAATGCTGTGGTATTCAATGAACTTGTTAACATCTCATTTCAACATGAAAGGATGAAATCTGTGGCTTTGAGGTCAGTTACTTTATTCAACGTCCTAAGCAATTTCTATCTCAATATCAAGTCATTTCTGGGTAACAATTAAGTACCTTGTTGTTATCGTTTTCAATTAAAATGGTCAAAAAGAAACAGAAATAGTTTCTTAGCAAAAAGCAATTTCTCAAGCAAGAATTTTGCTAGGACTGTCAGAGTGGGGAAGGGAAAACTGAAAACTAGCTGTTATTGCCAGAGAGGTTTGGAACTATCTTTTGATGTCACCAGGCAGGCCAAAATTCAATCACACAAAAACAGACTGAAATTTCAAACACTAAAAGGGCATTATCATTATTTTCACAATTACACAGTATTATTCCAACCTCATAGTGTGGAAATACACTGCTCAAAAAAATAAAGGGAACACTTAAACAACACAATGTAACTCCAAGTCAATCACACTTCTGTGAAATCAAACTGTCCACTTAGGAAGCAACACTGATTGACAATAAATTTCACATGCTGTTGTGCAAATGGAATAGACAACAGGTGGAAATTATAGGCAATTAGCAAGACACCCCCAATAAAGGAGTGGTTCTGCAGGTGGGGACCACAGACCACTTCTCAGTTCCTATGATTCCTGGCTGATGTTTTGGTCACTTTTAAATGCTGGCGGTGCTTTCACTCTAGTGGTAGCATGAGACGGATTCTACAACCCACACAAGTGGCTCAGGTAGTGCAGCTCATCCAGGATGGCACATCAATGCAAGCTGTGGCAAGAAGGTTTGCTGTGTCTGTCAGCGTAGTGTCCAGAGCATGGAGGCGCTACCAGGAGACAGGCCAGTACATCAGGACACGTGGAGGAGGCCATAGGAGGGCAACAACCCAGCAGCAGGACCGCTACCTCCGCCTTTGTGCAAGGAGGAGCAGGAGAAGCACTGCCAGAGCCCTGCAAAATGACCTCCAGCAGGCCACAAATGTGCATGTGTCTGCTCAAACGGTCAGAAACAGACTCCATGAGGGTGGTATGAGGGCCCGACGTCCACAGGTGGGCGTTGTGCTTACAGCCCAACACCGTGCAGGACGTTTGGCATTTGCCAGAGAACACCAAGATTGGCAAATTCGCCACTGGCGCCCTGTGCTCTTCACAGATGAAAGCAGGTTCACACTGAGCACGTGACAGACGTGACAGAGTCTGGAGACGCCGTGGAGAACGTTCTGCTGCCTGCAACATCCTCCAGCATGACCAGTTTGGCGGTGGGTCAGTCATGGTGTGGGGTGGCATTTCTTTGGGGGGCCGCACAGCCCTCCATGTGCTCGCCAGAGGTAGCCTGACTGCCATTAGGTACCGAGATGAGATCCTCAGACCCCTTGTGAGACCATATGCTGGTGCGGTTGGCCCTGGGTTCCTCCTAATGCAAGACAATGCTAGACCTCATGCGGCTGGAGTGTGTCAGCAGTTCCTGCAAGAGGAAGGCATTGATGCTATGGACTGGCCCGCCCGTTCCCCAGACCTGAATCCAATTGAGCACATCTGGGACATCATGTCTCGCTCCATCCACCAACGCCACGTTGCACCACAGACTGTCCAGGAGTTGGCGGATGCTTTATTCCAGGTCTGGGAGGAGATCCCTCAGGAGACCATCGCCACCTCATCAGGAGCATGCCCAGGCGTTGTAGGGAGGTCATACAGGCACGTGGAGGCCACACACACTACTGAGCCTCATTTTGACTTGTTTTAAGGACATTACATCAAAGTTGGATCAGCCTGTAGTGTGGTTTTCCACTTTAATTTTGAGTGTGACTCCAAATCCAGACCTCCATGGGTTGATAAATTGGATTTCCATTGATTATTTTTGTGTGATTTTGTTGTCAGCACATTCAACTATGTAAAGAAAAAAGTATTTCATAAGATTATTTCTTTCATTCAGATCTAGGATGTGTTGTTTAAGTGTTCCCTTTATTTTTTTGAGCAGTATATATATAAAACACAGGAAAATCACGATGTTTGACTGCACTGGGCCTTTAAACTCACATTTAAGCTCTGAGTGCTCATCTCTTTCTCACTCTGATCCCCCCATCTCTCTCTCTCTCTCTCTCTTTCGTCTCTCTCTCGTAGAATCTTCAGAAGATGGGTGGCGAGCCGTCTGAGGATCCCAGCAGAGACCTAAATGAGCTCCAGAATGCAGACTGGGTAGGTGACCAGCTCCTTATTACAAGCCTCACACAGACCCTTTTACCTGGCAACACCCTTCTCTGACACCCTTATGTGACACTCTTAAGATAGGTTTCCCAGACTCATATTAAACCTACTCTTGGACTAGCATGTTTGTAGCCCAGGAGTATCTAGGCTTCATCTGGGTCTGGAAATTGGCCCTATAAGTGTTAAATCATTAGATGAGTACTGTGTTGCTATATGATTTCTGTCCCCCTGCATCCCCCAGGCTAAGTTCTGGATGCAGGTGATGGGAGACCTGCGGAACGGGGTGAAGCTGAAGAAGGTCCAGGAGCGCCAGTACAACCCTCTGGCCATCGAGTTCCAGCTCACGCCCTACGAGATGCTCATGAATGACATCCGCTCCAAACGCTACAATCTACGCAAGGTCATGGTAAGACTGTCAGGCGTCTTAAAAGCATGGCTTGTTGCTTATATGTAGTTATGCTCTCTCTTAATCTGTTTGTTTGTGTGTGTGTGCGTGTGTGTGTGTGTGTGTGTGTGTGTGTGTGTGTGTGTGTGTGTGTGTGTGTGTGTGTGTCCTTGCACCTCCAGGTAAACAACGACATACCACCAAGGTTGAAGAAGAGCGCCCATGAGGTCATCCTAGACTTCATCCGGTCCAGACCTCCTCTCAACCCTGTGAGTGCACAGCCTATAGAAACAACAGATATACTTTACAT